>NW_028270150.1:86236329-86599810 GCF_037043375.1 Chiloscyllium plagiosum
ATTTTATGAACAGAATGTGCCCTGGCACTTTTCCATATCATCAGATGCATGTGTTGGAAGTGTGCTGGAACAGCCTTGCTAAGGATGCAGTTAGCTCTGGAGCACAAGTCTTCAGATGGGATGTTGTCAGGTTCTATAGCCTCTCTCTGTCCAGTGTGTTCAATGGTTCCTACTATTATTTGGATTGAATCAAATTGGCTGAAAATTGAGCTCGGTGATGCTGAAAATCTCAAAATGAGGCTAAAATGGATGATCTACTACAATATCTTGACTGAAGTTGTTTGCAATGCTTCAGAATGCCTTGTGCTAATGTGCTCAGATTTGGCGTTATTGAGAATGGGAATATTTGTGCAGTCTTCTCCTCTAGTAACTTGTTTAATTTTCTACTTCCATTCCAAATTGTACCTGGAAGGAGAGTTTAGATCTAATGAGTTTGTTGCAGAATTGACTACCTGTGTTTATAACATGCTTCTTCCACTGTTTAGCAAGTTCATAGTCCTATGGTATAGCTTCACTTAGTTGGCAACTCATTTCTAAGTATGTATGATGCTGTTCCTGGTATGTCCTCTTGACCTCCTAATGAACAAGGGTGTGTCATCTTGCTGTCAGCTGAAATACTCCAGTAGGCAGAGTGTCACAATGAAGATTAAGTTTAAATCCAAGGTTTTGACAGAATACATGGGTCAATTCCCTTCCTGTGTTTCTTTAAAGATCCTCTTGTGGCACAGTGGTAGTATCAGTACTTCTGAGGCTAAAGATTTGGGTTCAAGTCTCACCTGCACAAGAGGTGAGTCATAACATCTCTGAGTGGGTTGATGAATAATATCTATGTCGCTTCAGTTGATGTGAATGTGAAAAGTATGGCATAATATTAGATTACAGATTATGGTTGAATCCAATTCTATTACTACTGCTGCTGTCCACATGCTTTATTGATGCCTAGTTGTGAGCTATAAAGATCTGTACTCAAAGTAGGTGTTTCATTCATGCTATGGAGGGTGTTCATAGTGTGAAAGCACAGTTTTATCGCCACCAAGACTGTGTGGTTGATATTTCAATTAAAACAATTAAAGGTGCAATTGCAACATTAGACTGATAAGAATTACATCAAATAGGTTACACCTTCATGTTGGTTTTCTCTTGTTGCAGGCCCAGTTTGATAAATGCATTTCTCAGGACTCAGCCAGGATACCTTCCATGGCTGTGTTACCCTCACTGACTCTTTCAGATGATGCAGCACTACTAATTCATCAGTTGTGGTAGGATAGTAGGTCGTTATCCAGCAGGATGTTTCCTTGCCCATATTTGGACTTCATTGGGTCCAGAGTCCATATTGAAGACATCTATGGTAATACCTTCTCATCTGTATATCAGATATCACCCTTTTTTCATTTACATTGTCGGTAAGGTATGATTTGGCGAGTATGACTATGACTTGGCAGGGTCAACAAGTCCCTTTTTTCAAAAACATTGCCTCAACCAATATCCCATACTCTGCTTAATTGGCTTTTCCATTGTCATTTGATATAACTGATTTGCATGCTGGACTATTCAAATATCGATCGCATTGCTTTAGATCTGAAGTCACATGTAAAGCAGACTGCATAAGGATAGCTCTGTTTCTTCCTTACAGTTCATTAGTGAGCCAGGTTAGTTTTTCTTTATATAAAACCCTGGCAAGATCATCAGTATCAATTATATGTATGAATTGAGGCAAATAGAAGTCTTGGTGGCATTTAAACTCATGCCCTCGAGCATTATTCAGTGCCTCTCATTTGTTAGTTTAGTAACATGACATAGAGCATAGAAAAATACAGCGCAGTACAGGCCCTTTGGCCCTCGATGTTGCGCCGATCCAAGCCCACCTAATCTACACTAGCCCACTATCCTCTATATACCTATCCAATGCCCGTTTAAATGCCCATAAAGAGGGAGAATCCACCACTGCTACTGGCAAAACGCTTCCTGTTATCTCACTGTGCATGGCCTCAATATGATGAAAATACTTTAAGAGCTTAATATGTTGAACACTACGGCAAGGTTTTAGAATGGGGAGGAAGTTGAGATGTGGCTCAGGTGCAAGCAGTGTATTAAATCCACAAAAGATGCCAGCCTGTCGGAAAATGATCCTGGGTTAGTGCATTCTGAAGCACTCCAGGGAAAAAGATTCTGTTTAGGGACAATGAGCAGCTCGGGGGTAAATTAGAAAGCAGAACCACAAAGATAATAATGACTACCTGAGCCACAAGTGAATTGGTGTCGGATTGATAAAATTAGACTTAATTTGAAACTGGTGTGGAAAAAATGGGTTTCAATTCATGGCGCAATTCAATTCATATCAGAGAAAGTGGCAACTGTTCTACTGGAATGGCCTTCACCTGAGCAATGTTGTGATTATTGCTCTGAGAAATCACATAATGAATGCAGTAGATAGGGTTTTAAACCATAGTGGGGACAAAGATTCATCTATCACATGAATGCAAATTAAGTAAAATTGAAGTAATGGATAATGTAATAGAGCAGTGTAGTAACATAAGTAGTGCAGCCAGTGTGAGACAGGAAAGAACAGAACATATCTCAAGAAGGATGTACTGGCCCTGGAGCGTGTTCAGAGGAGGTTCACGAGAACGGTCCCAGGAATGAAAAGCTTAACATATGAGGAACATTTGAGGACTCTGGGATTACACTTGATAGAGTTTAGAATTTGAGGGGGGATCTAATTGAAACATACAGAATACTGAATGGCCTGGACAGAGTTGATGTTGGGAAGATGCTTCCATTGGTAGGAGAGACCAGGACCTTAAGGCGCAGCCTTAGAGTAAAGGGAAGACCTTTTAGAATGGAGATAAGGAGAAACTTCTTCAGCCAGAGAGTGGTGAATCTATGGAATTCTTTGCACAGGAGGCTGTGGGAGCCAGGTCATTGAGGAAATTTACGACTGAGAGGGAAAGTTTCATCAATATCAAGGCAATCAAGGATTACAGGGAGAAAGGGGGAGAATGGGGTTGAGAAACTTATCAGGCATGATTCAATGGCAGAGCAGACTCAATGGTTTGAATGGCCTAATCTCTGCTCCTACGTCTTATGGTCTTATAACATATAAACCTGCCTACAGATAAGGCCAGATTTGCAGGGATGGTGAAAAAAAGGTTAGAAATAAAAATTCTGTATCTGAAAGTATGCAGCATTCATGTTAAAATGGCTGAGTTCTTAGCATGAGCATATATAAATACATTATATGCTAATGAATGTCATTATAGATATGGTTGCAAGGTGACAATGGCTGGAACTTAGATATACAAGGATATTTGACATTTCAAAAGGACAGAAAGCTAGTAAAATATCATGTAGGTAGCTTTGTTAATTAAAGATGGCATTAGTGTGTGAATAAGGATATGGAAGCTAGAGAACCGAGGGAAATAAATAGTGATATCTTGAAAAGTGTCCATAATGCAGAGGAGAAGGTGCTGGACATCTTAAAACAGATAAAGGTGGATAGATTCCTGGGGCCGGATCAGGTGTACCTAGAACTCTGCGGGAAGCTAGGGAAGTGATTGCTGGGCCCCTTGCTGAGATATTTGTTTCATCAATAGTCACAGGTGAGGTGCCAGAGGAGGTTGGTAAACATGATGCCATTATTTAAGGAAGGTGGCATGGAAAATCCAGGGAACTATAGACCGATGAGCTTGACATCAGTAGTGGGCATGTTGTTGGAAGGGATTCTGACAGACAAGATTTACATGTTTTTGGAAAGGCAAGGACTGATTAGGGATAGTCAATATACTTTGTGTATGGGAAATCATGTCTCACTAAATTGATTTAGTTTTTTTAAAGAAAGGACAAAGAAGATTGATGAAAGCAGACATGGTCTATATGGACTTCAGCAAGACGTGTGACAAGATTCCACATAGTTAGCAAGGTTAGATCAAATGGAATACAGAGAGAACTAGCCATTTGGATCCAAAATTATCTCAAAGGTAGCAGACAGAGGGTGGTGGAGGAGGGTTGTCTTCAGACTGGAGGCCTGTGACCAGTGGAGTGTCACAAGGATTGGTCCTTGGTTCGCTGCTTTTTGTATACATTTATATAAATGATTTAGAACATAGTAAGTTTGCAGATGACACCAAAATTGGTGGATAGCAAAGAAGGTTACCCCAGATTAGAATGGAACCTTGATCAGATGGGCCAATACGCTGAGGAGTGGCAGATGGAGTTTAATTTAGATAAATGTGAGATGTTGCATTTTGGTAAGACAAATCAGGGCAGGACCGATACACTTAATGGTAACGTTCTGGGGAAGGTTACTAAACAAAGAGAACTTGGGGTGCAGGTTTATAGTTCCTTGAAATGGAGTCATAGGTAGACAGGGTAATGAAGAAGGTATTTGGTATGCTAGTCTTAATGAGCTGTGCATTGAGTATAGGAGTTGGGAAATCATGTTGCAGTTGCAAAGGACATTGGTTAGGATACTTTAGAAATACTGTGCTCAATTCTGGTCCCCCTGCTATAGGAAAGATATTGTGAAACTTAAGAGGGTTCAGAAAAGATTTACATGGATATTGCCAGGTTCGGAGGGTTTGAACTGTGGGGAGATGCTGAATAGGCTGGGGCTATTTTCCTTGAGCATCGGAGACTGAGGGGGGACTTTTAGAAGTTTATAAAATCATAAGGGATATGGCTAGGATGAATAGCCAAGGTCTTTTCCCCAAGGAACAGGAGTCCACAACTAAAGGGGATAGGTTTAAGGTGAGAGGGGAAAGATTTAAAAGGGAACCAAGGAGCAACATTTTCATGCAGAGGGTGGTATGTGTATGAAATGAGCTGCCAGAGGAGGTGGTGGAGTCTGGTACAATTGCATCATTTAAAAAGCATCTGGATGTGTATATGAATAGGGAAGAGTTTAGAGGGGTATGGGCCAAGTGCTGGCAATTGGGATTATGTCTGTTTAGGATAGCTGGTTGGCATTGATGAATTGGATTGAAGGATCTGTTTCCGACTGGACATCTCTATGACGCTAGTGCTATATTGAGACTGACCTTGATTCAAAAGATTAAGATGTAAGATCAGTTGGGTAGAGATAAGAAATATCAAAGATAAGATATCACTGATGGGAATAGCTTAAGGCCATCTGAAAGTCACTGGTTGGCCTATCCCCAATTGCCACTGAGAAGGTAGCGGTGGGCTGGCTTCTTGAATTGCCATAGGTTGACCCACAATGCCCTTGGGGATGGAATAGCAGGATCTTGACCCAGCGACCATGAAGGAATAGTACTATATTTCCAAGTCAGGGTGGTGAGTGGCTTGGAGGGAACTTGCCTTTCCCTCCAAGCCATTCCCATAAACCTGGTGTCCTTGTCCTTCTACATGGAAATGGTCATGGGTTTGAAAGATGCTATCTAAGGGACCTTGATGAATTTCTGCAGAGCATCTTTTAGATACTACAAACTGCTGCTACTAAGTGTTGGTGATGGAGAGTGTGAATGCTAGTGGATATGATGCCAATCAACCAGGCTGTTTGTCTTGGATGGTGTTGAGCTTCTTGAGTGCTGTTGGAGCTTCACTCATCCAGGCAAGTAGGGAGTATTCCATCACATTCCTGACTTGTGCCTTGTAGATTGTGGACACGCTTTGGGGAGTCAGGAGGTGTGTTACTCAGTATTCCTAGCCCCTGACCTGCTCTTTACACAGTGAGTTCCTGGTCAATGGTCACCCCCAGGATGTTGATAGTGAGGAATTCAGTGATAGTAAGGCACTGAATGTATTGGGGCCGTGGTTATATTGTCTCTTATTGGAAATGGTCAGTTGCCCCACACAAATACCAGGTAAAGAAAATGAAGTAGAAAGCAATAAGTAATGGGGACCTGTAAGGAAAGTACTGGAATGATTATAGATGATTTTAATTTTCATGTGTATTAGACAAACAATTTTGGCAAAGGTAGTCTGTAAGATGACTTCATAGTATGAATTTGGGATTATGATTTGGAGCAGAACATTCTAGTGGCTGCCATAGAGTTGGCTATTTCAGACCTGGTAACGTGCAGTGAAACTGGATTAAGTAATGACCTTGTATAAAGGAGCCTGTATGCAACAGTGATTATAACTTGGATAGTATTTCACATTTAATTTAAGGGTGAGAAGTATGGACTTGTGTCTGAACTTAAATAAATGCAATTACAAGGCTCTAAGGATAAAGTTGGCTTAAGTTGAAACTTTATTGCTGGAACAGCACAGCAGGTCAGGCAGCATCCAGGGAACAGGAGATTCGACGTTTCGGGCACAGGCCCTTCTTCTTCAAGTTGGCTTAAGTCAATTGGGAAAATGGGTTCGAACTTAGGACAACAGTGAAACAATGGCAAACATATAAGGAGATCTTCTATAACTCTCAGTAAAGATATATTCCAGTGAAAAGGAAAGACTCTGTATGAGAAGGAGATACAATCTGACATGAAGTAAGGAAGCTAAGGATGGTATCAATTTGAAAGAAAAAGTATGCAACACTGGAAACACGAGTAAGTCAGAGGTTTCGATAGATTTTTGAAATCAAAAAAAAAGGCAAATTTAGTGTGAGAAAAGCTAACTACAAATGTAAAAGCACATGTTAAGAGTTTCTACCAGTATTTAATAAGGAAAAGAGTGACTCAAATGGGTATCGATCCCCTAGAGGTTGAGAATGGGGAACTAATAATGGGAAACAAGACAATGTGGCAATATAGAACAGATCTTTTGTATCTGTCTTCACTGTAGAAGCCACAAAAAAAATGTCAAAAATATTTAAAAATCAAAAGGTAAAAGAGAGGGGGGGATCTTTTCAACAATCATAATCACTAAGCAAACAGCACTAATAAAACTGATGGTGGATTGAACAGCTTTAATCTTAGCGTCTTAAAGAAGTGTTTGCAGAGATAATAGATGCATCGGTTGTGATCTTTTAAAACTCCCTGGATTTTAAACATGCCCTAATGGATTGGAAATCAGATAGGCTGGCAGTTGAGTCTTGTAATGAATGGGTGGGGTTGTAGCTGGGCAGAGTGACAGCAAGACAGGAGGGTGATGCCAAGCCAGGATAGGTCAAAGGGCCTGTCCGAGTGGAGGCAGCAGAGGAGAGGTCAGGGGAGAGATAGTGGCAAGGGTGTAGTCAGGCGGTGAGGTCAAGTCAGGAGGGAATCTGAAGATTCATGGTTAGTTGCCAAATGACTGTATTTAGGTGGGGAGATGGAGGATTGGGGGTGGGGGCGTTTGATAACAGGTGCATCATGTGATGAGTTTAGATCAGGGGAGTTGTGGGATGGAGGTGGTTGGCTGCTGGTGTCTGCTCAGGTCAGGTCAAAGGTTCAGAAGGCTAGCTCGGTTTGGCCAAAGGGAATCAGTTATACCTTTACCGAGGAATCAGACTGGGATTTTTCAATCTAATATTCCTTGGGTAATTATCCAGGTAAGTCAATCAGAACTGTTTGACAATTTGGACCCTAACTCAAAATTGGAAACTTTTGTTTGGAGGCCCTAGGAAATAGGGAAACGCCCATCAAGAGTTCATGTTTCCCACACAATTCTAATGGAGTAATTTTGCTGGGAACTCTGCAGCATCCTGTAATTTCAAGGTGAGAGTATTATCGCCTGGCTATACAGGTGCCAACCCCTTGTTGATCGTGAAACAGTTTGGGATATCTGGTTGTGGAATGTGTTATGTAAATTCCACTCTTTCTTTCTTCAGTTCATGGGATCTTACTCCAATGTACCCCTACAAAACACCACTTCAAAAGCATTCATTGGCTGGAGAGCACTTTAGGACTCTCCAAGGATGTGAAAAGTGATGTATAAATATAAGCGTCATCCTTCTTCTCTATCAGCTATTTTTCCTCTGTGCCATTGGTACAATGAATAAGTGTAGGCAGCTTTCCTGTGAAATGTAATTTCTGTATCACCTCTACTTGCCAGAGTACCTTTTCAACATGCATCACAGGCAGGCTAAAAAAAATGTTGGGTGGGATCTAAAATTATTTTGCTTAGAAAACATTAGCTAGTGGAAAAACTAGAAATAGATATTATTGTGTGCTTGGTTTATAGAGTGTCAGTTCTGACTGAGATCCAAATCCTGTTGACAAGTCAAAGTTTTCAGCTCAATTTTTAAAAGTGATGAAAGCATGTGTCTCTGAGTCATATACTGGATATGACCTCAAGCTCTGGTTTGAAATGTCAGATTTAAAGGAGTGTGTGATATGAGGATGTTATCAGTATTTGAGAGGAATCACTCCTGTGGCCTGCTGGTCTTCGGATTACAACTCTCCGCAGTGTTAGTTTTAGTGTCAGATAGCGGACCAAAGTTTCTGTGACCTTTTGTCGAAGGTTGACTGTGAGCCTATCTGACTCATAAGAGGAGCTGCACCAGAGATTGGTGCACAAGATTACTTTCAGAAAGCAAACGTCAACATTTATTTAACCCCTTCAGTGCTGTAAAAACTACCACAAGACCTTGTACAAAATGCCCCCGTGACTGAAGCCATTGTTGTCGTATTTCATGGAGCATTTCCTTTGGTAAGATAAATATAGACTTTACTAAATATTTATTTTTAAAGGGCCAGAAATCTCGTGAGAAAGTGCATGCCAAATGTTTGACTTTAACTTGTAAACAGCCACAGTGGACCAATTTTGACTTCTGCTTGTCTGGCCCTGTTCTACTGGTGAAGATACCACCTTGATTTCAATTTCTCATTTAAGTCTGGCAAATGGGCTGGAAGGCCCCTTCACAAACAATCCTTTCATTGGATGGAGGCCCCAGTTTCAGGTGGAAGAATGGGTTACCAAGGTATACTGAGGTAATAATTATAGAAGGTAGGGATCCCAGGACAAAAAATATTGGCTGATTTATTTCTGTTGACCCTGGAACTATTTGACCCTACTGAATTGCTGTTGTGCCTTTGGCTGGCCCTTCTTACTTGGAATTGGTTAGACTGTGTGCTGAACAAACCCCAACCAGCTCCAACCTTAAACTGCTGGGGCTTGTAATAGGATATGATCGCTAGACACACATTCCCCTCTCCTCTCCCCATCCTTGTCAGCATTCTGCACGAACCATTCCCTCCAACCCTCCTCCATTCCCAACACCACCACATATCCCCAAGGCATCTTCCCAAAAGCACCACCGAAGTTGCAACAGTTGCCCATTTATCACCTCCGTCCTCACTATATCCAAGGCCTAAAACATTGCTTCCAGGTGAAGCAGCAATTTACCTGCACTTTATTCAATCTGACCCATTGCTCACAATGGGGTCTCCTCTACCTTGGGGTGACTAAACACAGACTAGGCAACCGCTTTGCAGACCACCTACATTCGGTGCGTAAGAATGATCCTGAGCTTCCAATTACTGCCACTTCAACACCCCACCATGTTCCCATGCTAACATTTCTGCCTCAGGCCTGCTCCAGTGCTCCAGTGAAGTTCAGTGCAAGCTGGAAGAACAATAACTCCTCTTCCAACTAGGCACTTTACAGCATTCAGGTTAGGAGAAAGTGAGCATTGCAGATGCTGGAGATCAGAGTCAAAGAGTGTGGCACTGGAAAAGCACAGCAGGTCAGGCAGCATCCGAGGAGCAGGAGACTCAACGTTTCGAGAATAAGCTATTCATCAGGAATGAGGGGGATGGCCCAAGGGGGCTAAGAGATAAATGGAAGGGGTGGGTGGGGCTGGGGGGAAAGTAGCTGGGAGTGTGATAGGTAGGTGAAATTGGGGTTGAAGGTGATAGGTCGGAGAGCAGGATGGAGTTGATCGGTGGGAAGGAAAATGGACAGGTAGGACAGTTCAAGAGGACAGTGCCAAGTTGGAGGGTTGGATCTGTGATACGGTGGGGAGAGGGGAAATGAGGAAACTGGTAAAATCCACATTGATCCCATGTGGTTGGAGGGTCCAAAGGCAAAGAAGAGTTCTTCCTCCAAGCATCAGGTGGCTAGAGTTTGGCAGTAGAGGAGGCCCAGGACTTGTATGTCCTTGGCAGAGTAGGAGGGGTCGTTAAAGTATTTGGCCACAGGGCAGTGGGATTGTTTAGTGTGTACGTCCCAGAAATGTTCTTGGAAACTTTCCACAAGGTATCCTGTCTCCCCATTGTAGAGGAGACCACATCGAGAGCAACAGACACAGTAAATCTCCGTCAGATGTGGAAAGATCGTTTGTGGCATTGGATGGAGGTGAAGGGGGAGGTGTGGGTGCAGGCTTTTCCACAAGAAGTGCAAACCTGCGCCCACACATACTGTCTCACCTCCATCCAAGACCCTAAAGGATCCTTCCACATTCAACAGAGATTTACCTATATTTCCACATATGTCAGCTACTGTGTCTGCTGCTCTTGTTGTGGTCTCCTCTACACTGGGGAGATAGGACACCAACTTGTGGAACATTTCAGAGAACATCGCTGGGACACACACACTAAACAACCCCATTGCCAAACACTTTAACTCCCCCTCCCACTCCACTAAGGACATGCAAGTACTGGGCCTACAGGCGGGAGATGGAAGACCTGGAAAAATGGTGTACTGAGAACAAACTAGTTCTCGATGCCGGCAAAAACAAGGAACTCATTATTTGGTATTACTCATGCCCCCCCATCCATTAACAGCACAGAGGTGGAACAAGTGAAGAGTGTCAAGCTCCTGGGAGTGGTCATCCACAACAAGCTTTCTTGGATTCTTCATGTGGACGCACTGGTTACAAAGGCCCAACATCTCTTCTTCCTCAGGCAGCTGAGGAAATTTGGCATGACGGTGAATACCCTTGCCAACTTTTATAGGTCCGCCATTGAGAGCATTCTGTCTGGATGTATCACTACCTGGTATGGCAACTGTACCATTCATGATCGGAGACAGTTACAGAGAGTGGTGAATTTGGCCCGGACAATTACATAGGCCAATCTCTCATTGACAGAATCCATCTACCAGACCCCGCTGTCAAGGAAAGGCCGTCAGCATTCTCAAAGATCCATCCCACCCTGGCAATGCTTTTCTACAACCTCTACTACTGGGGGAAGGTACAGAAGCCTGAATACACACACCAGCCGGTTTCGAAACAGTTTCTACCCTACTGTTGTTTAATCCTGAATGGACTCACAAAGTCTTACCATTCGCCTGTAACTGTGTTTTTGTTTCTGCTGCTGTCTTCCTGTTATTTACTTATCTATGCTACTTAACTCTGTGATCTGCCTGTATTGCTCACAAGGCAAAGCTTTTCACTGTGCCTCGGTACACGTGACAATAAATTAAATTCAATTCAATTCCTCCACCACCAAACTCTAACCATCTACCGTGTGGAGGAAGAACGCCTCTTCTTCCGCCTTGGGACCCTCCAATCACACAGGATCAATCTGATTTTCACCAGTTTCCTCATTTTCCCTCCCCCACCTTATCCAGATTCAACCATCCAACTCGGCACTTGATCTGTCCTACCTCTCCATCTTCCTTCCCGTCTATCCACTCCACCTTCCTCTCTGTCCCATCACCTCCACCTTCATCTACCTGTCGCACTCTCAGTTACCTTTCCCCCAGCCCCACCTCCCTCCCATTTATCTCTCAGTCCCTTGGACCATACCCCCCTTTCCTGTTGCAGAGCTTAAGCTCGAAACATTGACTCTCCTGCTCCTCGGATGCTGCCTGCCTGGCGATGCTTTTCCAGCACCAGACTCTTGGACAGCATTCAGGATTATAACATCGAGTTTAACAATTTCAGAAATGAACACTTTCCTCCATGTTTGTTATCCACTCCCGCACTCTCAGTTCATAGAACTTCTGTATGGGTCGCTCCCAGCACAGTCAACCTGCTTTCAACTATTTGCATTCCCATTCAGTGTTTTTCTCTCTTTCTGGCTTATCGTCAGTAACCCCTTTTGCCTGCTTCTCCCTTTTTACCCCCTCACTCTCCAGGCACCCTCTATTGATACTCAGCTCAATGCTGCCCCCACTGGCTCTGTACCGCCCATCACTCCAAGCACTGTCCTCAGCATAAAGACGATCATTTCCCAGCTGTTTTCAGTTCCAAAAAAAAGAGTCATACTGTACTCAAAATATTAACTCTACTTTTTCTCTTCAAACTTAGAGAGGTTTAGAAAATCATGATGAGCCTGGAAAGGGTAAATAGACAAGGTTCTTTCCCTTGGGATGGGGGATCCAGAACTAAAAGTGAGGGTGAGAGAGGAAAGATTTAAAAGGGACCTAAGGGATAACTGTTTCATGCAGAGGGTGGTGCGTGTATGGAATGAGCTGCCAGAGGATGTGGTGGAGGCTGGTACAATTGCAACATTTAAAAGGTGTCCGAATGGGTATATGAATAGGAAGGGTTTGGAGGGATTTGGGTCGGGTGCTAGCAGGTGGGACTAGTTTAATTTAGGATATCTAGTGAGCATGGATGAGTTGGACCAAAGGGTCCGTTTCCGTGCTGTTTCTGTGCTGTACATCTCTATGACTCACACAACACCAGGTTATAGTCCAACAGGCTTATTTGGAAGCACTAGCTTTCAGAGCACTGCTCCTTCACAACCACCTGATGAAGAAGCAGCGCTCCAAAAGCTAGTGCTTCCAAATAAACCTGTTGGACTATAACCTGGTGTTGTGTGATTTTTAACTTTGTAAGAAGGAACTTTTGGACCAAGTTTCTTTTTAATTCATTTATGTGGTCTTCACTGGCTGGGCTAGAACTTATTGCTTGTCCCCATTTGCCCTTGAGAAGGTGATGGTGAGCTGGCTACTTGAATTGCTGCATTCCTGGGAGTGTCAGAACACCCACCGAGCTGCTAGGAAGGAAGTTCTAGGACTTTGACATGGCAACAGTGAAGTAATGGCGATATATTTCCAAGTCAGCGTGCTGTGTGAATTAGAGAGAACTTACAGGTGGAAGCACTCTCACTTATGAGCTGCCCTTCTCCTAAACCATAACTCTGAATTATTTACATACATTTTCTGCTGGATTTTGTTTTTGCTTTGGCATTGTGTGACTTGCATTAGGTTTGCAGGAGAAGTTTTCACCACAGTATGATTTCTCACTGTTTCTTACCAAAATCGCCTCATTAAGTAACTACCAATATCTCCAAAAGAACAACATTGGTGCCATATTTAAAAGGCTGCTGTGTACCCTGTGGCCGGGCACTGACAGTCTGAAGCTGTACTGTCCAGAGATGGACACAATGCTCAGATGTTGGAGAGAGGGAAGATGGTCACGAGTCACCAACAGGGACATTCAGATCATGGCTCGTCTTCCCCTTCTCCATCTGGGACCTGCAGATCCTGGTGGAGGGGATGGTGCAGAGGAGGGGCATTCTCCTCCTAGAGGATTAGCAGAGGATGCCACAACTCTAGACCCTGACAGCCAAGGTTGCTAATGGGGTCAGTGACATTTGTCTGGAGGAACAGTCAACAGTGCATGAAAACAGTCAATGTCCTTCTCCACTCTGCCAGGTCAAATGTTAAATTCTTCGCTTTGCTACCTCACTCACTCTCTCTGCTTTTGCACTCACTTCTCACTAAGGCTCATGCTCTGCCATTCTATTGCCTGCAACATCATCTCTCAATCACTTTCAAACCCCAGCTTCCCAAGCCACTAACTCTGCATGCATTCCGTGATGTGTATTCACTCCTTCAGAATACCTTCTCAGCATTTGGCCACCTGCACCAATGCTAACAGTCACATCACCCTTTTCTTTTTATTCAACACTTTCATTATAGAGGTGTACCATACAGGGAGCCAATACATTGGGAAGGCCAGGGATTAAGGGCCCTTCATCCTGTAGGATGTGCATGCCTATATTCAAAGTTCTTTCCCATTTATGGACCTCATATTGTTGAGTCTCACTTTTGCAAATTAAGTCAGTTACCTCACCACTCTGGGTGTGGCTGCAACTATTCTTTTCCTCATTATGTTTTTGATTTCTAGCTTAATGGAAGGTGACAGTGAGCATTCCTTGGCTAGTGGCTTCTGGGCTCCACCTCAATGTGATAATGAGTCCCCAAACATGCAGACCCTCATCTTGTGACATCCTGCCCCTCCATGGTCCAACCTTCCCAGGTTCCCACCCAAGCAGTCTACATGACCCTACCCCCACCTCCAACAATCCCCTTCCCCCTTAATTTCTCTTGGCAGACCTGACTATCTGCGGTCCACCACTTGAGAAACATAACTGGACAGCCCAGGACAAGAAGAGTCAAGACTCCTGACTAATGACTGCGCATGTCCCCAACTGCGTTGGCTCCTACACCGTGTCCCCGCGCCCCACATTGTCCTTTGCAGGGTTACAGAATTGACCATGACTTACTCCCCAGACTGCTGGGGCACTGAGATCACCTCAACCAGATACCTCACCTGCATTCGAGGTACTCCAGAAAGATTCATGAGGTTAATTCCATGTTTGAAAGGACTTTCTTCTGATGGGAGGTTGAATAGTTGGGTTGGTCTTCATTGGACTTTAAAAGAATGAGAGGAAACCTTATTGAAACACACAATAAATTGTGCTTCCTCATCACACTAAAATATTCTTCATTTGAAAATAAAAATGCGGCCTAAATACTGTCGTGCAATTTATTGTCTCAATATTTTGGAGCTTCACCAGCTGAAATTTTCTTTTACATATTCTTGACTTTGTACCAGGAGAACAAGGGTGATACCATTTACAAGTCGGTGCCTGAACCGAGTGTGTCAGGGATCTAGCATATGGACAAGCTCACCAAGTTTCTTATTTATATGCATAATGATTTCCTCCTCAAAAACATTAACATATGCGCACCCACCCAAAACATCTTCCAGTGAAACAGTCAACGACTAATTTAAAGGCTGCATGTTTGCAGAATCAGCAAAATAAATGGCTCGTCAGTCTGTTTCAATATGGGTTGAAGATGAATCTTGACTAAGACAGAAACTGTTTCGAAGCATGTATTGTACAAAGCACAAGAAACTCACTTCAACAATGCATGCAACCAGACTATGTATATTTAAGCAAAACAGTTACAATGAACAAATTGCATGATCAAAAAATCAAATAATCTTCCACCTCTGGGAGCAGAAACCAGCCCACTGTGATGGGATAAATGCCGTCTTCAGTAGTTCCTCTTTTCAAAGGAATCTGTTTGTCTCAGTCATGTACACGCCCACAAAGAACAAGCCAAGAGCAGAAAACTGATCCATGACCAATATACACAGTGACAGCAGTGAGCCTCACCAACCAAGGCGCAGTGCTGCAACTCACCAAGGTTCCTTTGACAGCACCAACCAAGCCTGTGGCCCCAATCACCACCTTGTCCCGCAGGCAGTCTGCAGGCCAGACCCGTGAAGACTATGTTTGGAGCCGACCAAGCCTTGTACAAAGATAGACGGAACAACAGGTACGTATGAGGGGAGGAGGGAGCCTGTGATTGGACAAGCAGCACACAGTAGAAAGGCAAGCAGCAGCAACCAGTTTTCAGTTTGCAGAGCACTGGAGTAGGCCGAGAGAGGCCTTTGCATGTGCGGAGGAAGACAGACGAAAGGCAGGACAAGGACAGGTTCATATGAGCAGCGTGCAACACTGGGGAAGTAGGACAGAGAAAAGCCCGTGGAGAAATACTGGAGAGGCAGGAGAGCCTGTGCGAGAATGGGAAAACACGGGGAAGGGAGGACAGAAGAGGCCGATCCGAGTTTGCAGAAATGTCAATTTCAATGGCCAATTTTATTAATTATCCATTTATTTATTTCAATGTATTGGTTTATTGTTTTGCTTAATGGTATTCTGAGAACAGTATATTTGTGATGTTGCTATCACATTAAAAAGATTATTTTGGCCTGGCTTTTTTTTTGAAGAGAGGTTGTAAAAGCAGAGGTAGTGAACTAAATAACTTAGGAGACCTTTAGGTTTATTTCAGAACAGTTGTAACAATGGCAGGGGAGTGGCCAGCGCTCACAAACCAGGCTTTCTCGTCATTTTTTAGCTTTAGCAGTCAGCAGCTGTTCGGGGGCCCAGAAGAGTTGGAAACTTCAGTACATGATTCCTAACTGCTACTTTCTCTGAAATCTCTCCTGATGTTTCTTCCCCCTGGATTGGAGAACTGCATGTAAGAATCTGTGTCTGAATTTGCCTTTTTGCCAAGGGGTGTGTTTATGGGATGTTACTATATTGGAACAGTTAATTAGTAATAGATACTGTAAGTTTTTTCCAATAATTAAGTTATTCTAAATTCTTCTTTCTTTTGTTTGTATTTCAAAATTAGTGTTTAAATAAATTGTTTTTTGCTTAATGTTGAGTAGTTTGAATAGTCGCATTGCACCTGGAACACGCACTTCACAACTCCCTTGAAAATAAGGAATCGTTAAGGCCTAGACTACCCTTCTTAAAATATTTTGTGGAGATCTGGTCTGGTCCATAACAATTGGCAAATGAATCAGTAAAATAATATTGAATCATTTTAACACTTTATATACCTCAACATCCCTTAATCTTATACTGTAAAGAACCTCTGGCTAACACCATCAATAATTTGAAAATCACACAACACCAGGTTATAGTCCTACAGGTTTAATTGGAAGCACACTAGCTTTCGGAGCGTTGCTCCTTCATCAGATGGTAGTCGCGACGCTCCAAAAGCTAGTGTGCTTCCAATTAAACCTGTTGGATTATAACCTGGTGTTGTGTGAGTTTTAACTTTGTACACCCCAGTCCAACACCGGCATCTCCAAATCATCAATAATTTGAATAATTGTTAAATGTAAACTGCATGTTTGATCAGACCTCTTCATCCAAACAGCTTGGTGTCAGGAAAGTGCCTGATTTAGGATTAACTAATATTTGTGAGTCGCTTAGCAATTGCCAGTTGTCTGTAAAAGATCAATTAACAAAGCTAATACATGTAACAATGGGTGACTGTTGGTGCAGATCAAAGGGGACTAGAAACAGGATACCTCACTAAGATGTTGGACTGGATCAGGAAGTCCCTAATGTATAATTGAACCCAAGATGTGTAAACACATTGAGTAAGCAGGAAACCGAAGTTTAAGCTGGTATGGACAAAAATAAGTGGCTTATGGAGTCAGATAGCTTGCACTTGGGGACATAACAGAAATATTGTGCAGGATCAGATGCAAAAACAGAGGGGAAGGCAAGATCTGAAGCAAAATACTGCAGATGCTCGACATTTGAAATAAATAAAAGCAGGAAATTCTGGAAAAGCTCTGAAAGCATGAGTGCAGAGGAAAACGGAATAAACGTTTTTGGTCAACAACCATTCATCACAATCCACCATAATCTCAGGTAGCAGTCCAGATCATAGATAAAAAAAGAATGTTTTCCTCACGTCACATTAGTTCTTTTTGGCAATCATTTTAAATCTTTGTCAACATGTTCTCGATCATTTTGCCAATAGGTACAGTTTCTCACTATATACACCATCTAGATCCCTTGTGATTTCAAACATCTCCATAAAATCACCTTTCAAAATCGTCTCCTCCAGTTTCTCCACTCTATCCATTTACGGAAATCCCTCTCTGCTGGTCTTTTGCAAATCTTTTTTGCACTCTTTAAATCCTTCATTTTCCCCTTTAAAGCATGGCACACAATTAATCACAGCACTCCAGTTGAGGCTAAATCAACATTACATAAAGGCTCATCATTACTTTGTCACTGATGTGACAATGGATGATAACCTCTGATTATGTATGGATGTATTGAATTTTTAATTACAACACTTTGTTTTTAAAAAGAAGAGCACATTTAGCCACAATATGATTGTGAATGTAAATCCAGTGGCTGTCTGCTAAAGCCTTGAGAGGAACCATGGAAAGTCACACTGGAAAGGGGCTTCACAAAGCAACACTTCAAAGGGAAAGATGCAATTGAAAACAAATTGGGCCGTGATTACAGGGATAATAAACTCACTTTTTCTTTTTAACTCAAGAAAGCCTGGTTAATTTGGCTCCTTTCAAAGCATGAATACTTTTGTCTTGGGAGAAAATATCCACAAAGGAAAAGATCCTTTCTAAATTAACTTATTGCAACTAAAGGTAAGAGAGGTTGAATTCAGAAGAAGAGCCAGTTCATACCTCCTCCCCGGGAGCATATACATTTGTGGGTACTTATCTGGAATCATAATGAATTGGGAATTCTCACTCAAGGACTGGCCAAAACACAGTGAGAGTGAACAAGTATATTCCTAGCTTTGTCTCTAGTCCGTCTGGAATGTCATGTGTTATCGGTGGCTCTCTAGTTTACTTAGCTTGGTATTTATTATGAGCATTGCACTGGCTGACCTGGTCCTCATTCCAACAGGCTCAACTATATGTCACCTATCAGCCTGAGTGAACCAACCTGTTGTTTGGTGTACAGTGATTCATCAGAATCTAGTATGCTATCTCTCCAATAATCAGCCATAATTATTGTGCTTCCATCTGGTCGTCTGCCAGAGTGAGGACTGTTTCTTCATCTTGCAGTAAAGACACTGCTTTCTCCATACTGGACATGTCTTTTTTCCACTTTGCATGAAGTCCCCCTGCAATATTTACATCCTAAACTTTGTCTACGATTCTCTGTCCTTTGGGTCAGGATGCCTATGTGAGACCTTAATGTAAGAACTTCTCTGTACTGCCATGAATTTGCTCCATCTGATGAATTACAACCTCAGTGTTTCTGTACAATTCAGTTACTCTCCTGACAACAGGTATCTTCTCTCTCAGTAGATGTGCTCTCAATGTGGGTTCTCTTATGTCTAGTACAATCCTGTCTTTTATTTGATCATTTTTTAGTTGCACAATTTCACAGGATTCTGCAAGTAGAATTGATGAAGTCACATATTGATCAATGGCCTTATTTTCACTGTGGGCCTGAATATTCAACACACATAGTTCCTAACTTACATACACTTAGGGTAAAAAGCATGCTTTCAAGATTTCAAATTTCTTCACCTGTTTTTGCTGTTCTTCACTGAGATTCAGGATTGAATACATTTTGAAACAATCTCTTCCCAGCAGTGATAAGAGAATAGCTGCTTTCAGCTAAATGTAAACCAGAAAATGTTGGAGAAACTCAGCAGATCTGGCAGCACCAGTGGAAAGAGAAACACAGTAAATATTTTGAGTCCAGTATGACTCTTCTTTGGAACTGAAGAGCAGAACTTCTGTTTCTCTTTCAGATTTCCATCATCCACAGTATTTTGCTTTTATTTGAGCTACTCTTAGCTGTTCTGTCTTGTTAAATAGATTTGTTGCTATTTCATATTTTGTTATTGCAAGTGAAAAAGACTGCTTCATATCATCTCAAAATTTGACTGGAGCTGGGAGTGGAAAAGTTCAGCCATTGTCTCTTACTCAGCTATGGCCGATTTCTTCAATTTTCTAGTTTCTTAACAGTTAATTGTCACAGTTATCCCTGCTCTGAAGATTCTTGCATTCCTTAGTCAGTAGCTCTGCCATTTTTACAGCTCCTCAATACTTAATCTTAGCTTCATGTCTGACACCATGTTTCATAATCACCAGAAAGCAGCCGTGTCAGTATTCATTCTTTATTAAAGTGCATGCAAAATGGCTGCTTCCAGTTTGTGTGCCTTATGATGGGGGTCACATTACTATAGCAGATCTGGAAGTATATTTCTACATTATCACATTTCAATCCAAATATTTCCACAAGGATCTAATGAATAAGTAACCTATTTTTTGTGCTGCAAAATCTTGTGAGTGCAAAACTCCATGCTGATACTGAGTTTCAATATCAAGGGATGTTGCATTAAAGGTGCCATTTATTGTTTGAGATGTTATAATGAAGCCCCGTCTGCCCTTGTAAAACATTCCACTGTATGATTTTGAAGAAATGTGGAATTCTCTCCAGTATGCTAGCTGATATTTAGATTAGATTCCCTTCGGCCCAACAAGTCCACACCGACCTCCGGAGAGTAATGCACCCCCAACTAATGCACCTAACAACTACAGAGAATTTAGCGTGGCCAATTCACCTGATATGCACATCTTTGGAATGTGGAAGGAAACCGGAGCATCCAGAGAAACCCACGCAGACACGGGGAGAATGTGCAAACTCCGCATAGACAGTCCCCAAGGCTGGAATTGAACCTGGGACCCTGGCGCTGTGAGACAGCAGTGCTAACCACTGAGTTACCGTGCCGCCCCCAATTTAGCCTAACCAATAACACTAAAATTGATTCCGGTCATTTATCTCACCTGCTTGTGGGACTTTGCTGTGCCAAAATTGACAGTCATATATCCTACATTATACCAATTACTATATTAAAAAAGTTCTTCCCTGTGTGTAAACCATTTGAGCTAACTTGATGTTGAGAAGTGCTAAATAAGTGCGAGTTTTTTTTCTTTGTGAGTGACAACAACAAACAATCAAATGGTTATTATTCTAACTTGGTACATGGTAAAGAATAATTGAAATGAAGGATTAATTAACAATTATTGGTATCCGATAGAAAGAGCATAAAGATGGACTCCGAATTATTTGCACAAGCAAAGATCAGGACAGCATAACACGGACCCATTTTAAGTAATTGCCAGATTACTAATGAGCTAACACCAGACCAGGAGACTTTCAATGTGGTTGTTGATAGAGTTCCGGTTGGAATGCCATGCTTCGAGGAATTCTTGTGCGTGTCTCTGTTTGGCTTGTCCTAGGATGGATGTGTTGGCCTAGTCAAAGTGGTGTCCTTCCTCATCCATATGTAAGGATACTAGTGAGAGTAGGTCATGTCTTTTTGTGGCCAGTTGATGTTCATGTATCCTGGTGGCTAGGTTTCTGCCTGTTTGCCTAATGTTGTGTTTGTTACAGTTCTTGCATGGTATTTTGTAGCTAACATTAATTTTGCTTGTTGTCTGTATAGGGTCTTTCAAGTTCATTAGCTGCTGTTCTAGAAGCACGGCATTCCAACCGGAACTTTTCAACAACCACATTGACTTGGATGCCATTTACCACTTCCTGGAAAAAAGAACAGGAAATGATATCACCATAGGAAATAATGTCACCACAGGAAATGACATCACCAACCCAAGGAAACTCAAACATATAAATAGAAAGTAGGCTGCACCACCAGTGTGTCATTCAGGGGCTCACTGAAAATGTTGCCTAGTATGGTGACGAAATGTCTGAAAATGAACCTTCCAGCTCATCAAGATTCCTATATCCAGAACCTCAACCTGAGCTACAAATCTTCTCGAAACTCGTTAACTTTTTTTAATGTTATCCATGTTGATGCAAAATGTATTTCCTTATATTTCACCTGTGTTAGTTAAGGAAAATCATCAAATAGTAAATGCCAAAGGTGACAATGTCCCAGTAACAGCAGATCTCAGTGTGTGCCACATCCCAGAATCACGAATGTTTGACTCAGATGAACATAATCTTTAACATTTTCCTGCTGTGCGGTGTAATGTTGATGGTTTAGTAGCGGTATTAGAGTCATTTGGACAAGGATGTCATACTGCATTCGTGCTGCGCTTTTGATGCCATCGAATTCCATCAAGTAAAGATAAGCGTTGAATTTATATAGCAGCTTCCACATTCTCAGGACATCCCAAAATGCTTTACAGCCAATGAATTATTTATGACAGACAGTAATAGAGTCATAGAGATGTACAGCATGGAAACAGACCCTTCGGTCCAACCCGTCCATGTCAACCAGATAACCCAATCCAATCTAGTCCCACCTGCCAGCACCCGGCCCATATCCCTCCAAACCCTTCCTATTCATATACCCATCCAACTGCCTCTTAAATGTTGCAATTGTACCAGCCTCCACCACTTCCTCTGGCAGCTCATTCCATACACGTACCACCCTCTGCGTGAAAAAGTTGCCCCTTAAGTCTCTTTTATATCCTTTCCATCTCACCCTAAACCTATGCCCTCTAGTTCTGGACTCCCCGACCCCAGGGAAAAGACTTTATCTATTTATTCTATCTATACCCCTCATAGTTTTGTAAACCTCTATAAGGTCACCCCTCAGCCTCCGACACTCCAGGGAAAACAGCCCCAGCCTGTTCAGCCTCTCCCTGTAGCTCATATCCTCCAACCCTGGCAACATCCTTGTAAATCTTTTCTGAACCCTTTCAACTTTCACAACATCTTTCCGATAGGAAGGAGACCAGAATTGCATGCAATATTCCAACAGTGGCCTAACCAATGTGCTGTACAGCCGCAACAGGACCTCCCAACTCCTGTACTCAATACTCTGACCAATAAAGGAAAGCATACCAAACGCCTTCTTCACTCTCCTATCTACCTGCGACTCCACTTTCAAGGAGCCATGAACCTGCACTCCAAGGTCTCTTTGTTCAGCAACACTCCCTAGGACCTTACCATTAAATGTATAAGTCCTGCTAAGTTTTGCTTTCACAAAATGCAGCACCTCGCATTTATCTGAATTAAACTCCATCTGCCACTTCTCAGCCCATTGGCCCATTTGTCCAGATCCTGTTGTAATCTGAAGTAACCCTCTTCGCTGTCCACTATACCTCCAATTTTGGTGTCATCTGCAAACTTATTAACTGTACCTCTTATGCTCGCATCCAAATCATTTATGTAAATGACAAAAGGTAGAGGGCCCAGCACCGATCCTTGTGGCACTCCACTGGTCACAGGCCTCCAGTCTGAAAAACAACCCTCCACCACCACCCTCTGTCTTCTACCTTTGAGCCAGTTCTGTATCCAAATGGCTAGTTCTCCCTGTATTCCATGAGATCTAACCTTGCTAATCAGTCTCCCATGGGGAACCTTGTCGATCGCCTTACTGAAGTCCATATAGATCACATCTATTGCTCTGCCCTCATCAATCTTCTTTGTTACTTCTCAAAAAACTCAATCAAGTTTGTGAGACATGATTTCCCACATACAAAGCCATGTTGACTATCCCGAATCAGTCCTGGCCTTTCCAAGTACATGTACATCCTGTCCCTCAGGATTCCCTCCAACAACTTGTCCACCAAGGTCAGGCTCACTAGTCTTTACCGCCCTTCTTAAACAATGACACCACGTTTGCCAACCTCCAGTCTTCCGGCACGTCACCTATGACTATCAATGATACAAATATCTCAGCAAGAGGCCGTGCAATCACTTCTCTAGCTTCCCACAGAGTTCTCAGGTACACCTGATCAGTTCCTGGGGATTTATCCACCTTTAACCGTTTCAAGGCATCCAGCACTTCTTCCTCTGTAATCTGGACACTTTGCAAGATACCGCCATCTATTTCCCTACAGTCTATATCTTCCATATCCTTTTCCAGGGTAAATACTGATGCAAAATATTCATTTAGTATCTCCCCCATTTTCTGTGGCTCCACACAAAGGTGTTGGTAAATATGTCAGTTTAGTGAAATGGAATGAATAATTAGATATTTTTTGTGCAAATGGTTGAGGAAAAATGTTAGGAGAGCACCGCATTATTTTCTGAAACAGTGGTCTGGATTATTTATATCAATCTTAGAAGGCAGATGAATTATTAGTATAATGTCAATGAAAACACATGGTACACTTGAAAATGTAGATTACCTTTAGAGATACACTAAAGAGTCAAACTAGATTTTGTGGCTAGGACTAGGAATAGAGCTTGAACCTCTGATTACATCAGCAAGATTTATCATTGAATGAAGGCCAACATTTGATCTTTAAATGTAAAACTGAAAACTGTAATACTAGTTTCAACATCCAGTACTAAGTACAGCATGTGGAACTAGCAAACATTGAAACTTCAGCATTTTTACACAACATGTCAGCATTCCCTCATTGGCAAGTAATTTAGTGAGATGGTATACCCACAGCTGCTCTTTCACAACACTCTCTAATAGATTTAGATACAGCACTACTTGAGCTCGAGCACCATGACATATCTCTATATAATTTAACAAGGAAATATAATGGGCTACAGTCCCACTGTGTTTCCTGTACACTTGAGCCCAGAGATTGTGGGGATATGCTATTGGCACAGAGCCTGGCTAGATGTGAATGCAGTTTGGAGATATACCATGTCCACTTGGAACCTCACTGACTACCCATAGTTGGAATCTTTCAGTGTTGCACTGCTTGCGTTGAATAGATACTTGGAGCATGTGCCTTGTGCTAAATTTCCCTCAAAATAAGGTCTGTGCCATTGATACTACAAACAGGTGATATTACCCTTTATTTATTGAGAAGAAATAACTAGAATCATAAACCATATAATGCAAGAGAAGTCATTTGGCCAACTGAGCCTGTGTTGGTTTGTTGAAAAAGCTATCTTACAAGTCCCAGGTCCTTTGCAGTTGTTCCTTGGCTTTATAAATTATTCTGCTTCTATTTTATATTTGCAAATTACTAATGAATATGCCTCCACCATCAGCTCAGGCAGCATGTTCTGAATTATGAAATATTACACTGATACAGCAGTTTTCAGAATCCAAACAACAGCGTCAGGAACTTGAAACATCACAAAGTGTTTCACAGGCAAATAAATTTCTGCTCAATGAAATCACAGTTATAACATAGAAAATGTGGCAACCAATTTATGCATGGCAAAGAAATAGCTTTGTATTAATTACCAAATAATCTACTTAAATGAATTTGGTTGAGAGAAAATACTGACTCGGACATCAGGGAGAACTCCCTTGCTCTGCTCCAAAATAGTGCCACTGGATCTTTTACATCTACCAGAAGGGAAGGTTTCTCAGTGGCAGCTTTCTTAATTCATACTCAGAAGTTGTGCATTCAAGTCTCAGCTCTGAATTAAAAGGAAATACATTCCAGCTGCACTCCAAAGACTTGAGCATTTAATCTGTGGTGACACTTCAGTGTAGTAGTGATGGAGGTCTGCATTATTGGAAAAGATTTCTTCTGCTCTCTTAGTTAGATACAAAAGATCCCATGGCAGATTTAGAAGAACATCAGGGAATGTGGTACAGAATGGTGACCCTACCTCTGAACCAGGAGGCCCAGGAGAAAGCCCCACATGACGCAGAGGTGTGTCATAACATCACTGAACAGGGTTGATTAAAAATATCTATTGAGTTGACAATTATTTTGGATGGGGCAGCTCATGCAAAGAATTGCTTCAGATGGTTAGAGGATGTAGTTCCTGTAAATTAATCTATGAGCAAAATCCAAAATTGCCTTTTGTTCTGTGCAATAGCCTTCCTGCTCTGGAATGCACCACAATTGGTTTTTCAACATATTTAATTACTTTATTTGTATAGGGTTGGACGTTCAGCAAGTCTGAGAGAATATTCAGGAATTAATCCAGGAGATTTGGGACGGTCAAAGGGAACAGCCCTGGAAAGATAGGTTGTGATCGTTATCCTGTACTCACCAAACATGGCAATCAAACTCTTAAGGTTCATGCCTCATGATTAATCAGAATTAATTATAGAAACCCAGATTCTGAGTAGTTGGTAAAGAAGGCACTTCAAGTGCACGAGTTTTGTGATTTAAGTCCAGAGAAATGGGAATACTGCAAACCAAAAATTGGATGATGATGTGAGTGAGCGAGTCATTAGCTGTATTATGCAAAGAAATAGTAAGGGTTCCTAAAGGAGGGCCAGCATTGTACAGAATTAATTTAATTTTCTTGAAGTTTCAGTTGAACAGATTAACCTAATTTTTGTTTAAAGATAAGGAAGGGAATCTGATAACTACATATTGGTTATGCTTACTTATAATGCAGGTGGTGGATAACAACTGAGGATTCATTTGAATCCTATGAATAGACACAGATTAAAATTATGGTTGTCTGGATTAGAAGGTGTACACTTTTCATATGTAATTATAAATTAAAAAAAATTAAAGACTGTCTACAGATCTTTCCTTTACCAAGTGCATTTCTGGGGTAGCCAGGGTACTGCCAGCAGAACAAAATAAGACATCACAAGTGATATGTGTACACATAATTGCAGGTTACTCACTCAGCAAGGCATGATACTTCTCTGGAACCATTTTAACCATTCCCTCTGGAGCCAGCTAGTCAGATTTATTTCTGGTATGTTATTATTCTGTTTGGAACAAATAAATTATGCAGTTTACAATTTGGATTCTCCATATCATCAAAATCATGCTGATGTCCCATCTTTCTGCTTTCCACTAGACTCTCCAATTTTTTTTTTCTGGTCCGAATATGAGTTTTATTTTTCCAAGAATACTGCATCAGGCCAGGCTTGCAATATACTTCTAGCTTTCAGCAAATCCCAGTCTGAGCTAATTGTTGAGTGGAAAATGTATACAATCCCTGCTATAACATTTTGCAGTCTTTCCTTCCCTGTTCAGGCAAAAGTTAGATACGGTTGAAACCTGTTGCTCCAATCTTTCTCTTCCAGTTGCAAATCTCTGAAAAGTAAGCTGTGCTATAGTTGTTGCTGGTCCCCTCAGTAATGTCCTGTTGCAGATCTCCAAGCTGATGTTTGTACCAGTTACTGACTCCTCATCTGAGTCCCAAACCCTCCTGATATGAATCAGAAAGCCTCCAAAGTTTAGAAAGCAAACCCTCAGCAAAACGATAGGGAAAAAACTCTATCCCTAGCAAGTAAGAAAGCAGTCATTAGTACAGAGTGCTAAATGCTGTATGTCCATAAGCTTTCTTGCCTTACTTTCATAGCTAAGTTTCAGGAAGCTTAAGAAATCACTGAATGTGCTATTAGATTTGAAAATCTGTTAAAATATTGAAGTAATGTTCCAGTTGAGCGTACGTTCAGAGAATGCTGGAGAAACCCAGTAAGTCTGACAGCACTGTGGAGCAAGAAATAGAGTTAACATTTTTGACTCTAAATGTTGCTGGGTTTGGAGGATTTGAGCTATACGGAGACACAGGGTTTTTTTTCCCCTGGAGCCCTGAAGGGTGACCTTAAATAAGTTTATAAAATTATGAGGGCCATGGATAGGGAGAATGGACAAGTTATTTTTTCCCAAAGTAAGGGAGTTCAAAACTAGAGGGCTTAGGTTTAAAGTGTTATGGACCAGACCAGACACCCTCACGATATTTTAAGAAGGGTAGCCTAGACTCTAACGTTTTCTTACTTTAATGGTAGATGTGATGTGACTGGTCAAACTACTCAACATGAAGCAAGACACAATTTATTTAAACACTACAGTTAAAATACAAACAAAAGAAAGAGGAATTTAGAGTAACTTCACTGGGGAGTCCAGAAATGGAGGGCATAGGTTTCGGGTGAGAGGGGAAAGATATAAAAGGGACCTAAGGGGCAACTTTTTCACACAGAGAATGTTGCATGTATGGAATGAGCTGCCAGAGGAAGTGGTGGAGGCTGGTACAGTTGCAAGATTTAAAAGGCATTTGGATGGGTATATGAATAGGAAGGGTTTGGAGGGGTATGGGCCAAGTGCTGGCAAATGGGACTAGATTAGGGTAGGATATCTGGGTGGCATGGATGGTTTGGACTGAAGGGGCTGTTTCTGTGGTGTACATTTCAATGATACTATGGCTCTATTGGAAAACCTAACTGAATAATAGATACAATATGTATTACTAATTAACTGTTTCAATATAGTAACATCCCATAAACACACCCCTTGGCAAAAAGGCAAATTCAGACATCGATTCTTACATGCAGTTCTCCAATCCAGGAGGAAGAAATATCAAGAGAAGGTTCAGAGAAAGTAGCATCTCAGAATCTTTCTCTTCCAACTCTTTTGAGATCCCAATGTGATGCTACTGAAAAAACCAAAACCCAGAAATCTGGATCTGTGCGAGCTGGCCATACCCATTCAGGCTGAATCCATTGTTCCAACTTTAAAAATAAACCCCAAGGTCTGACAAATTGTTTACTTAAGTTGTCTTCAGTAGTCAGTTCAGCACCTCTGCCTTACAACCTCTCTTCAAAAACAAACAGGACAAAGTTATAGCATCGTCACAAGAGTAAGAGGGGAAAGATTTAAAAGGGACTTGAGGGGAAGCTTTTCATGCAGATGTTGGTGCATGTCGAGAACGAGCTGCCAGAGGGCGAGGCAGTGGAAGCGGGCACTATTTGCAACATTTAAAAGGCATCTGGATAATAGGAAGGGTTTGCAGGGAGATGGGTCAAATGCTGCCAAATGGGCTTCGATCAGGTTAGAACATCTGGATGGTGCAGACGAGTTGGACTGAGCAGTTTGTTTCCATGCTGTTTAACTCTATGACTTTGTGACTCTATGCCTTTACTTAAGAACCAAAGAGTCATATTGGATTCAAAATGACAACTTTGTTTCTTTCTGAAAAGACCTGATGTGCTTTCTGTTTTCATTTCAGGTTTCCAATGTCCACAGAGTTTTACTTTTACTTAGCATATGTAAATGGACATATGGGCCCTCCACAAGAGCATGGCATGCAAATAGACTGGAACTAACTACAGAAGCCAGTGGATTGGAACGGCCTCTCAAAGAATTTGCATTTGCTCTGGTTTTGGTGGCTTGCAGAATCTGAACAGATGTGCTTTTCAAGGTTAAAGGTCCCCCCTTGGTTCTGAAACTCAGATGCAAATTGACAGAGTCATAGAATTGTTGTCACAGAGAGGGAGATCATTCAGCAGTCATCAGTTCTGAAGACGGACGACTGGTCCCGAAACGTTAACTCTGATTTCTCTCCACATGTTACCAGACCTGCTGATATTTTCTAGCAATTTCTGTTTTTGTTTCTGATTTCCAGCATCTGGAGTTCGTTTGGTTTTTTATTCAGCTGCCATGTTTATGCTAACACTTTGAATGAGCCATTCACCTCGTACCATTCTCCTGCCTTTACCCTACAACCCTGCACATTCTTCCTTTTCAAATAATAATTTATGTCCCTATTGAATACCTTGTTTGAACCTGCCTCCACAACACTCAAAGTCAGTGCACTTCAGTCCTTAACCACTCATGGTTTATCTCATGTCTCCATAGCTTCTTTCCCAATTCGATTGCATCTGTGCCCTCTCATTCTCAATCCTTTCACAAGTGGGACTAGTCTGCCTTTTCCATTCTGTTCAGCCCCCTCTTGATTTTGAATAGTTATATAATATGCCTTTTCTTATCCAATGAAAACAGTCCCAATTTCTTCAACATTTCTACATAAGTCATCACATTTTTGTGAACCTTTTCTGTCCTTTCTTCAATCTTAAGAGTGGATTACAAAGCTGGAAGTATTACTCTATTGAGGCTGAACCAGTGTTTTCTTCAAGTTTAACATAACCACCTTGCACCTGTACCCAGTGCCCCTGTTAATAAAACCTAGCTTTTTTAATCACTGACTTAACCCGTCCTGCCATAGCTAATGAATTATGCAAATATACACTGAGGTCCCTCTGCTCCGGCACCCACTTTAGAATTGTACATGCTGTGTCTTGTCTTGTTACCAAAATGAATTGCTTCACATTGAATTCCATATTTCATTTGTTTGTCCATTCTCTGATTATGTCTATGTCCCTGTGGAGTTCTATTCTATTCTCCATGCAATTCACAATACTTCTAAGTTTTATAAGATCTGTCAATTTTGAAATCATGCCCTGTAGACCAAAGTCCAGATCGTTAATATATATATCAAGAAGTGCAAGGGTTCCAATACTGACTCCAGGGAATCAATAATCAATATTCACTTCTTCCTGTCATTCAGCCAATTTTATACTCATGTTGCTACTGTCCCCTTTATTCCATGAACTTTAACTTTGCTCATTTGCCATTTTCTCAACTGCCATTTTCAAATCCCACATACAGCACATCTACAGCAATACCCTATTAACCCTACCTGTTGTCCCTTGAAAAACTCTAGCAAATTACTTAAACATGATTTGCCCTTAATAAATTCATTTTGGCTTTCCTTAATTAACCTGTATTTTTCCAAGTGACTCATGACTTATACGAACGCCCGACTTACAAACGTTCTGTACTTATGAACCAACCTCCGGTTTCTCATTTTTAAAAATATCCGTGTTATGTACAAAGTTTCGTCCTAACGAGCAGGCGGACTAATTAGCCCGTATCTCTTCCAACTTACACAAAAGTTCGTCTTACGAACAGCAGAAAAAAACAGAACTCTTTCATAACTTGGGGACTTCCTGTACATTATTAATGCATTATTGTTCTCACAACCGAAGTTGGCCTGTTGGTTGCTGGTTGCCTAGTTGCAGATGGCATCAAATGTTGAGGGAAGTTCAATCAAAGAAGCAGTCCAGAACTTATTGAATGAGCTAAATAAACTCTATGAGAAGGTGAAACAATGACAGGTGGAAGTTAATTCAGTGCTGCACCATAGAAGAAAGAAATGACAACATGCTTCATGAATGGTACACAACAGCTATAAATGGCATTGAAAAACAGATTTAGAAGTTCTAATAGACTCAAATGTCAACATTTCTTGTTCGTGCCAACAGAATATTGAAGTACATTGCCAATAAAGTGAAACACATGTTGGGGAAAGTCATGACCAGACTCTGCCAATCCTTTGGTCAGTCATATGATTACTGTTTACCAGCTCAAGTCTCTAAGGCATAAGGGAGATAATGGGCACTGTGTAGAAGTGAGCCAAGAAATGTATCCCTCATGGCAAGAGATTAATGAATGAGAAAAGGCAACACAGGCTAGAACTTCTGAACCCGGGAAGGATAATTCTAAGCTGAGATCTCATAGAAAATTAAAGGTAGCAAGTGGTCTTTTAATTAAAAATATCACTTTATGGGAAGGGGACCAGGAGGCATCTTTCACTAGTGTGAAACTAACTTTAGGACTAATATCAGGATGGACTTTTCCACACAGGTAATGATCAATAAATGCTTTTAATTTGTTTGTTCATATGTAAAAAGGACCTCAATACAACAATGGTGGAAGGCAGAGTTGGGAGTGCAACATTATTCTAGATAGCTCTGTTCAAGTAGATTAGATTAGATTCTCTACACTATGGAAACAGGCCATTCAGCCCAACAAGTCCATACCGACCCTCTAAAGAGTAACCCACGCAGACCCAACTCCCTACCCTATATTTGCTACTGACTAATGCACTTAACACTATAGGCAATTTAGAATGGCCAATTCACCTGGCCTGCATATCTTGGGATTGTAGGGAGAATGTGCAAACTCCACAAGTGTGGATAGGGTGCATAAGATGTTAGGGGTGTGGGAGGTGGTGGGGTGTGGGCAGGAATGAAGTGTGGGTAGGGTGCATAAGATGTTAGGGATGTGAGAGGTGTTGGTGTGTGGGCAGGAATGAAGTGTGGGTAGGGTGCATAAGACATTAGGGGTGTGAGAGGTGCTGGGGTGTGGGCATGAAAGAAGTGTGGGCAGGGTGCATAAGACGTTAGGGGTGTGAGAGGTGCTGGTGCGTGGGCAGGAATGAAGTGTGGGTAGGGTGCATAAGACATTAGGGGTGTGAGAGATGCTGGGGTGTGGGCATGAAAGAAGTGTGGGCAGGGTGCATAAGACGTTAGGGGTGTGAGAGATGCTGGGATGTGGGCAGGAATGAAGTGTGGGCAGGGTGCATAAGATGTCACCCAAGGGTGGAATCAAACTCGGGTCCCTGGCGCTATGAGGCAGCAGTGCTAACCACTGAGCCACCGTGCTGCCCAAATGGCCAAACTGCTTTCTTAAACTTGCAACATCTTGTGTCGCTGTTGTGTGCCTTACTTTCCACACTACTCCCTCAATACTTGTAAATCTGTCCAATCGAAAATTACCTATGCTTTACTGTGTGTGGCATTAACATTTACTGTAAGGCTACCTTAAAAACCTGTATAAAACTCACAGCCATGGCAGGTGAAGCAGTCTATTTGGAACAGAAAATAACTCGTACTATGACATCAGGCCCGAGCTCGCAGACCTTTGAAACAGGAGAGCTACTACACCCACGCTGAAACATTTTGGTGTCAGTAAATCTTTGTCCTTGTTTATAAAGTCAGCACATGATTACATTTTCACTGTAATAACAAACCATCCAATGCTGTCTTATGGTAAATCTGATTTCTTACAACATAGGAAAATATGCACTTCCTGAGAAAATAACTTAGCCCTCAAAAATTCAGTTTTTGTACAGTAGTATTTTGCTGTTGTCCTGTAAACTCAGTTTGCTTTATTATCCTAATTTCTTAGGATAAAAGTCCTAATTTTAAATTAGGGGTGTGAGAGGTGCTGGGGCATGGGCAGGAATGGAGTGTGGGTAGGGTGCACAAGACGTTAGGGGTGAGAGAGGTGCTGGGGTTTGGGCAGGAATGAAGTGTGGGCAGGGTGCATAAGATGTTAGGGGTGTGAGAGATGCTGGGGTGTGGGCAGGAATGAAGTGTGGGTAGGGTGCATAAGACGTTAGGGGTGTGAGAGATGCTGGGGCGTGGGCAGGAATGAAGTGCATAAGACATTATAGCTGGGAAATCATCAGAATTCCCAGACCAAGAGGCTGAGGAGATTTTAACTTCCAAACAACATTCACAGCTTCAGATACCAAAAACCATTCAAACCATGACTGACCACTGGACATAGGGTATAACATAACTCCACAGAGGACAATATCCTGTCACCAAGTCACCCTTTATTTATATGTGCAGAGAACACGACAATGATCCAGCTCCATCAGAGCCAGCTCTAAGGGTGTCAGGATGTCTGACACTCCTGCTCTTTATTTTTTTCTTTTTTTTCCCATCTTTTCTATTCTAAAATAACTCTGCAGAGGCTGGTCTTCCATCACCAAGACCCCCTTTATTTACCGTGGAGAGTCCCTGACACTGACCCAGTTCCTCAGAGCCAGCTCCTGAAGTGAACAGAGCCCCTGACTCTCTTGTTTTGTTTTGGCACTTTTGTATGGTTACATCATTAATCCTGGTATCACATCACCAAGTCACTCTGTACTTACATGTGCTCAGCACTTGACTCTGGTCCAGCTCCCTCAGAGTGAGAAGAACCTGCGACACTCTTGTTTTTTTTACACATTGACGATATGGTCCAGGCAGTTCAGAGTTCAGCCCTCTCCCGAACACAAAATGGTAAGCCCTTCACCATTGATCTCGCTCCCTCAGAGGCAGCTTTAGAGTAAGCAGAACTGCTGACTCCTGTTTTCTTTTCTGACACTCTTTGCTTTATCTGTTAGCCAGAACACCCTGATTGGACCATATTAACAGGCCCAAGCAGAGAACTCATATTAGATTACATTTACAGTGTGGAAACAGGCCCTTCGGCCCAACAAGTCCACACCGACCCGCCGAAGCACAACCCACCCATTCCCCTACATTTACCCCTTACCTAACACTACAGGCAATTTAGGATGGCCAATTTACCTAACCTGCACATCTTTGGACTATGGGAGGAAACCGGAGCACCCGGAGGAAACCCACGCAGACACGGGGAGAACGTGCAAACTCCACACAGTCAGTCGCCTGAGGCGGGAATTGAACCCGGGTCTCTGGTGCTGTGAGGCAGCCATGCCGCCCACAAATGATATCATATTCAATGATGTCGACCTGGCCGATCTCGTTACAATCCTGACATTCCTCCCCCTTGAATCTGAGGACAATTCTTTTTCTTTTTGTAGCTCCTCTTGGGGCATTTTAGCACTGGGTCAGGTCCCTCCAACTCCGCCTCTGATTTGGATGGTGTGTGACCCACAATAGCTCGCCTCTTGCATCCAGAGCATCTCGAAAGAAATTCATTCTCCTCTTCAGGCGGCAAAGGCACTGAGGTACATCTCAGATTCCGAGGTATCTTCAACAGTTGACGGAGAGGGAGAACCCATGGGTACTAGAACAGTTGGGCGAAAGTGAGAACTGCAGATGCTGGAGACCAGAGTTGAAAAATGTGGTGCTGGAAAAACACAGCAGGCCAGGCAGCATCCGAGGAGAATCAACGTTTCGGGCATAAGCCCTTCTTCAGGAATGAGGCTGGTGTGCCAAGCGGGCTGAGATAAAAGGTGGTGGGGAGGGAACTTGGGGGAGGGATGCTGGGAATACGATAGGTGGAGGAGGTGAGGGTGAGGGTGATAGGCTGGAGAGGGGGTGGGGGCGTAGAGGTCGGGAAGAAGATTGCAGGTCAAGAGGGCGATGCTGAATCTAGGGGTTGGGACTGAGATAAGGTGGAGGGAGGGGAAATGAGGAAGCTGGAGAAATCTACATTCATCCCGTATGGTTGGAGGGTTCCTAGGCGGAAGATGAGGCGCTCTTCCTCCAGACGTCTTGTGGTCAGGGTCTGGCGGTGAACAGTTGGAAAGGCAGTCAGGGAGCTGGGCACATTTTGCTCCCACATCGTTTGTGAGTTTGCAGCTTTCATATGGTCCATGTGCTTGTTCAGGACCATCATGCCTACCTGAACTGTATACCAAACTGGACCTGACCTCACCTCAACCATGCCTTTTACCCATGCGGGGCCACTCCTGTAATTCCTACACCAAACTTTGTTGATGTAAATGGTCTCTTTCCCTTTACAGGTAAAGGAAGATCAGATTTAACCTGGTGCAGAGTCTTCTCCTCATTAGCAACTCTGCTCTCTCTGTAGTGGCATGAGGGTTGGTCATAGTCATAGAGTCATAAAGATGTACAGCATGGAAACAGACCCTTCAGTTCAACCCGTCCATGTCAACCAGATATCCCAACCCAATCTAGTCCCACCTGCCAGCACCCGGCCCATATCCCTCCAAACCCTTCCTATTCATATACCCATCCAGATGCCTCTTAAATGTTGCAATTGTACCAGCCTCCACCACTTCCTCTGGCAGCTCATTCCATACACGTACCATCCTCTGTGTGAAAAAGTTGCCCCTTAAATCTCTTTTATATCTTTCCCCTCTTACTCTAAACCTATGCCCTCTAGTTCTGGACTCCCTGACCCCAGGGAAAAGACTTTGCCTATTTATCCTATCCATGCCCCTCATAATATTGTAAACCTCTATAAGATCACCCTTCAGCCTCCGATGCTCCAGGGAAAACAGTCCCAGCCTGTTCAGCATCTCCCTGTAGCTCATATCCTCCAAACCTGGCAACATCCTTGTAAATCTTTTCTGAACCCTTTCAAGTTTCACAACATCTTTCCAATTGGAAGGAGACCAGTATTGCACGCAATATTCCAACAGCGGCCTAACCAATGTCCTGTACAGCTGCAACATGACCTCCCAACTCCTATACTCAATACTCTGACCAATAAAGGAAAGCATACCAAATGCCTTCTTCAGGAACTGGGACAGTTCTTATCTAGTGAAGCTGTTGGCTGTTTCTTTAAGCTTGCCTTTAAAGTTTGGACTGCTGTTTCTGCTAGACCATTGGATGATGGAAGGTACAGAGCTGTCCTCATGTGATGAATACCATTCGACTTTAGGAAATACTCAAATTCCCTGCTGGTAAATGATGACTCCTTATCTATGACCAACATTTCCCAGAGTCCATGTATTGCAAAAGATGCGTGCAGTCTTTCTATGTCGTCCGTGTTTGATGAATAAACTCTCTGCATGTCCAACCACTTTGAGTGGACACCCACAATGACTGAGAATATTGAGCCCATGAAAGGTCAATGTGTAACCGAGTCCAGGGTTTATTTGGCCACTGCCACGAATGTAGGGGAAGCTGCGGGCAGTAATTTTTGTCTTTGTTGGCACTGCCCCACCAACAAGGTTATGTTTGCATCAAATCCTGGCCACCAGTCATCATTTCTCACCAACATCTTCATTTTGGAAATCCCTGAAGCAGTTCAGCCAATATCTTGTGGTAACCTTTGCTCAGGGCAATCGTTCTTGCTCCTCATGATAATATGCCGTCCATACCTGTGATTTGGTCTCGCTGGGTCCAAAAAGGTTTCAATTCTGCTTTTGACGGCCCTTTGGTTTCCCCCATCACCACCAACTGTTTCAGTTTTACTGGGATTGGATCTGTGTCCAATGCCTTTGCTAGTTGTCTTAACCTAGTCAAAACCCAATTTTTTTGCTGGGTTTGAGATTTGGCGCATGTCAAGTCAAGCCAAATGTTAGAAAGACATGCATATCCTGATGTCACTACTGGAACTGCAACTTTGCTCTTGAACAGTGGTCTCCAACTTTTTTGGGGGCAGCCGACATTCCCAGCATATGATGGTGGAAACATGATGGGAACCATCCTTCCCAACACCTTGATCCTTCCCAGATGCAGTATTAAAATTAGCCACACACCATCATTGCTGGCACGTGCACCTTTAGATGTGGGAACGCTACTGCACCATGTATAACCTCAATGAGTCACTGTCTAGAAATCCCTTTCAATAGATTTTGAGGTCAGAATGTGCATCTGTGTTTGAAGGAGGGCTGGAAGAAATCTTCAGACTTCATGTAACCAGTCGATTAAAATAACAGAGACAGGTTTTCAGAATTCACCGCGTTGTTTGACGCTTGCCTGAATATCTGTGCATTCGTGATACAACTTAAAAGCACTTTGTACCTCTTAACGGTCGAGTGCGGTTCACTGCAAGCATCTATCATAGATAACAATGGCAGGCTCGAAAGTGCTAAGGTCCACTTTTGTTCAGATATTTCCTTGGCAGGAGAGTGCCATCTTCTACCTACCAAGCAGTAGGAAGATTTCCTGCAGAGCTACCAACACTGATGGGTAAAGGTGACAGAGCTTCAAATCCAGAAGCAAGTGCTAGCCCTGTTTCAGACATGCCAGAGATGCAGGAATAAATTCAAGATGTTCACCTGCATCACTAATATTAATCCTCCCATTACCTATATATCATCAGTCTATGATCCACCTTGGATTATTTATCATCACAGTACTTATTAATCCATTTTTTTCCCAATTTACAGCACTCTCCTCTAAACAGAGAACACATTTCCTTCCAACCTTTTCAGTTCCCAGCGCAGCATGCTGCCCCCCTTACCCTGGATGCTATTACTCCTTTCAACTCATCATATCACTGCTATCAGTCATTGTTTCATATCTGAGTCAGAAGTTCTTTCAAGTCTCACACGAGGGACTTAAGTACAAATCTCAAAGGTGACACTCTACCACCGTACCAAAAAAGCACTATGTTGTCAGAGATGTTATCTCTCAGATTAAACTAAGGTCCTGTTTTCTCTCTCGGGTGGCTATAAAGAATCGCATGATACTTTCAAAGAGGAACAGGGAAATTATGCCTGACCAATATTCAACCATCAATCAATTTACCTAAGGAAGGGTCACACAACTCAAAACATTAACTCTGATTTCTCTCAACAGATACTGCCAAACCTGCTGAGCTTTTTCGACAATTTCTGTTTTTGTCACTAAAATAACTATTCATATAACTTATGTTTCTGGCAGGATGTGTGTTCATTGGCCGCCATGTTTCCGTGTTTTTGATTAAAACAGTGGCTAAATTGTAAAGCAGTTGGCTGAGAGTGTTGGGATGTCCTGAAGTTGTGAAAGCCATTATGTAAATGCGAGACTTTCAATCTCACACAATAATTTAACAGTACAGGTGCATCCTCAAAACTGCACATGACTTTAACACTGATACACTTCCTTCATTTTTGCTCACCACACCATCGCTCATGGAATAAATGAGATAGTAGCAACATGGATTCTCTGAGGGATAGATAACAAAGTGCAATTTTTAATGGATATTTTTCAAGGTAGAGAAAAGGCTGCAGTGGAGTTCCCCAAGGGTTGGTTTCATAAACTGTGGGGACATTGTAGGAGTACAAAATGATATTGACACAAAAACAGTGAATGATTTAGAAACTCAGGAGGACTGATAGTATCTGTGGAGAGAAATAGAGTCAATTTTTGAGTCTGGTAATGACTCTTCTAAAGAACTTCATGCCAGACTCAAAATATTAACTCTTTCCTTCTCCACAGATGTTGCCAGACCTGTTGAGTCTGTCCAACACACTCCATGTTTGTTTCAGATTTCCAGCACCTGCAGTATTTTGCTTCAAAAGGATAGAGACAAGTTGGTTCAGTTAAACAAAGTTCAAGCTGGATAAGTGTAAGGTGATACACTGTGGTAACGTGAACATGGAAATACTGTTTAAAATAGAGGGCACCATCAGAAGCAAGAAAATCAGAGTATATTTGTCCAAGTCACTAAAAGTTTCAGGGCAAACAGGAGGACCAATTATACAATATCCTAGATGTTAGTAATCAGGCCATAGAGTACAGGAGCAAGCAAATTGTACTGAAGTTGTGGAAGACACTAGTTCGAGTTCAACAGGAGCATTGTCTCATTGGAATAGTAATTCAGGCCACCAACTTAATGCCCTTTGAATGGGTTTGAAGCCCACTATGGCAGATGGTGACATTTGAATTCAATGATAAGATCTGGAATTAAAGACAACCAGCTAACTACTGCTGATAGTCATAAAAACCAAATTAGCCCAGTAATGGCCTTTATGGAAGGAGACCTGCCATCCTTACCGGGTCTGACCTGTATGTGGCCCCAGAACCTCAATGTGGTTGAATTGCACAGAGATTGCTGGAGAAACTTAGCAGGTCTGGCAACACCTGAGGAGATAGCAACAGAGTTTCCAGACCAATAAGACATTTTTCAGAACTGGAAATCAAATACTGATAAAAGGCCAGGGAAGCCCTCAGGACGCTGCCTGTCTTTTACCAGGACTAGATCACTGTCTGGAACATGGTCAAATCGCATCACCTCGACACTCCAGCAGGAGTAACGGCTGTTGTCAGGGAGCCATTGCTCAGGAATCCACACCGCCGTTTGAGTGGCTGTCGGATGGGAGGGCTGTGGTGGCAAGGGTGACCAGGGTCGGGACGTGCTGGGTGCCGGGGGCAGGACAGCGATAGACATCCAGTTCATGGCCACTTCCATCCAACACCTTAAAACGGTGGTGCTCGGGCCCAACAGAGTGCACCAGTTGGAGGATGCTCAGGTGTGCGGTGGGATCCCATCCGCACTCACCCCAGCCCGGACGGAATTTCACATTGGCCCCAAGGCCCCATATTTCCCCTTGGGAGCCTGCACCCCACAACCGGAGCCGCCTCCGGAATTTTACTTTTGTCCCCTTCAGGGATATATCATGTTGGGGTCTGTACAGACTGCTGCTCTTCTCCATCATCTACCGCCCTGACACGCTTTGGCGTGCCCATTTGCCACCGGGTGTTGGGGATCCCCAGTGGAGGGCTCTCTACACGGGAGTCCTCTCCCATTTCTCTCGGAGATCTAGGGGGGAGGGTGCTGCACGCAGCAGTCCTCTGCAACTGTAGATTGCGGTGGTTCGCGGACTCCCAGCCCAACCGCTTGTTCTGTGATGCTGTGGAGTCAGTGGGTCATGTATATATGGGGTGTGGGAGTCTGTACATCCTTTATAGTTTTCCTTAAGGATCTTCTCCTCTGTTTTTGGTTGCACTTCAGTCCCATGGTCCTGATCTTTGGGCACCCAGTGCAGAGCGGGGACTTCAAGTCAGAGGACATCCTCATGGGTCTGCTCCTGAGCCTGGCCAAATGGGCCATAAACAGGTCCAGGCAGTGGGCCGTGGAGAGGGTCGTTATGGCTGATTGCCTGCCCCTCTTCCGGGGGCTAATTCTGAGCCTGGGTGCCGCTGGAGAAGGAGCATGCAGTGTCTACCAGCACCCTTGAGCTGTTCAGGGAGAAGTGCGCACCACAGGAAGTGGCGTGCTTTATTTCTCCCTCCAGCTCTATTTTGATTTAGTCCCTACCCTCCCCTTCACTGTTTGATCACACAGCATTGCCCTTTGATGTGAAGGGCACTGCTTGTCACTGGCCACTCGGGTGTTTCCTTGCTTCCTGGTGGTGGAATATAAATAAAGATTTACACGTGTTGTTCTTCACTGTGTCCTACACCTGCACATGACATGGGTGCTGGGGAATAAATAAACACTCCCGCAGTTAGGTGGTTAGGTAGGTGTAAAATTAAAAAAAAAGGAAATGCCGGGAGAATGGGTTATGGTGGTGGCAGAGCATTGGAGATGGGTGAAAGGGTCTGTGTGGCACAGAGAAGGCTGCTGTCCCAGGGAGTGGAAGTTCTGACTCCTGCCAGCTCAATGCCATGGTCCAGCATCCCCTCCAGGAAACCCGAAAGAAATGATGGATAATGGCCCGGAGAGCCTCCCAGATGCATTGTTCATTCTCAGAGCAACGAGGTCTTCAAGTCTTACCCCTCCATGTGTGGTACTTGTTCCATGTTGGAAGTGTTTGTTCTGCTCTCAGAATGGCATTATGGTAAGCATGGAAAGCAGCCTGTGTATCTGTGCAAAAAAAGCATGTTCGGAGGGGAAGGAGCACACGGTGTCTACCAATACCCTTGAGGTTTTCAGGGAGAGGTGGGCACCGTGGGGTGTGGAGCGTTTTATTTCCCCCGCTGATTCTATTTTGATTTAATCCCTACCCACCCCCTTCTCGTAGGCATTGCCCTTGATGAGAAGGGCACTGCTTGTCACTGGCCACAAGGGTGTTTTTCCTTCTTGGTGGCGGGATATGGGTGAAGGTTTCTGCACTCGATGTTTCTTCACTGTGTCGTACATCTGCACACACACAGCATGGGTGCTGGGGAGAAATGTGCACTACCGCTATTTGGCAGTAGTGTGGGGGATTTCCAAAATAAAAACAAAAAGAAAAATAAGAAGAAAAAAATATAACGAGAGGATTAGAATCTCCTCAAAAATAACATGTTGGAAGAACAGGTAACTTTTGAGCTCCTCTTATGAGCTAACAAGGTCGAGATGCTGCAAGAGCTCAGAGAGCAAGTGGCAGCCCTGTAATGAGGTCTCATCCGATCCATGAGATGGATGCCTGTCTGTGTGCACAATTGTCCTTACACCAGCCTGCGCTAGTTGCTAGTACACCTTACAATGCATGCCTGTACTTCCTAGTGGCCTGCAAGTGGATCAGAGAGGTACCATGATGATTATGATGGGTTGGCATATGCCAGATGCTAATGTCCATGCACGAGAGGATCGTGCACTGAGATGCTATTGGTACTGAGCAACATGGAGGGTCCTCACAGCCAACAGTGAACTGAGGTCACCAGGTACCCATTCTATCTTCGATGTTGAGAAATCTCGACATGTAGCTTGTTTAGCATGTTTGTTAAGAGAGGAAGATGAATATTAATGAAGTGAGTTGCAGCACCAATGAGACATTTAGCTAGCCTCAGGCAAGGGAGGAGGTTGAGAAGGAAAATCCTTCCTCGTGCTAATACTTAGGTCATTGCCAGTTTGATCTGCTATGCAGTACAGTAAAGGAAGGTTGTTTAGGTGAATGGATGGCTGAAGTGGTGAAGAAGGGAGAGATTAATTTTCTTGGGCAATTGTGTCCAGTTCTGTGATAGAAAGGACTTATACAAGTAATATAAGATGCAACTGCATGGGCTGAAGTCATTACCTTTGTGGATAGTTAACTTGTGCTGGGAGAGAAGGTATTTTTTAAGCTGATATGCTAGATGCATGGCAGTAGGACACAGAAGCAGAAGTGAGAGGTAAGGAAACTAGTAGAAACCAAAAGTAGCAGAAAGCAAAAATGACTAGCATGGTATCAGAATATACTTCCATTAATGTAGAGTGTTACAAATAAAATTAGCCAAATGTGGCGCACTGCTGCCTCACAGCACCAGGGACCTGGGTTCAATTCCAACCTCGGGTGACTGCCTGTGTGAAGTTTGCACATCCTCTTCGTGAAGGGTTTCCTCCGGGTGCTCTGGTTTCCTCCCACAGTCCAAAGATGCACAGGTTAGGTAGATTAGCCACGGGCAATTGCCTGTCGTGTCCAGGGATGTGCAGGCTAGGTGGATTAGCCATGGAAAATGTCGGGTTTCAGGGATAGGGTAGGGGGGGTGTGTCTGGGTGGGGTGCTGTTCAGAGGGCCAATGTGGACTTGATGGGCCAAAAGGCCTGCTTCCACACTGTAAGGATTCCATGATTCTCACAAGTTGATACATTTGGTTATCAACATGGTCAGAAACATGAACCAAGCATTTACACCACAATACATTCAGGAAGGATGGAGATAGAAAAAGACAAGGGTATGGTGAATAGATGAAAGGATTGACCAAGGAGCTGTAAAGGAAGATAATATTTCAGAGGATCCAATCTATTTGGTAGTTAAAGAGTAAAAATGAGGTGTTACATTGCTGAGTATCTGAGACTGGCGAAACTGAAATAATTGCCCTTTGAGCAGGGAAGTATAAGAAACGTAATACACGTGTTCAAACTAGTTAGCAATAAGCAGTTGCAAGAAGCTATTTCCTCTGGCAAGTGGGTTGGAAACTAAAGGTCACAGATTTAAAGTAACTGGTGCAAGGACATGAAGAGAAACCAGAACACCATCTTTCACTCAGAGTATTGCAAACATCTGGAATGCACTACCTGAAAAAGTGGGAGAGAAAAATTCCAGTTACTTTCAAAAGACAATTTGGATGTACAGTTGAAGAGAATGGATAACATGGAGAGAGCTGAGCCCTGAGGGTATAAAGTGGAGGGAGCACAAATCTTTGTTCGTGGTTTATTCACTCCTCGCCTCAGGATTATTCCTACCAGTGGAATGAATTGATTTTAATTCGTCTGTTCAGCCACATTCTTGGGAAGTATATTTGGAGTGGTAAAATTGATTTGACTGTAACTGAGCACAGCATTGGTGGCCAAAACTAGGGATGAAGAAATGATTTCATCACCCTGCTTCCCAATTATACAGCTATAACAATAATACAATGTGTGTTGTCCTCACCTAAAGTGGTTGACAAAGGTAGCATCAGTGCAGAATGATCATTCATTGAAAGAGAAGTGTGTTGCAAATCCAGGCAAATGTGCTAATTTGTGCTGATTTATAACAAGGTACAAATTCTAGCCATTGACATTCATAAACACAGAGTGTATCACTACTGGCAACAAGAACTAAAAATAAATTGCATGCAGCTATAAAAAAACACCCACTGTTTAATAAGAGAGAATGCTGAAAAATTATCTTGAATAACTGAACTAAAATTACAGTCTAGCATGTTGATCCAATTTGGTTTGATGTGTACTTTATGACGTTGCAGTGAATAGGAGTGGTTTTGCACTATATGGATTTCATCTTTTAATATTTAGCCCTGACTGGACCATACTTAGGCACATTTAAACACAATAGCAGTGCTATTATGGAAGCTAGGCAAAAGTGAGGACTGCAGATGCTGGAAACCAGAGTTTGGATTAGAGTGGTGCTGGAAAAGCACAGCAGGTCAGGCAGCATCCAAGGAGCAGGAAAATTGACGTTTCGTGCAAAAGCTCTTCATCAGGAATAGAGGCAGGAAGCCTCCAGGGTGGAGAGATAAATGGGGGTGACCTGCTATGCTTTTCTAGCACCACTCTAATCTAAACTATTATGGAAGCTGTATAGTTAGAGATAGGAGATAGAAAGCTAAATTGATGTATGCATTTTTAAGATAGATTCATAGAGATGTACAGCTGGGTGAATTGATTTTCCAGTTTTACTGCTCATGAGGAAGTTGGCTTATGCCTTTGCTGCTACACTGTAAATATCTAGGGTGGGAAAATTAAAGCTCAAAGTTTTCCTTTAATTTTAAATCCTCCTCTTATGTTCAACGCTTTCCATGGCCTCATTACCTGCATACACTACCTGACTGCAACTTGTAGTCTTCCAACTCTGTAGGAAGTCTTTTGTTCTTCCAATTCTGGACCAGTGTCTCTCCCTGATTTGCTTCAAAGCAACATTAACAGGCATGTTTTCAGCTGCCTTGTTGCCAACTGCTGGAATGTCCTCCCTTAACCTCCCTGACTTCTAATTTTCTCACCTCCTGCAAGATGTTCCTTAAACCCAACCCTTTTTTTTTAAAATGGAGCTTTTGGTATTGTGCCCTAATATATCTATTTCTGCAGCTTGTTGTCAAATTTGATCTGATAGACCACATGCAAAGTTTTGACAAATGTCTATGTCACTGCTGCCTATACACGTTGCGCAGTCCTTTAGAACCTATTTTTGTGACTGTTCACTTATCCCATTGCTCTGGGAATGGAGCTAAGATGTGGGAGGTATATGTTACCAATTGTACACAGAATTCACTTGAGATGGCCAGGGAGCTATTTCTATTCAGGCTTCAGGTGCTGTGAATTGATTTTGGCCAAGGCAATTCAGCCCAACATGCCGAGATTTCTCAACATCGAAGATAGAATGGGTACCTGGTGACCTCAGTTCACTGTTGGCTGTGAGGACCCTCCATGTTGCTCAGTACCAATAGCATCTCAGTGCACGATCCTCTCATGCATGGACATTAGCATCTGGCATATGCCAACCCATCATAATCATCATGGTACCTCTCTGATCCACTTGCAGGCCACTAGGAAGTACAGGCATGCATTGTAAGGTGTACTAGCAACTAGCGCAGGGTGGTGTAAGGACATTTGTGCACACAGACGGGCATCCATCTCATGGATCGGATGAGACCTCATTACAGGGCTGCCACTTGCTCTCTGAGCTCTTGCAGCATCTCGACCTTGTTAGCTCATAACAAGAGCTCAAAAGTTACCTGTTCTTCCAACATGTTATTTTTGAGGAGAGTCTAATCCCCTGGTTATATTTTTTTCTTCTTATTTTTCTTTTTGTTTTCATTTTGGAAATCCCCCACACTACTGCCAAATAGCGGTAGTGCACATTTCTTCCCAGCACCCATGCTGTGTGTGTGTGCAGATGTACGACACAGTGAAGAAACATCGAGTGCAGAAACCTTCACCCATATCCCGCCACCAAGAAGGAAAAACACCCTTGTGGCCAGTGACAAGCAGTGCCCTTCTCATCAAGGACAATGCCTACGGGATCGAAAAAGAGAAGGGGGTGGGTAGGGATTAAATCAAAATAGAATCAGCGGGGGAAATAAAACGCTCCACACCCCACGGTGCCCACCTCTCCCTGAAAACCTCAAGGGTATTGGTAGACACCGTGTGCTCCTTCCCCTCCGAACATGCTTTTTTTGCACAGATACACAGGCTGCTTTCCATGCTTACCATAATGCCATTCTGAGAGCAGAACAAACACTTCCAACATGGAACAAGTACCACACATGGAGGGGTAAGACTTGAAGACCTCGTTGCTCTGAGAATGAACAATGCATCTGGGAGGCTCTCCGGGCCATTATCCATCATTTCTTTCGGGTTTCCTGGAGGGGATGCTGGACCATGGCATTGAGCTGGCAGGAGTCAGAACTTCCACTCCCTGGGACAGCAGCCTTCTCTGTGCCACACAGACCCTTTCACCCATCTCCAATGCTCTGCCACCACCATAACCCATTCTCCCGGCATTTCCTTTTTTTTTAATTTTACACCTACCTAACCACCTAACTGCGGGAGTGTTTATTTATTCCCCAGCACCCATGTCATGTGCAGGTGTAGGACACAGTGAAGAACAACACGTGTAAATCTTTATTTATATTCCACCACCAGGAAGCAAGGAAACACCCGAGTGGCCAGTGACAAGCAGTGCCCTTCACATCAAAGGGCAATGGTGTGTGATCAAACAGTGAAGGGGAGGGTAGGGACTAAATCAAAATAGAGTTGGAGGGAGAAATAAAGCACGCCACTTCCTGTGGTGCGCACGTCTCCCTGAACAGCTCAAGGGTGCTGGTAGACACTGCATGCTCCTTCTCCAGCGGCACCCAGGCTCAGAATTAGCCCCCGGAAGAGGGGCAGGCAATCAGCCATAACGACCCTCTCCACGGCCCACTGCCTGGACCTGTTTATGGCCCATTTGGCCAGGCTCAGGAGCAGACCCATGAGGATGTCCTCTGACTTGAAGTCCCCGCTCTGCACTGGGTGCCCAAAGATCAGGACCATGGGACTGAAGTGCAACCAAAAACAGAGGAGAAGATCCTTAAGGAAAACTATAAATGATGTACAGACTCCCACACCCCATATATACATGACCCACTGACTCCACAGCATCACAGAACAAGCGGTTGGGCTGGGAGTCCGCAAACCACCGCAATCTACAGTTGCAGAGGACTGCTGCGTGCAGCACCCTCCCCCCTAGATCTCCGAGAGAAATGGGAGAGGACTCCCGTGTAGAGAGCCCTCCACTGGGGATCCCCAACACCCGGTGGCAAATGGGCACGCCAAAGCGTGTCAGGGCGGTAGATGATGGAGAAGAGCAGCAGTCTGTACAGACCCCAACATGATATATCCCTGAAGGGGACAAAAGTAAAATTCCGGAGGCGGCTCCGGTTGTGGGGTGCAGGCTCCCAAGGGGAAATATGGGGCCTTGGGGCCAATGTGAAATTCCGTCCGGGCTGGGGTGAGTGCGGATGGGATCCCACCGCACACCTGAGCATCCTCCAACTGGTGCACTCTGTTGGGCCCGAGCACCGCCGTTTTAAGGTGTTGGATGGAAGTGGCCATGAACTGGATGTCTATTGCTGTCCTGCCACCGGCACCCAGCACGTCCCGACCCTGGTCACCCTTGCCACCACAGCCCTCCCATCCGACAGCCACTCAAGCGGCGGTGTGGATCACAGGGACATCTGTGCTCAGATGTAGCCGCGGAAGAGGGGCAGGCAATCAGCCATAACGACCCTCTGCACGGCCCACTGCCTGGAACTGCTTATGGCCAGTTTGGCCAGGCCCAGGAGCAGGCCCACGAGGAAGTCCTCTGACCTACCACCCCACCCCACCTCCACACCGGGTGCCCAAAATTCAGGAGCGTGGGACTGAAGTGCAGCGAAAAACATCAAAAAAGATCCTAAAATAAAAACTAAAAAGAGTGTGTGGACTCCCACACCCCATATATACATGGTCCATAGACTCCACAGCACCACAGAACAAGCAGTTGGGCTGGGAGTCCGTGAACCACCGCAATCTGTGTTTGCAGGGGACCACCGTGTGCAACACTATCCACCCCAAATCCCCGAGAGAAAGGGGGAAGACTCCCCCCGTAGAGAGCCCTCCACTGGGTATCTCCGCCACCCACGGTAAATGGGCACACCAAGACGTGTCCGGGCAGTAGACGAAGGAGAAGCAGTGGATGGTGTGTAGCTGCAGTTGGTATAGGGCCCACCGTTTACTATCATTAAAAGACATAAACCAAATATTGCAGAGGCAGTACAGGCTGTGGGGCACAGGCTCCCAGGGGACATACGGGATCATGGCGCCAATGTGAAAGTCTGTCCAGGCAGGGGTACACACGGACGGAATTCCATCGCACACTGCTGAACCCCCATAACTCCTCCGGCAGAGAATCCACCCGCCATGGGCCAAACAGTAATCTGGAAAATTTGATGGAAGATGCTGCCGAGTACACGGATTGGCACTTGCGCATCCTCACCAGGTCAGCCGGGTCAGTGAAAGTGAGGAGCACGTCGTCGGCATAGGCCGAAAGGACCACCCCTGTGCCCGCGCCACGCAGAACCAGCCCCGACAACCTCCTCCGCAAGAGGTGCAGGAAAGTCTCCACGCACAAGGAATACAGCTGGCTGGACAGGGGGCAACCTTGACGTACTCCCCTCCCGAAGCAAAGGGGCGCCATCAGGGACCTATTAACTTTAACCAGACACTCTGCGGCAGCGTACAAAAGTCAGATCCAGGCGAGGAACTGCGTCCTGAACCCAAATGCCCGCAGAGTCCTGAGCAGATACTCGTGATCGACCTAATGGAGAGGCAGGAAGGCACTCGGCAGACCAGCCCGTCGACAGAAATGGATCAGGTCCCGGACCAGATGGACGTTGTAGTGTATCCTCCAGCCCGGGACCGTGTAGGACTGGTCCGGGTGAATCATGTAGGCCAGCACGGAGGCCAGGCGAGAAGACAACACCCTGGCGAAGATTTTGTAATCCGTGCTGAGGAGGGAGACCGGACGCCAGTTCTTTAGAGAACGAAGGTCCCCATTCGTTGGCAGCAGGACGATGACCGCCCTGCGCCAAGAAAAGGGCAGCTCTCCGGCATTTAGACACTCCCCCAGGACCTGTGCGTAGTCGCTCCCCAGGACGTCCCAGAATGCCCTGAAGAATTCCACAGTCAGCCCGTCCAGCCCCGGGGACTTGCCCCTCGAGAGCCGGTCGAGGGCGCCGGTCAGCTCCTCTAAAGTGGTGGGAGCGTCGAGCCTTCCGGCGTCCTCTGGGCTGAGCTGCGGCAGGTCCTCCCACAGACCTCTGCGAGCATCCCTCGCTGGACGGGTCCGGAGAGAACAGAGCTGTGTGTTAGGAGCGAACGTGGGCCCTGATACCCTCCGGATCCGAGACGAGGGATCCGTCATCTGCCAGCAGCACAAGGAGCTGCTGACGGGTGCCACGCCTTTTTTCCATCGAGTAGAAGAAGGGGGAGCCACGGTGCAGATCCTGGAGGAGCTGGATCCGCGACCTCACGTACGCGTCCCGAGACCGGACGAACTGCAAGTCCCAGTATGGGGCCTTCTTCTCTTCGTACGCCCCGCGCAGGGCCGGGTCCACATCAGGCTGACCGAGATGTGATGGCAGTCGAATACCTCCTTCTCCAAATCCTCGATCCTGGATTTCCGCCTCTTTGTGGACCCCCTCGCGTATTCCTGACAGAAGACGCGGACGTGAGCCTTGCCCACGTCCCACCATAGCCTCAGGGAGGGGAAGCTTCCCCGCTTTCTTCTCCAGCCGGCCCAGAAACGACGAAACGAGTCCCGGAACCTCTCGTCCTCCAGCAGCAGGTTATTAAAGTGCCAGTACGCGGACCGGAGCCTGGCGCCGAACGGAAGGAGTTCTGCCCACACCAGGAGATGGTCCATGCACAACACCTGCCACATAGAGGCCGTCAGAAAACAGGAGGCGTACGCCCGTGAAAAGTATAGGCCGTCGATTCTGGATGCTCCAACTCCAGGCCTCACGAAGGTGAAGGTGATGGAGTCGGGATGGAGATTCTGCCAGACATCCACCAGGTCAAAGGACTTGACCAAATCCCCCAATCTCCTCCCCGACACCCAACCAGTGCGGGCACCGCAGTGGTCCCTGTCCTCGAGGATGCAGTTAAAATCTCCCCCAAGAACGACGCATGGCTCTCGTCGATGGAGGTGAGATGAGTGGACACTTCTCCGAAGAAGCTCGCTTGCCTCGGCCCAGCCAGGGGAGAGTAGACGTTCACCAAGTGAAGCACTGTGCCACCCAGCTGAACCGTCAGGTGAAGCAAACGGCCTGGCACAGGCTCCCTGACCTGGAAGATCTCCGGCTGAAAATGTGGGGCCAGCGAGATAGCCACCGCGCCAGATCTGCGGGTGAGGTGGCTCATGTAGACCCCCCCTCGCCACTCCAGGAGCCAGGTGGCTTCGTCTACCGGGGTAGTGTGGGTTTTTTGCAGGAAGCACACCGCATACCTCCCGTCCCGAAGGGCCAAGAAGGTCTGGAATCTATGCTGTGAGCCCCTGCTGCTGTTGATGTTGAGGCTGGCTATAGTTGTCTTCATGTCAGCAGTACTGCGCAGCACCACCAATACAATTAAAACTATATACATTTACTGGGAGGTCGAGGGAGGGGCACAGAAATCCCTCGCCCTCACCAGGAATGCACCCAGGAAGTTCCTGATGCGCTTTCGCTCATTCACGTCGAGCCCAGGCACTTGGCAAGCAGCGTGGGCCGACCGTACACCTGCTCAAAAGAGCTCCAGTGATTGAGCGCCAGTTGGGCTCTATCCTGGCGACTGCAAGTTTCCTCGACAAACCCCCGGAGTTCCTCGAGGGGGATGAGGGGGAGCTTGGTGGGGGGCACCTGGGACTCATAAACTTCGTCGAAGATAGACTCCACGTCATCCCCAGTGCCCACCACCGAACCGGAACCCTCCTCCAGAAGGTCGCCCTTGGTTGCCAGCCCGGGACTGGTCCGACACTGCCAACTGGCCTCAAACCCCACCCTTATGGTCACCGGTGGTAGTTTCCTCAGTGTACCCCTTCCCAGAGTGCCCTGAGGTCGGGTCATCGGGCGGCAGTGGTTCGGGGCCCCGCTCTTCTCCTGACAACGAGATGCCCGGCTGTCCCCAGGACCAAGGCATCTGGAGAAACAGTCTGTGAGGGAGGAATGAGGGTATCACCTTCCTCCCTTCCACTGCTTGATGACCCAGTGGTGTTAAAATGATTTTGGCCCGCACTGTGGGGGCCAGTGGAATGGCAGCTGCAGAGGAAACAGCTACAACCCCTGGGGCTCTGGGTAAGTCAGGCTGCAATGCGGGAGAGGCAGAAGGTACCGAGAGCTCACCCTTTGGCGTGCCACAGGGAAGTCCTTCCCCTTCTGGGGCGGTATCTCTTTCCAAGGAAACTGTAGCTGCGGTAAACACCAACCCTCCTACACGCAGCCTGGTGGCCAAGGCTCCTCCCCCCATCTTTCCAATGAAGACAATTGGCTGGGGGAAGGCAGGGTGTGTAACAAGGCCTGGGAAAGCCAACCATGTCACTTCCTGCTCTGCCCTGGGGCTATCAGGTGACAGTGAGTGCAGCAAGGGCTCTGCTTCCTGCTCGACACCCAGAGACACAGCTACTGCAGGATGTGGGGCAGCAGTGGGTTCCCTGATGTCAATACTGGGGCCCAGAGGAGTGGGGCAGGGCTCAGGCACTGGGACCCAAGGACCAGGTGTTACGGGGTAAGTGTCAGACACAGAGGCAGGCACATCGGGGCAGGACTCGGGCATGGAATCGGGGGTGGTCAGGGTTCCTGTGCCGGGATGTTGTTGGCGCTACCACTGCCTCAGAAACATTGTCCCGCTGGGGCGGGGCAGGGCGAGGGTCCGATTCCGGGGGGCATGGGATTCCATCTATGGGTTCAGGCTCTGTATGGCACATCTTCTTTTGCGCCTTCTGTCCGGCCAGACGCTCACCTCCCTCCCCACCAGAGGCCGAGGCACTAGCAGCCCCTAGCTTAGACCCCACTGAAGGGGCTTTGATGTTGTCTTAGGGGGAGAGGGAGTAGGTGCTGCCTGTGACTGCCAGTGTGGGCTGGCAGCCTCCAGGGTGGGGCAGTGCTTTCTCATATGCCACACCTCACAGTAGGCTGCGCCCCTGGGGAAGGTGGTAAAGGAGCCCTCAGTGACGTCCTTCTGGGCCAGGCAAGTGAACACCTGACGCCAGAAGGAGTACACATGTTTGAGGGTGGTGTCCTTTAGACTGATCAGGAGCAATTGGACACCCAACTGGATCTCCCCCAGAGTTTGGAGATGGGGGAGGAGAAGCTCACTGGGAATAAGGGGCCATGAACTCCAATGGGTCAATGGGAGGAATCTCCCACCCACAGTGAACCCCTTCTGCACGGCCAGGTGGACCGCCTGCTCGGTCTTAAGGAAAAATACAGCCTTCCCGTACATGTGGGCTGTAGTGATGGTGGCTAATGTGCTGTCCACACTAGCTATGGCCTTACTGCAGGCCTCAATGGTCATGCTTGGGTGGTGATAGGCCTTTACCCCCAGGCGTTCTGTTAGGTGCCTGAAGGGGGTTGGGATCACAGTCAAGGCTGGAGCAGTTGAGCTTAAAGCAGTGGCGTAAGTATGGCTTGGGTCTGCTATTTTGGGGCTCGCCATTGTGTGTTGCTGGACAGTCTCAGGTTGTTCCCCTCTTCGTGGGCCTCAGGCAATGATGCCAAACCCTAGACTGGATGGCCCAGTCAGCAGCAGCGACACTTTCAGGCATTGGCAGGGCCCAGGCAGCAACAGTGGAGGCAGACGCAGGCAGCAACAGTGGAGGCAGGCACAGGCAGCAAGAGTGGAGGTAGGCCCAGGCAGCAGCAATTGGGGCAGGCCCAGGCGGCAGCAGCAGCGGAGGTAGGCCCAGAAATTGGTGAGGCCCAGGCTGCAACAGTGATGGTGGTGACTGCATGCACAGCTGAATACAGCCCAGTAAAAGAAAAAAAGACCCAGAGACACAAAAAAGAAAAATGTAAGGCAATATCTCCCAACTCAAAGAACTGAATTCTTCCACACAATACACTGGCTGTGGCTAGCCAGCTCAGAGCCAGTCCTCAGCTGAGGAGTTTCTAATCTCCCGGATTTTTTTTCACTCCCCACTACACTACTGCCATACAACAGTAGTGCTCATATTCCCAGCACCAATGTTTGTGCGCATGCAGGTGAGAGATACAGTGGAAAAACACCAAGTGAAAGTAACTTTATTAACACTCCACCGCCAGAAAAGAGACCTGTGCAGCCGATGTGACAAGCAAAGCCTGATCACTTGGTTAAAAAATATAAAATATAACCAAGAGATTGGGCTTTGTTTGTCACTGGTTCATTGGTCGCCCGGGTCTCTTTTCTCCTGGTTATATTTTCTTTTCTGAGGAGATTCTAAATCTCTGGGTTTTTTTTTTGACTGAGAAGACTTTAAATCTCCTGGTTATATTGTCAGTCAGAGCTTTCCTGACCAGCCCAGGTTAACAATCCCAATCAAGGATCTTGTAGTGAATAAGATCCATGAGTTCCAGTCACTACACTTTCACGCTCAACTTTCTCCCTCTTTAATTGTTTTTCGTCATTTTTTGCTCATTCTTAAATTCTGGCCAATCTTCTGGTCTTTGCGGATTTGTGTTTCTTTCAATCTGATGCTATCACTAACTTTCAACTCAGCCACAGGTGACACATCCTTCTCAGAACCATTCTCATTGTTCAAGTCTTTGCTGAGAGTTATTGAATACCCCTTTAAACATTGGCCACTGATCTTTTGTTATCTTACCTTTTAACCTCAGCAAACACAAGGTCTGTTTCAGTTAATCCAAGCTCCTATGAACGACCAATTTTTTATTTAATTTATTCATTGGATTTGGGCACTTCTGGTTAGGTCAGCCTTTATTGCCCATCTATAATTGCCTTTGAGAAGATGATAGTGACCTGTTTTCTTGAATACTCCAGTCCCTCTAAAGTAGGTACGCCTATAATGCTGTTTGGGAGGGATTTCCAGGATTCTGACCTAATGACAATGAAGGAATGGCAACTAATATTTCCAAGTCAGGATGGTAAGTGCCTTGGAGGGGAGTTTGTAATCCCTGATGTTCCTGTTTATCTGCTGTCATAGAGTAATAGAGTTGTGCAGCACCAAAACAGACTGTTCTGTCCAAGTCATCCATGCCGACCAGATATCCTAAATTGATCTAGTCCCATTTGCCAGCATTTGGCCCATATCCCTCTATCCTTCACTATCCTGTGTACCTATGACTCTACCTTCAAGGAACTATGAACCTGCACCCAAAGCCTCTTTGTTCAGCAACACTCCCCAGAAACTTAAGTGTATAAGTCTTGCCCTGATTTCCCTAACAAAAATGCAACACCTCACATTTATCTAGATTAAACTCCATCTGCCACTTCTCGGCCCATCTGATCAAGGTCCCACTGTACTCTGCGATTACAACCTTCACAGTCCACTATACTGAGGAGAAAGTGAGGGCTGCAGATGCTGGAGATCAGAGCTGAAAATGTGTTGCTGGAAAAGTGCAGCAGGTCAGGCAGCATCCAAGGAACAGGAGAATTGACGTTTCGGGCATAAGCCCTTTTTCAGGAATGAAAATGTGTTGCTGGAAAAGCGCAGCAGGTCAGGCAGCATCCAAGGAACAGGAGAATCGACGTTTCGGGCATAAGCCCTTCCTCAGGAATCCTGAAGAAGGGCTTATGCCCGAAACGTCGATTCTCCTGTTCCTTGGATGCTGCCTGACCTGCTGCGCTTTCCCAGCAACACATTTTCAGTCTACTATACCACCAATTTTGTCATCTGCAAACTTACAAACCATTCTTATTATATTCACATCCAAATCATTAATATAGATGACAAAAAAAACAATGGATCCAGCACTGATCCTTGTGGCACACTGCTGGTCACAGGCCTCCAGTCTGAAAAACAACCCTCCACTATCACCCTCTGTCTCCTACCTTCAATTTTGTATCCAAATGGCTAGCTTTCCCTGGATTCCATATGATCTAACCTTGCTGACCAATCTACCATATGATTGTCTTTTTCTTTTTTTAGATTTTTTTTAGATTACTTAGTGTGGAAACAGGCCTTTCGACCCAACATGTCCACACCGACCTGCCGAAGCGCAACCCACCCAAACCCATTCCCCTACATTTACCCCTTCATCTAACACTATGGGCAATTTAGCACGGCCAATCCACCTAACCTGCACATTTTTGGATTGTGGGAGGAAACCGGAGCACCCGGAGGAAACCCACGCAGTCACGGGGAGAATGTGCAAACTCCACACAGGGAGTCGCCTGAGGTGGGAATTGAACCCAGGTCTCTGGCGCTGTGAGGCAGCAGTGTTAACCACTGTGCCACCATGCCGCCCACTAGATGGTACACATTGTGGTTTTGGAAGGCACTGTTAAAGGAGCCTTGTTAAGTTGTTTCAGTGCATCTTGTAAATGGTAGACATTGTTGCTACTGTTTGTCAGTAGTGGAAGGAATGTATGTTGAAGGTGTCATATGGGGTGCCAATCAAGTAGGACAGCTTGTCCCAGATAGTGTCAAACTTCTTGAATGTTATTGAAACTGCACTCAACCAGGCACGCTGGACACTACCTTTGGGAACACCTGCAATGATATCCTGAATTAGATAACTGATCTTCAACAAACACAACCATCTTCCTTTGTGCTAAATATGACTCCAACCAGTGGAGAGATTTTCTCTAAATTTCATTAACTCCAGTTTTGCTTGGGCTTAATAGAGTAGCATTTTATTGTAACATGTATTTTTACCATGCTTCTAATAATGATGTAAGCGCTGTCATTAATAAATAGAATAGAAGCATAAGTCATTAATAATAAGAAAATGAAAATTAAGTCAAAGTTCATCTGAGACCAATTTCAGTTTGGGGAAAGCTACTGCTGGAATACCAGGAAGCCACGGATGAAGAAGATCTCCATGCTGGGACAAGATCCCGGCATAGACTGCGACTGCTCATTAAGAGGAGAAGCCAGAAATACAGGCACAGCAGCCGAAATAAACAGGGCATCAAAATTGGCCAAAAAGCAAAGTATGCTGGGAATGCCCAAGCCAAGACAGACACAAGACAATTCTGCCTAGGGACAAGGCCTTACAAGATCCAAGCCCAGACCAATTGAAACCAAAGAGGCACAAGAACACATCAGGAAGTGTGAAAGGGCAGTTCCACCCTTTCTGACAAACAACACTCGGTGCATGGGGCAGACATGACTCATTAAGACAAAAGACTAGGTGTATATTCTGGAATAAAACCAGACTTTCAGGTCCAAGAGCAGACACATCAAAGGAGTTGCTGTTAAGCAAGCCATCGAGAATCATTAACAGCATTTCAAGGTGATAAAGCCAATTAATTTTAAATTAATTTGCATCAGTTGTACGACACTTTGATCTTTTACTATAAATTGTGTGTCCTATGATCCTGCTCCACTAGCCACCTGATGAAGTAGCAGTGATCCAAAAGCTAGTGCTTTCATATAAACCTGCTGGACTATGACCTGGTGTTGTGTGATTTTGACTTTGTACACTCCAGTCCAACACCGGCAACTCCACATCTTTGAAATCCCTGACTGCTCAAGTCCTTTTAAAGATCCAGAAGGTAGCCAGGAGGGTAAAGAACCCAACCTGGCAGGACTTGGGTTACACCCACTCTCCAGCTGACTCAGGGGCACATCAGGAAACAGCAGTGACCAGAGCAGCTCGCCCTCTGACCAGAGAGAGAGAATCAACCTGTGAAGAGAGGTTGATTTGATAGACCAACGAAAGTTACGAGTATCTGGGAAGTATTTTAAGTTTCTAAAGAATTGGATAGTTAGAAATGGAGTGTTAAAAGTGTAAAGTTTAACTTTTAACCTTTTGTTGTCTTTAAATAAAGTTGCGACCTGGTTCACTGACTGCAGACTCATGTTTGGTCCGTTCCTGATACATGTTAAGGTGCCTGGGTAAGTTAATATTACACACACTGGTTGAGGAGTCTACCAGGTCTTACAGACACCCTGCTCCAGACAACAATCACCAAACCTGGAGACCGTCAAATCAAGCCGAGGCCACCTCCCCTGGAGCGAGGCCAAAATGTCGGGTTGTTACTAGGCCAAGACTACCACGCTGGGCCAGAAGCCTCCTTGTCACCAGGTCCGGGCTGGAAGTTGGTGCCTCCCACCAAAGCTGGTAACAGAGGTACGATGATAAATGGAAACATTAAAAAAAAGCAGAGAAATTTCTAAAAATGTAAATAGTGGATGGAGTAAATGAGACCTGGGCTCCTAGACGAAGGAACACTCAATCGAATATTGCCTTAACATTAATGGTAGCTGTCCTCCCTTCCTTCTCGAGTTCAGCACTTCTGTCCATGTTTATACCAAGGCTGTGATGAGGTCAGAAGCTGAGTGGTCCTGGCAAAACCCAAATATTAAATGAATGAGCAGGTTATTGTTGATTAAATATTGCTCGATACCACTGTTGAAGACACTTTCCATCACTTTGATGATTTGAATTAAACAAATAGAGTGGTGATTAGTCACACTGAATTTGTCATGCTCTCTGTGAACAGGCTGCACCTGCAACATTCCACATTGACAAGTAAATCCATCATAGAATCTCTATCGTGTGGAAGCAGGCCTTTCGGTCCATTAAGTCCACACTAATCTTCCAAACAGCATCCCACCTAGACCCACCACCCCCTACTCTACCTTTGTAAACCTGCATTTCCTGTAACTAATCCACTTAACCTACACATGATACTGTGGAGTTATTTCGCAAAGCCAATCCACCTAACCTGCACATTTTTGGACTGTGGGAGGCCATCCATGCAGACACAGGGAGAATATGTAAGCTCTACACAGTCAGCCGAGGCTGGAATCGTACTTGGGTCCCTGGTGTTGTGGGATGGCAGTGCTAACCACTGAGCCACTATGTTGTCTTTTGACAGTGCCAGTGTTGTAAGGTGTGTGTAATTGCCTACCTAAACATGGTTGTAAAGAGTACCATGCTGAAACCCCCTATGAATTCGGTACAAGAAGCTTTGTTAATTGTATATAAAATATTTCAACATACTACTTTCAATAGATATTGGGCATTATGACTTATCAAAACAGGAAGGCCCATTGTAAGTTGGGAGTAACTTTGGACTGGTTCCTGACTACAATTTTGTGCAGAGTGCTCCATAACATATGAAGATAGGGTTATTGATCATGTTAAGAAGCTAATAAGGAGCACTTGCCTTGAGATTTCTTATATATTGAGGCAATGTTGATTGTAGATTTTTGCTGAAATCAATAGAAGTCTGAAATCTTTTGCGTTTCCTTTGAGTTGGTAATTGGGAATTCAACTCTCTCTTCAGTCCCTGCAGAGATCAAACCATCAGGACAATGGATAAATAATCACACATTGTAATAGAAGAGCAGCATTTAAAATGCATAATGGGCACTGCGATACTTTCTTAAGCTTCACTCTTGATTTGTCTTGAGAAAAATAATACTTGATCTGCTCATCATTCTTTGCAAGGCAATACTCCAGATCATTTAATAACCATATAGTCAATTAAGCATAGCCATCTCTCATTCAATAAATCCACTGTACAGTCAGTGCATAGATGTGCCCAACATCACAATTCTCTAATGCACAAGCCTCACAGACCTCCACTCTTGGGTTGATGGTTCAACAACATCAGTTGCTGGTTTGTAACAAGTTTTCCTTTTTTTCACTTCTGTACACATTCAAATAATTAATGAAGAAACAGATTTTAGTATATCATACTGTAAAAACCTTGATCTTGTTGATTCCTCAAAGTAGGATTCAATTAGGATTAGGGCAAAAACTGATACTATAAGTATATATGTAAAAGTCCAAAACGCATTGATATCAAGGATGTAACAAAAGCCATTGGCTATATTTGGACTTATTACCTAAAAGAAAATATCTTCAATACCTATGACCGATCATCTTTTCCTTCACACAAGATATAATTTCTGGATGTTTGGAGATAACAGAAACCAGATTTTATTGATGAACACCTATGCTTCCTGCAAATTTAAGTAAGCTGCTTCCAGAACTTTATAATGTATTTCCTCTAAAATTGAAATACATCAGGTGCTGCAGGCTACCTTTTAATTTTAAATTAGCATATTTAAATGTATTGGCATTACCTAAATCAATGAGACAATAATGGTATAGGCTATGTGATAGTGCTCCCCCATTAAAATCAGCAACATATGTGAAGTCAGCTAGAAATAGTTTATTTGAAATGTATTTCATTGAGCATAAGTCAAAAAATGTAAAGGAATGATATTCCCTTTGGTTGGTCCAACTAGAATGCTTCAGAGAGAAAAATTCAAACTAAATGAATTCTACATCATCATTGCCACATGATATTCTTCAGCTGTCCCAAGCTGCAGGTTTTTTCCAGCTTATTACTTTCAGAGGAATGTTTCATATATTACATGCCGTTTCTAATAGTCTGTGCAGTATCTCAATCGTACTCTCCACTTCTTGAGCAAGGGATTTTTTTTAAAACTGCTTTTCCTTTGTCACTGCTCTTATAATAATTATAAAAACAGTGATAATGTGATATTACATTGTGTTCATGGACAGAATCTAATGGCATCCCAAAGTGGACAGATTCCAGGCTATTGATTGATTGATTTATTATTATCACATGTACTGAGATACAGTGAAAAATATTGTTCTGTGTGCTATCTGGACAAATCATACCTGACATAAGTTCATCAGGATATAAAACAGAATGCAGAATATAGTGCTTCAGCTACAGAGAAGGTGCAAAGAAAGATCAACCCTAATATGTGAGAGGTCCATTCATAAATCTGAAAACAGCAGGGAAGAAGTTGTTGTAAAATATTTATTTCTTCTGCCCAATGGAAGAGGGTGAAAGAGGGTATAACCAGGGTGGGAGGAGTCTGTGTTGGCTGCTTTCCCAAGGCTGCAGGAAGTATAGACAGAGTCAATGGAAAAGGCTGGTTTCCGTGATGGACTGAGCTGTTTTCACAACTCAATTTCTTGCGATCTTGGGCAGAATAGCTGCCATACTAAGCTGTGATGTATCTGGATAGGATGCTTTCCATCATGCATTGATAAAAATTGTTTTCTTAATATGGAATACCAAGTGTAAACTTCAGAAAGTTCTGCCTGTGATAAAGGAAAATTTAACTGTTATATAGATGGTGGCATGGGTAATGGGTGAAATGGAGAACTATCTCAGAGAGCCAGCATGGATATAACAGGCCTCCTCTGCCAATGCTGAACAATTATAGAGATCGTTGTCTTGAAGTGACACTATGGGTGGTCAGGATTTGCAAACATTGAAGGCATTTTACTCAAGATCCTTCAAGTATCACTGATTTAAATGCATTGGCACTATCATCGCTGACTTATAATCAAAGCTGACATTTGGATGCAGTACTGAGTGAATGCTATATTGCCAAAGTTTTCGTAATTCTAATGAGATGTTAAACCAGACCCAACAGAAAGCTCCCACAGTATAATTCAAAGAATAGCAAGGAGTTTTCTCAAGCAACCTTGTGTCTACTTCAACACTGCTTCTGGATGTGGCAGGCTAACCCAACACACGGACAATTTAAAATCTAGATCTCCCCCTGTAGAGTTGCAGTCTCAGAAGAAGGGGGTCAGTCATTTACAACTAGAATGAGAAGCGATTTCTTCTTCAAAAGTTGTGAATCTTTAGGATTCCCTATCTCATATAACATTGAATATACAAAAGACAGAGGTTGATGGATCTTTGCATATTTGATTTGTTATTATCACATGTACCGTGATGCAGTGAAAAGTACTGTATTGCATGCTAACCAGAAATATCACACCTTACATAAATACATCAAGATAATAGAACAAAATGCAGAATATAGTATTACAGCTGCAGAGAAGGTGCAGAGACAAATCAACTCTTAATTTATGATCGGTCTATTCATTAGCCTGATAACAGCAAGGATATTGTGGGAACAGGGCAGGAAAATGGAATTGCAATGAAAATCAGCCATGAACTCATTAATGAAGGTTCAGAGGGCGCACTGAACGTATAAATGAACTTACAACTAGAAGTAGTCCAATTAGCTCTTTGGATCTGTCAGACCATTTAATGAGATCTTGGCTATCTGTAACCCAACTCCTTTTCACTTCCCTTATGTCCCCTTATACCTCTTGACTGCAAAACCTATCAATCTCAAATTTACATTTAGAAATTGATGCGGCATCTATTGACATATGGAGAGTTCCAAATTTCTCCTGCCCTTGATGTGCAATATCATTTCCTAATGTCTACTCCTGCTCTTATTTCGAACATTCATATGTTTAAATAGGATAAGCACTTTTGTATGCGCCCTCAAAACAGTTAAAATTTAGTATATGACAGGGAAGCTGTGCTTATGTATGTGAGGAAGTGTTACACCTCTGGAAGTGCCAACTTTCAGAAGAAACATTAAATTGAGGCCCCAGCTGTGTGTTCAGGTTGATGCAAAAGATCCCATGATACTAATTTAAAAAGAGCAGAGAGTTCTCCCAGTTCAACGCGCAACTAACACTACCAAAACAGATGGTCTGGTCCTTGTCTCATTTGCTGTTTGTGGGATCTTGTATGCAAATTGGCTCCTACATGGTAATACTAAACTCTCTTACTGCACTTCATTTTCAGTCATGCCTGCTTGAGAATTTCTCAAAAGAGTCCAGGAGAATGAGAGTCAATGAATCAATAAAAGGAAAATGTGTTTATACTATTTAAATGTAATAATTGACTTTTGAGAGGGTCATGTCAATATCACCTATTGTGGGTGGTTACATGGCGATTGTCATAAGGGAGTACAGTGGACTAAACTTGACCACCTTCACCTGTTTCAGCGATGACCTTCCCTCCATCATAAGGTTAGAAGTGGGATATTCACTGATTAGTGCACAATGTTCTGCACTATTCACAATTCTTCAGATGCCAAGACAGTCCATGCCCATCCGTGTTCAAGCTTGGGCTAATATGTGGAAAGTAGCATTCGTGCTATTATATGTTTCATGCAATGACCATCTCTGACTATCGCACAATTATCATCCTATCGTTCAATGGCACTATTATCACTGAATCCCATGTCAACATCCTGGAGATTACTGTTGACCAGAAACTGAACTGGACCAGACATATAAATACTGTGTTTGCAATAGTCATTCAGAGGCAGGAATTCTGTGGCAAGTAACTAACCTCCTGAGTCCCAGAGCCTGTCTGCCATCTACAGAGGCACAAATCAGGAATGTGATGGAATAGTCTCCACCTGCCTGATGAGCGCAGCTCCAACAACATTCAAGAAGCTTGAAACCATCCAGGAAAAAGCAATTCACTTGATTGGCACCACATTCAACATTCACTCCCTTCACTAACAACACATAGTAACAATAGATGCGCTGTGATAACTCACCAAAAGCCCTTTGACACCAGTTTCTTAACTTACAACCTCAATCACCAAGAAGGAAAATTGCATAAATGTGTTGGAGCATCATCACCTGCAAGTTCCCATTTAATCTACATACCAACGTGACTAGGAACTATATCACCATTTTTTTCCCTGTCACGAGGCTAAAACTTGGAACTTTTTCCTAGTAGCATATGGGTTTTTAGCACATGATTTGCAGCAGTTCAAGACAGCAACTCCTGCCATTTTCTCCAGGGCGATTAGGGATTGGCAAAAAAATGCTGGCCTGGCCAACAATGCCTACATCCCATGAATAGATTTTAAAAAAACAACTCAACAGCAACTGCCTGTAATTCAGAGCAGCTGGTCTTGAAGGACAGGGTACCATTTCGAAGGGCAGGCCAGCTATAGCACATCCTGCTAACACACATTACTTGGCCTCTGCTCAGTGTTCAGGTAGCCAGCAGCACAGACTCCATCAATTTTATTTCATTTAAACTTCATTATTTGCTGTGGTGGGATTTGAATTCATGATCCCAGGACTATAAGACCATAAGATACAAAAACAGAATTAAGCCATTCAGCCCATCGAATCTGGTCTGCCATTTGATTATGGCGTTTATGTTTCTCAACTCCATTTTCCTGCCTTCCTCCTGTAATGCTTGATCCCTTTTCTAATCAAGAGCCTATCTATTTCTAAAATACACTTAATAACCAGGCCTCTGACTGAAGAAATTTCTTCTCATCTCGGTTCTTTTTTAATATTTTTATTAAAAGATTTTTCAAACTTTTTACAAAAGCAACTATATATATAAAAACCAGAATACAAAAGGATAGAGGTAGAACAACAGTGTCATTTCACAATACTGTTAATAATAAACTACCTACTATTCTACCAGAACAAACATATCTACTTAACTTAAACTAAACTACAATCAAATTAAATAAAAGTTAAATTAAGTTGAATTCAAGTTAAATTAAAATAAATTACATCACATTGCTTAATTCTATTTCACTCACTGCATCTCCCCTGAAACTTCCATCCTTGGGAGCACCAGTCATTATACCTGCATTTTCCCAGCTTCCCCCTCCCAGGGCACCATGGGCCATCCAATCCAACTCCCGTGGCTATACCACAGCCCTGGTTAATATTACCAAAAAGTCTGCATGTATATAATTTTAAAAAGGCCACCACGTCTTAAGAAACTGCTCCATTTTGTGGTGCACCATATTCGTGAAGTAGTCTTGGAGGACATGCTCCACCACCAGCCTGCGCCATCCCATAAGACCGGAGGTTTTTTCCGATGTCCAATTCATTAGAATGTTCTTCCTCACACAGTGCGTAAGAATGTTACACAATCTCTTCCCGTGTTCCCGCAGAGGGCAAATTTGGCAACCCCAGGAGGAGAAATGTCAGATCCACCTTAAATTCAATTACCTGGATTTCCTTCAGCTCCCTTACTATGGCACTCCAGTATCTCTGAATCTTGTAACATGACCAAAAGCAGGGAATAAGAATGCCTATATTAACTTTACATCTGGGACTTCCTTGAGACGCTCCTCTCTTGAACTTAGCTAGCCTCTCTGGCGCCATATGAGCCCTGTGTAAAATTTTCAGTTGTATGGCCTGCGCTTTGTTATATATTGAGATTTTCTTTACATTTTCCCATGTTTCCAATGAAATATCCACTTCATTCAAGTGATTCCAAGTCCCACAGAGTCTCTCTATATCTCCTAAGGCACGCCCTTTCTGTGAATGATACAAAGTACTAACTGAAAGAGTGCCCATGCACTGGAGCACTCTTTTCTCCCTATCTGAATTGTAAGGCTGAGCTAGGAGCATGGTCTTCCTCGGTATATAATCCCTTATCTGAAAATACCGGAAGAGGTCCCTATTAGACAATCCATATTTCTGATTTAGTTGACTAAATGCCATCAAGACCTCCCCCCTCAAAAAAATCTCCCAAACAAGAGATTCCCTTACTCTCCCATGCTTTAAGGCCAGAGTCCATTGCCCCAGGTTTAAACCCTGGGGCTCACGCCAACAGGGTAAACGGCGAGGTCTTTAGCTAATTGCCCTTGTCTTGCCTCATTATCCTCCAGGCTTTTACCATATTTCAAATGATTGGGCTCTTACACAGATTTCACCTTATCCATGAATAATAGATTAACTAGAGAATATCTCGACTGCAAGGCTTGAATGTCAAGCCAAATCGACTCCAAATCCCCTCGTACCCAGTTACCCATATATGCTAACAGGGCACTTATTTGATATCTCTTCAAGTTTGGACCAAAGCGATCTAGGAACCCAAACAGGTACGGCCATTCTACCCGGTCAAACAGCTTTTCCGCGTCTAGGGAGACCACCAAACCCGGGATCAATCTTTGCTGGCATACCTTGCACTTCGTTCAGTACCCGCCTGATATTGTTGGAAGAGCTACAGCCCTTGATCTTCGTTTATAATATCGGGCCAACCACTTCCAACGTCAGAGCCAGCCCCTTTGACAGAACTTTTGAAGTCCACATTCAACAATGAAATTGGTCTGTATGAAGCACTTTCTTCGGGGTCTTTCCCTTTCTTTAAAATGAGGGAGATATTAGCCTCCCTAAGAGAGCACGGGAGACAATCCTGAGTATATGAATGATTGTACATCCCCAAAAGTGGCTATGCCAACACATTTATGAATTCCTTATAAAACTCACTCGATATTCCATCTGGTCCCAGTGCTTTGCCACCCTGGAGATGCTTTATTGCTTCCTGCACCTCTTGTATCGTCATAGGTGCATTTAATAGGGAGACCTGTTCCATGTTTATACTGGGCAGGTCCAGGTTCTCAAAAAAGGACTGAATTCACGCTGCACCATCTTTGTTGCCCTCCAACCAGTATAACTCTGCAAAGTATTCCCAAAATCTAGCACTGATCTTCTTCAACTCACAGGTAACTGTGTCAGCCCTCTCTCTGATAAATATAATGGATTGAGAAGCATTTTCCTTTTTAGCCAGATATCTACCGATCTCCAAATTTAGCAAAGGAGACCTCTTTTTTTGCCACCTGTGTGTGAACTGAGTCAAGAGCAGCCCAGAGAGCTGTGACCTGCTGCAGCTTGACCACTGAAGGCCTATTATAACACACTTCTTCAGCTACCTTCAGCCAGGCCTCCAGCATCAATTGCTGCTCCCACCCCCCCCCCCCGCCTCTTTCTAGTTGTTGAACATGTAATGGTCAGGGCTCATAAATACGCCTTAGTCGTCTCCCAAAGTACCGACAGATTACTGGCCGTACCAGAGTTGATATCCCAGAAGGCCCTGAACTCTCTTGTAATGTACTCAGTAAATTTGCTATCCCTGAACAGGAATGGGTCCATACGCCAGTGCCGTGCAACTATTCCGCCACCCTTGATTTTAACATCTAAATACACTGGCACACTGGTCCGAGATAGTTATATTCCCAATTTTGCAAGCCAATATTCTGTCCAAAAGACCAACGGCATAAAGAACAATCCAGTCACATGTAGCACTTGTGTAGGTTGGAATAGAAAGTAAAGTCTCTTCCATTAGGGTGGAGACACCTTCACACATCCACCAATTCCCAACTCCTCACACAAGTCCACCAACTGTCTAGATTGCACAGGTGTACCCGCCGGGCCCCTTGGCATCCTGTCTACCCTGACATCTATAAGGTGGTTAAAATCCCCTCTTATGATTGTACAGCGCACCCCAAGATTAATTCATGTAGCAACTGCATCAATTAGAAGTTTAAGAAGATGTGCCGGGGGACAATAAACATTCAGGATGCTATGCTCTTCTCCATGTATTAGAGCTTTAAGAATGATGAACCGTCCATGTTCGTCTTTAATTTGCTCAGTTACCTGGAATGGGAGGTTCCTTCTAACCAGTCCTCTCCTCTACTTTCAGAGCTAAAGGAGGAGAAGAATACACACAAAGACCCACATGCACACATATACATATATGTTTGTGGGGTGAATTTGTACTTGTAGAGTTGCATTGTACTTTGCTCAAAAACTACATGAATTCATGTAAAACTCTGTTATCTCACTTTTTAGATTAGAATCAATCTAAACATCATGGCACAGACAGGGAAGACAGGGGGCCAACACCTTCAACATATTGTCTAGCTATCACCAATTGTTACAGTTAACCTGAGAATGCAACTTTTAAAAAAAGGTTTTGTGATTTACACATGAAAGAAGTGAAACTATCATGGTATTCGAACAGATGAAAGACTCAACGTACAATCAAGGTATTTTTCAATCTATAATTTCAGTTACATCACACTGTAAATTTTTGCTATAAATTCTGTGCCTTACAATTGTATCCTCCACAACCACCTGATGAAGGAACGGTGCTCCGAAAGCTAGTGTGCATCCAATTAAACCTGTAGTGTGCTTTTTAACTGAGTTTGGTTTGATTATCAGCTTCAGGAAGATAAATGCCATGGTCCAGGATATTGCCATACTACTACCTAACTGCACTGTCAACTTGATTTTGGAGTTTGTTGATAGCTTCATATATCCAAGATCTAAAATCACCGATAGTGATTAGATTACCTACAGTGTAGAAACAGGCCCAACAAGTCCACACCAACCCTCCAAAGAGTAACCCACCCAGACCCATTTCCCTCTGACTAATGCACCTAACACTATGGGCAAGTTAGCATGGCCAATTCACCTGACCTACACATCTTTGGACTGTGGGAGGAAACCGGAGCACCTGGAGGAAACCCACGCAGACACGGGGAGAATGTGCAAACTCCTTCTAAGGCTGGAATTGAACCTGGGACCCTGGTGCTGTGGGGCAGCAGTGCTAACCACTGAGCCACCGTGCCACCCCAGGAGCAAACCCACATTTTTTTTTGTTTTGAACTTAAATACACCAGTGTCTAACACAGCATTTTAACATGCTGCAGCGTTACAGTTGATCCAACTTGATGATGCAACTTGATTCTGAAATCAGCACATGTGTCTAAAAGCTGTAAAGAAAGAGTATGACACAGCAGCAGCCTGACTCTGAAAACTAAACTGCAAGTCTGCCAAGCCTGCATCTGCTGTGTTTTCATTTACAATAGTGAGACCTGGACAACATGTGCTGTACAGGAGAAAAGATTGAAGTTTCCATCCTTGCCATCTCAGATGTAACCTCAGGATCTCTTGTTAGGACAAAGACACCAACTTGGAGGTCCTGGAGCATTGCTAAACAAACAATGGCTGCATTTGCTTGTCTGTTATCACTGGATGATGAAGGCCATAGCCCATACACCTAAGATTATCCCTGCAATAAATTGGGCATGGGCTTTAAGTCTTACTGGCATCTATTACAAAGACATTTGACAGCTTGATATGAAAGCTATGAATATTGAAACTGACAACTGGGATGGTTACTGATGATCTCTGGAGACTGACTATCTGGAGAGGTATTAGAAAAGGCAAACAGAAGCTGGCTGAGAAGACAGCCCAGAGAAAGCAAAGGCCAGTAAATGTTACACTTTCTTTGTTGTCTTCCTCTGTAGAAAATGCAGAAATGTGTACTATGCCAGAGTAGGCTCTTGTGACACGCCAGGCAATGCTTACTACAAAGTTAACCACAGCACAACCACTATCATATGAAACAGAGGCTGCCACAGGAAATTATATATACATATAGGTATCAAAAGATGCAGTCATTGTAGCACTTAACCTTTGGAGATGGCAAACAGTGTTCCTTTCTAATAAACAACCATTTACCAGAACTCAATGTTTTCAGTCCTTTTTATCCAAGCTGACATTAGCATCAATTATGTTAACCTGCCTTTTATGTGTACTTTGTCAAATTCTGCCTTAAGTCCATTCAGGCAACTTCTACAGTATTGCCTTTATTTACCTTCTCTGTTATTCCATCAACCCCTCTATTTAATAAAGGAGGCAAAGAGAAACAAGAAATTACAGACCAGTCCACCTGATGTTAGTAGTGGGGAAAACACTGGAGGTCATTTCGAAGACTTAATGGCTGAGCATTTCAAAAACAGTGATAGGATCAGAGAGAGTCAGCATGAACTTATGGAGTCAACACAATACCCAGGGAGTCAACACAATATGTCCCCAAAACACTCTGCAATGCTTACAGACACTTTGAAGTAACAACAATTATTCAAAATTTATTTCCTTACCTGCAAGCAGACTGGCTAGTCTTTAAACGAACTCTGGTGTGGGATCAGTACATGTTCTTTGATGGGTGACAAATTGATTGGATCTGCATGGTCTAAGTGGAATAGAGCATTACACAAAGGATTCTGGGTAATCCAAGATGGAGGACAGGCTGTAACAGCTGCTCCTTTTCTGAGGTATTTTAAGTGTTGGAGGTAATTTTCTCAAATTCCAGGAGCAGCAATTTCTGGTTTATAAGCTGTTGCTTTGTTTTGGTACTTTGGGGGAGAAAAGAACAAAACAACAGCACTTTAAAAAGGAGGGCGAGAGACAAAGGCAGTGACCACATGGTCAGAGAAAGAAACCTACACAGTTGTTTGATAACTGTAGTGAATCTGCATAGTAACTGCCTTTGCTGTTTAAGTTCAAATATCTCTGGACATCGAGGAAAAGTTAACAAACAGTGAAATTCACAGCTAACCTAGGAGACACCTATATGGGAGAGCTCATTGCACAGGAGCAGGTAAGTGCATAGTTTTTAAGTATAACCTTGCTGTAAATCTCTAATAATGATTAGAGTTGGTTCTTTCTTGATTATATGATTTTTTTGAGATCTGTCTCTTGATTAAATTTTAAAAATATAAACCATAAGTATGAAGTTAACCTGGAGCACTATTTTCTTAGAGCAATAAGTTGGAGCTATTTTCTGGGTCTGTAGATTGTGAAGGAGCAAAGATGGCCTTTCGTAGAGTGATGTGCTCTTCCTATCGGACATAGGAATTTTGGGAGAATTTCCATGTTATTGATGATTATGTCTACAGGAAGTGTTTTTGGTTGCAAAACCTATCAGTTCACATGGGTCAGTTGGAGCATCATTTACAGACAATAAGGAATTTACAGGAGCCAGGAAGTTATTGTACACATTGGAACTAACGACATAGGAAGGAAAAAGGATGGGATCTGAAGGGCAAATGTAGGAAGTTAGGCAGAAGTTTTAAAAGGAAGTCCTCAAGAGTAGAACTATCTGGATTACTGTCAGTGCTATGAACTAGTGAGGATAGGATTAGGAGGATAGAATAGATGAATGTGTGACTGAGGAGCTGGTGCGGGGTGGGGGGGAAGGGTTCACCTTTTTGGATCATTGGAATTTTTTCTGGGGTAGAAGTGACTTGCATCAGAAGGATGGATTGCACTGAATTGGACGGAGAAGAATATATTAGCAGGGTGATTTGTGAAAGCTGCTCAGGAGGATTTAAACTAGTAGGGTGGTGGGACCCAGTGAGATAGTGAGGAAAGAGATCAATTTGAGACTGGTACAGTTGAGAAAAGGAACAAGTCAAACAGTCAGGGCAGGAAGGAAGAAGACAGAGAACAAGGTAGGGCTGATAAATTAAACTGCACTTATTTCAATACAAGAGGCCTAACAGGGAAGGCAGATGAACACAGGACATGGTTAGGAACATGGGACTGGGATATCATAGCAATTACAGAAACATGGCTCAGGGATGGACAGGACTGGCAGCTTAATTTTCCAGTGTACAAATGCTACAGGAAGGATAGAAAGGGGGTAAGAGAGGAGGGGGAGTGGCATTTTTGATAAGGGATAGCATTATAGTTCTACTTAGGAAGGATATTCCTGGGAATACATCCACGGAAGTTATTTGGATGGAATTGAGAAATAAGAAAGGGATGATAACCTAATTGGGAGTGTATTATAGACCTCCCAACAGCCAGCAGGAAATTGAGAAACCAATTTATAAGGAGATCTTAGTTATCTGTAAGAGTAATCAAGTGGTTATGGCTGGGGACTTTAACTTTCCAAACATATACTTGGACTGTCATAGTGTTAAGGGTTTAGGTGGAGGGGAATTTGTTAAGCATGTACAAGAAATTTTTTTGATTCAGTTGGTGGATGTACCTACTAGAGAAGGTGCAAAACCTGACCTGCTCTTGGGAAATAAGGCAGGGCAGGTGACTGAGGTGTCAGTAGGGGAGCACTTTGGGGCCAGTAACTATAATTCTATTAGTTTTAAAATAGTGATGGAAAGGTATAGACCAGATCTAAAAGTCGAAGTTCTAAATTGGAGAAAGGCAATTTTTGATGGTATTAGGCAAGAACTTCCAAAAGTTGATTAGGGACAGATGTTGGCAGGTAAAGGGAGATCTGGAAAATGGGAAGCCTTCAAAAATAAGATAATGAGAGTCCAGAGACAGTACATTCCTGTTAGGGTGAAAGGCAAGGCTGGTAGTGTAGGAAGTGCAGGATCACTAGAGAAGTTGAGGTTTTGGTTTAGAAAAAGAAGTAAGCATATGTCAGGAATAGACAGCAGAGATTGAGTGAATCCTCAGAGTATAAAGGCAGTAGGAATTTACTTAAGAAGGAAATCAGACGGGCAAAGAGGGGACATGAGATAGCTTTGGCAAATAGGGTTAAGGAGAATCCAAAGGGATCCAATAAATACATGAAAGACAAAAGGGTAACTAGGGAGAGAATAGGGCCCCTCAAGGATCAGCAAGGTGGCCTTTGTGTGGAACCACAGGAGGTGGGGGAGATACTAAACGGATATTTTTCATCTAAGTTTACAGTGGAGAAAGACATGGAAGATATAGAATGTGGGAAAGAGATGGTGACATGTTGAAAAATGTCCATATTACAGGGGAGGAGGTGCTGGATGTCTTAAAATGCATAGAAGTGGATAAATCCTCAGGACCTGATCAGGTGTACCCACAAACTCTGTGGGAAGCTAAGGAAGTCATTGCTGGGCCCCTTGCTGAGATATTTGTATCATCGATAGTCACAGATGAGTTGCCAGAAGACTGGAGGTTGGCTAATGTGGTGCCACTATTTAAGAAAGGTGATAAGGAAAAGCCAAGGAACTATGGACCGGTGAGCCTGACATCACTGGTGGGCAAGTTGTTGGAGGCAATCCTGAGGGACAGGATGTACATATATTTGGAAAGGCAAGAACTGTTTAGGGATAGTCAACGTGGCTTTGTGTATGGGAAATCATATCTCATGACTTCATTGAGGTTTTTGAAGAAGTAATGAAAAGGATTGATGAGGGGACAGCAATGGACATGATCTATATGGACTTCAGGAAATGTTCAACAAGGTTCCCCATGGGGTAGACTGGTTAGCAAGGTTAGATCTCATAGAATGCAGGGAGAACTAGCCATTTGGATACAGAACTGGCTTGAAGGTAGGAGACAGAGGGTGGTGGTGGAGGGTGGTGGTGGAGGGTTGCTTTTCAGACTGGGGGCCTGTGACCAGTGGTGTGCCACAAGGATTGGTGCTGAGTCCACTACTTTTCATTTATATAAATAATTTGGATGTGAACATAGGAGGCATAGTTAGTAAGTCTGCAGATGACACCAAAATTGGAGATGTAGTGGACAGCAAAGAAGGTTACCTCAGATTATAATGGGATCTTGATCAGATGGGCCAATGGTCTGAGGAGTGGCAGATGGAGTTTAATTTAGATAAATGCGAGGTGCAGCATTTTGGAAAGGCAAATCAGAGCAGGGTTTATGCACTTAATGGTAAGGTCCTGGGGAATGTTGCTGAACGGAGAGACCTTGGAGTGCAAGTTAATAGTTCCTTGAAAGTGGAGTCACAGGTAGATAGGATAGTGAAGAGGGTGTTTGATATGCTTTCCTTTATTGGTCAGAGTATTGGGTACAGGAGTTTGGAGGTCATGTTGCGGCTGTACAGGACATTGGTTAGGCCACTGTTGGAATATTGCATGCAGTTCTGGTCTCCTTGCTGTCGGAAAGATGTTGTGAAACTTGAAAGGGTTCAGAAAAGATTTACAAGGATGTTGCCAGGGTTGGAAGTTTGAGCTACAGGGAGAAGCTGAATAGGTTGGGGCTGTTTTCCCTGGAGCGTCAGAGGCTGAGGGGCGACCTTATAGAGGTTTATAAAATCATGAGGGGCATGAATAGGATAAATAAACAAGTTATTTTCCCTGGGGGAGTCCAGAATTAGAAGGCATAAATTTAGGGTGAGAGAGGAAAGATATAAAAGGGACCTAAGGAGCAACTTTTTCACTCAGAGGGTGGTTTGTGTGTTGAATGAGCTACCAGAGGAAGTGATGGAGGCTGGTACAATTGCAACATTTAAAAGGCATCTGGATGGATATATGGCTATAGAGGGATATGGGCCAGGTGCTGGCAAATGGCACTAGATTAAGTTAGGATATCTGCTCCGCCTGGACAAGTTGGACCAAAGGATCTGTTTCTGTGCTGTACATCTCTATGACTATGACTCTATGACTAATCAATAGGCCTGAGTGACATCGCGATAGCATCAGTTCAGAGGCTTCTGGTGCAAACAGAACACATTCATGAGAATATCCTTCTCAGAATAGGGTATTGCGTAGGTCATTCGACAAATAAAAAAGGGGAGACCTAATGGTATTATCGCGGTACTGTTAATCCAGAAACTCATCTAATATTCTGGGGATGAAAATATGTTGCTGGAAAAGCGCAGCAGGTCAGGCAGCATCCAAGGAGCCCTTCTTCAGGAATGAGGAAAGTGTGCCAAGCAGGCTAAGATAAAAGGTAGGGAGGAGGGACTTGGGGGAGGGGCATTGGAAATGCGATAGGTGAAAGGAGGTTAAGGTGAGGGTGATAAGGTGAAGGTGATAGGCCGGAGTGGGGGTGGGGGCGGAGATTTCAGGAAGAAGATTGCAGGTTAGGAAGGTGGTGCTGAGTTCGAGGGTTGGGACTGAGACAAGGTGGGGGGAGGGGAAATGAGGAAATTGGAGAAATCGGAGTTCGTCCCTTGTGGTTGAAGGGTTCCTAGGCAGAAGATGAGGTGCTCTTCCTCCAACCGTCGTGTTGCTATGGTCAGGCGAGGGAGGAGTCCAAGGACCTGCATGTCCTTGGTGGAGTGGGAGGGGGAGTTGAAGTGTTGAGCCATGGGGTGGGTGGGTTGGTTGGTCCGGGTGTCCCAGAGGTGTTCTCTGAAACATTCTGCAAGTAGGCGGCCTGTCTCCCCAATATGGAGGAGGCCACATCGGGTGCAGCGGGTGCAGTAAATGATGTGTGTGGAGGTGCAGGTGAATTTGTGGCGGATATGGAAGTATCCCTTGGGGCCTTGGAGGGAAGTAAGGGGGGAGATGAGGACGCAAGTTTTGCATTTCTTGCGGTTGCAGGGGAAGGTGCTGGGAGTGGATATTGGGTTGGTGGGCGGTGTGCTCCTGACGAGGGAGTCACGGAGGGAGTGAACTTTTCGGAACGCTGATAAGGGAGGGAAATATATCCCTGGTGGTGGCAGAAATGACGACGGATGATACGATGTATATGGAGGTTGGTGGGGCGGTAGGTGAGGACCAGTAGGGTTCTGACCTGGTGGTGATTGGAGGAGCGGGAAGTGGAGGAGATGCAGTGGAGAGCATCGTCGACCACGTCTGAGGGGAAATTGCGGTCTTTGAAGAAGGAGGCCATCTGGGTTGTTCGGTATTGGAACTGGTCCTCCTGGGAGCAGATGCGGCGGAGACGAAGGAATTGGGAATATGGGATGGCATTTTTACAGGGTGCAGGGTGGGAGGAGGTGTCATCTAGGTAGCTGTGGGAGTCAGTCGGTTTATAGTAAATGTAATGTTCTGGGGATCCCGGTTCAAGTCCCAAAGTGGTAGATGGTGGAATTTACTTCAATAGAAAATATCTGGACGACTATGAAAACAATGCCGATTGTCAAAAAACCCACCGGGTTCACTAATGTACTCTCTGAAAGAAACTGCTATCCTTACCTGGTCTGGCTGACATGTGACTCCAGACCAACAATATGACTGACTCTTAATTGCCCTCTGGGCTATTAGGGATTAGCACTAATTGCTGGCCTAGCCAGCGATGTCCCTCATCTCACTAATAAAGAAAAGAATATAGAGGATCTCCAGCCTCTGTAGCACCTTCTCCAGTGACACTACAGATCTGAATCTCTTGTGCCCAAAATAGTTTCTAGAAATGGTTGCACATCCTTCAAGGGATTAGAGTAAGTTGCTACATGCAAATAATTATATTTGATCAATAAGATTATTGATGCCACGATATTGACTGACTCGTGAACTGATATATAACATTGACAATATTCTAAAAGTAATTAATTAACTTTTATGATGGACTAGGCCAAACACCTCAAAACCTCTTTTAACAGGTAGCCCAGACCGCAACTTTGCTATTTGTTTAGCTCGGTGTATAGTAGATATTCGCAGTGTAAGTTAGTTGAGTCAACTGCCAAGTTTTAAACAAACAAAATGTATTTACAAAATTACAAAATGAAACACAAAGAACAGAGAAAATAGAATACCCAATAACTTATCCTATCCAAACCCAACTTAATGAAGATGTTCCAACATCCCTTAGTGCAAACAGTAAGACACAGCACAGGAAACTCACAGTTCGAAGTCAGAAAGGGAGAGAGTCCCCAGCCTTTTTTTCCACACATAACTGCTGAACTGAACCAAAAAACCTCAGCTGCCAGGACTGGGCACTCCCCTTTCATTATACAAATTATTTCTAAAACTTGAAAGCCTTTGGCCAGAGGTATCATCTATTTAGGGGCAAACAAAAAGGGCCCCAATAAACCATTAATCTCTGCATCAACCCAGCCATATCGGAGCCTGGGCTGTTTTTACATCCCTTCTGAAAAAAATCAAGGACACAGTAAGTTTGAGAAAAGGACCAGCTTTGTGACGCTATGAAGTGGTTTACAACATTCTCTGAATGTTAAACATTCTATAAAATGCATGTCTTTTTCATATTACTCATGAATGTATATGCACAGAGACCACAAGTGCACAGATTTATCAGCTGTGGCATAAAAATGACGCTGCTGGCTGAAAACTGAACAATGGAACTGTCTGTCAGGTTGGCCTTACAGTATAAATGCAGCCTTTGGGATCCACAGTTACCACCACTTGGGTCATTTGGAAGAAGTAAATTCCAGGCTGCCTTGTTTCTTCCTATCAGATCTGTTCCTTTGCTTCTGCAAAAGGTGCTAAATGAGCTGTTTCCAATCAGGTGAGAAGTTACTTTATTTAGCCATCTGGAAAAAATATTAGTATTGTACTTTTATTTTTTGTGGTACACAGACCAGATGAGGTGAACAGTTCATCCACTTTACCAACACCTTCCACACCGACCTCAAATTCACCTGGACCATCTCAGACTCCTCCCTCCCCTTCCTAGACCTTTCCATTTCTATCTTGGGCGACCGAATCAACACGGACATTTACTATAAACCGACCGACTCCCACAGCTACCTAGACTACACCTCCTCCCACTCTGCCCCCTGTAAAATCGCCATCCCATATTCCCAATTCCTTCGTCTCCGCCGCAGCTGCTCCCAGGAGGACCAGTTCCAATACTGTGCAACCCAGATGGCCGCCTCCTTCAAAGACCGCAATTTCCCCCCAGACGTGGTCGACGATGCCCTCCACCGCATCTCCTCCACCCTTGAGCCCCGCCCCTCCAACCACCACCAGGACAGAACCCCACTGGTCCTCACCTACCACCCCACCAACCTCCATATACAGCGTATCATCCGCCGTCATTTCCGCCACCTCCAAATGGACCCCACCAACAGGGATATATTTCCCTCCCCTCCCCTATCAGCGTTCCGAAAAGATCACTCCCTCCGTGACTCCCTTGTCAGGTCCACACTCCCCACCAACCCAACCTCCACTCCCAGCACCTTCCCCTGCAACTGCAAGAAATGCAAAACTTGCGCCCACACCTCCCCCCTTACTTCCCTCCAAGGCCCCAATGGATACTTCCATATCCGCCACAAATTCACCTGCACCTCCACACACATCATCTATTGCATCCGCTGCACCCGATGTGGCCTCCTCTATATTCGGGAGACAGGCCGCCTACTTGCGGAACGTTTCAGAGAACACCTCTGGTACACCCGGACCAACCAACCCAACCACCCCGTGGCTCAACACTTCAACTCCCCCTCCCACTCCACCAAGGACATGCAGGTCCTTGGACTCCTCAATCGCCAGACCATAGCAACACGACGGTTGGAGGAAGAGCGCCTCATCTTCCGCCTAGGAACCCTCCAACCACAAGGGATTAACTCCGATTTCTCCAGTTTCCTCTTTTCCCCTCCCCCCACCTTGTCTCAGTCAAATCCCTCGAACTCAGCACCGCCTTCCTAACCTGCAATCTTCTTCCTGACTTTTCCACCCCCACCCCACTCCGGCCTATCACCCTCACCTTGACCTCCTTCCACCTATCGCATTTCCAACGCCCCTCCCCCAAGTCCCTCCTCCCTACCTTTTATCTTAGCCTGCTTGGCACACTTTCCTCATTCCTGAAGAAGGCTTTATGCCCGAAATGTCGATTCTCCTGTTCCTTGGATGCTGCCTGACCTGCTGCGCTTTTCCAGCAACACATTTTCATTCTGATCTCCAGCATCTGCAGTCCTCACTTTCTCCTTCACCTTAATTTCATCCAATATCATTATCTGGATACGTAAACACTCAACTTGAACTGGGAATTGTGATATACCAACGCTGAATGCAGGATCAGAAGGAAATGAACTTATTGCCTAGTCAGCTAGATTGTATGTTACTTTTCCCTCCATTGAGTAATGCCCTAAACTGTGGTCTAGCTCGGCAATGGCGTAATATTTCAAATTACTGGCAGATTTGAAAGAAAATTGGAATCTGTGGGCAACCATTATGACCACAATTGTATGAGACTACTGTCCTAATAACTTTACTAGCAACCTACTCATCTTTAATTGAATCATACATTCATGACCACATAGAAAATACTTAAACATTTACAATTTTGTGTTTTGCTTTACTACATGCTTGTTAAAGGTGTTGAGATGCAGACAGCAATGATCATATTATGACATATAAGTTGTGTTTTTGACTCTGAAACTACTTTAAAAAAATTAAAATACTTTTGTTTTATTTTTACTTTTACTGTTACCAGCTCTTTAAAACACTGAATTCTAATACACACCATGTAATGCCACTGTCACTATTCCAGAGAAGAGGGAGACACAAAGCAGGAAAGTGTTGTCTAACATCTATCATTGGAAAAATGCTGGAATGCATTGTTAATGAGGCAGTAGTAGGGAATTTAGTATATTTTAATACAAATGGACCATAAGACACACCAGCAGAACTAAGGTCATTCAGCCCATTGAGTCTGCTCTGCCATTCAATCATAGCTGATCGGTTTCTCAACCCCATTCTCCCACTTTCTCCTCGTAACCCTTGATACTCAAACCTATCTATCATAGTCTTAAATATACTCTGGTCTCCACAGCCTTCTTGGGCAATGAATTCCACAGATTCACCACTCTCTAGCTGAAGAGGTTTCTCCTCATCTCCATTCTAAAAGGTATTCCCTTTACTCTAAGGATGTGCATTCAGGTCCTAGTCTCTCCTACCAATGGAAGCATTTTCCCAACAGCTACTCGGTCTAGGCCATTCAGTATTCTGTATGTTTCAATTAGATCCCCTCTCAAACTTCTAATCTCCATCGAGTACAAATCCAGAGTCCTCAAACATTCCTCATATATAAAGCTTTTCATCCCTGGGACCATTCTCATGAACTTCCTCTGAACATACTCCAGGGCCAATGCATCCTTCCAGAGATATGGGGCCAAAACTGTGCACAATACTCCAAATGTGGTTTGACCAGAGCCTTATAAAGCCTCAGAAGTACATCCTTGCTTTTATATTTAAGTCCTCTCAAAATAAATGCCGTCATTGCCTTTGCCTTCCTAATTATTGACTCAACCTGCACACTTACGTTGAGAAAATCCTGGACTTGAACTCCCAAGTCTCTTTGCACTTCACACTTCTAAATTTTCTCCCCATTTAGAAAATAGTTCATGCCTCTATTTTTCCTACACTTTCCCACATTGTATTCTATCTGCCACGTCTTTGCCCCCTCTCCTAACCCGTCCAAATCCTTCTGCAGCCTCTCCGCCTGCTCAATGCTACCTGTCCCTCTACCGATCTTTGTATCATCTGCAAACTTAGAGAATAGCAGCAAGTCATACTGCTCATTCAGAAAGCAATGAGCAAACCACCTCCATTTTGTAATTCTGTAATGTCTGGATTTCACTCATTGAAAAGTTACATTCTGTTGGCAAAGAGCGAATGGAGAAGTTGAGATTTCTGTATATCTTGAAAAAGATGAGACATACAGCTACAGCTGAGGGCAAGTCAGGGAAGTGAGAATTGTGTTGCTTTCTTCACAATTAGAGAGCAACGCCCGACTCAATGTCGGGAAAACCTCTGGCTACACTTATCTATGCACGTAGGACATGCATGTTTCCTTAAGCTTCACCCCAGAACTAGTGATCAACTTTAAGTGAATGCAAAGTTCAAGTTACGCTTATTGGTTACACTTTTGGAAATCAACCTTTGAACATTGCCTCTCATTTACCAGGAAGGAGATGCAAGGTGTATTAAAAATTGCATTGTGCAGTTTATTATTCACACATACCAGCAGAGTGAGTGAAAAGAGATTAAAAGCATCCATCTTTTAACAGCACATACAGCAGTTCTGTTTTTTTTTACTGAATGTGCCTGAAATGTACTGTTTCTACCTAAGAATTTCATCAAACTTCTTTTAAGATCAAGACTTCAATGAGGCTTTTTGGTTTGATATTAATCCAATTAAATTGAGATATAGCGCATCCTTTTGGATAATACAGTAAAAGAAAGGCCCACCTGCCTGTTCAGGCCAATGTAAGAAATTCCAGAACACCTTTTTGCATGAGAGGGAGAGTTATCCTTCCACATTTATTCCTTAATCAATATCACAAAGAATTGTGGACATTTACCCTGCAGCTGTCTATGGGACCTATTGAATATTCTGTAAATCAGTTTTGCCAATGACTAATTTTACCATGCAGAAGCCATGTCCTCTCAGAGTCTCGTTCCTCTTCATACCAAAGTCAGATCAGGCACCAAACTGATTTACATGTTCAACTCAAAGATCAGTCTGAATCTGAAACTTTGTACACTAAACCCTATAAAATAAATGTATAGATCATAACTGTACAATGAGGATTTGAACCCAGTCGGTCTAATCTTGTTTACTGCAGAACTGAGGCTTTTGATTTCTTTAACTTCATAAAGTCATGACTGAGGCCACTGAAGTGTTATATTTAGAACTGGTCTATAAAAGCTACATGAAGATTTCTTAGAATGTTAATCTTTGTGACACAAAATAGGGCTGAGTTCTTTCCTTGATTGTATCATTTTGTGTAATTATAGATTGCATTTTGTCTGGGTGGATGAAGTCATTCAATTTTTGTAATTAATTCTGACCTATTCATATTAACTCGGTAGTAGTGAGTGTTTAGCACCATTGAAAGCATTCACACAGCAGGACATTGAAAGCAGCATTGTGTGCAACTGATGCAAGAGCCTAACAACAAGCTGAAGGACAATTTGAGTGAAGAGAGCACAGCCTTCTAAATAAATTGAGAAACAGTCAAATTTGAGCCCAGAATTTGTAGCACGTTTATGCCCAGAGGTGTAGGCAATCTGGACAAAAAAACAGATAGGTAATCAGGAAGATTAAGTAATTTTGGGTGTTACTGAGCTACGCACAAGTACAATGTGCCTAATTCTTTTCAATGTTTTACATTTATTTGTTGTTCCCTATGCCCAAATGCATTTGGGACTGGAATAATAATAATAATAATCTCATTGTGCATAACAAACTCACAGTGCAGGAGAAACTCAACAAGTAGGTCTGATAGAGAGTTTCACGCTCCAGTGTCTGTCAGAACTGCTGAGCTTCTCTCTCATTCTCTGCGTTTGTTTCAGATTTCCAGCATCTGCAGCATTTTGCCTTTGTATGAAGTGTATATGGAGACAGGGATAGAGCAGGGGACAGGAATGGCTGTTGCAGGTTCTGGGATTTAGATGATTGAGTAAGAACGGAGAAGATGGTAAAAGAGGGGAAGGTGTGGCATTGTAAGTCAAGGACAGCATTATGGTGGCAGAAAAAATGTTTGAAGACTTGCCTACTGAGGTAGTATGGGCTAAGGTTTGAAGCAGGAAAGGAGAGGTCACACAGCTGGGAGTTTTCTATAGGCCTCTGAATAGTTCCAGAAATGTAGAGGAAAGGATAGCAAAGATGATTGTGAATAGGAGCAAGAGTAACAGGGTAGTTGTTATGGGGACTTTAACTTTCCAAATATTCACTGGAAATACTATAGCTCGAGTACTTTAGATGGGTCAGTTTTTGTCCAAAGTGTGCAGGAAGGTTTCCTGACATAGTATGTAGAGCTGAAAATGTGTTGCTGGAAAAGCGCAGCAGGTCAGGCAGTATCCAAGGAGCAGGAGAATCGACGTTTCGGGCATGAGCCCTTCTTCAGGAAGGCTTCCTGAAGAAGGGCTCATGCCCGAAACGTCGATTCTCCTGCTCCTTGGATACTGCCTGACCTGCTGCACTTTTCTAGATAACTATGGAGTCAGCTAGAAGGTTGGAAAAATGGGACAATTCAGTTGAAGGGAGAAATATGCTGGCCACAAATTCTACTCGATATACTTACTTTAAATTTCAAAGACGGAGGGCCATAGAATTTGAATGATTGGATACATATGCATACATGGACCTTTTTCGACTTAGTAAAATTATTGTTGCATTAATATATTGCTGTGTATCTGAATGTAGGGCAAGAGACCTTCCAACTCAGCATCGCCCTCTTGAACTGTCCATCTCCCTTTCCACCTATCCATTCCACCCTCCTCTCCGACCTATCACCATCACCCCTCGCCTTCATCTACCTATCTCATTCCCAGCTACCTCCACCCACCCCCACTAGCTCCCATCCCTCCCATTTATCTCTTAGCCCTCTTGGGCCACATCACCTCCCCCAATTCCTGATGAAGGGCTTAGCAATAAACATTGATTCTCCTGCTCCTGGGATGCTGCCTGACTGGCTGTGCTTTTCCAGCACCACACTTTCAACTCTGACCTCCAGCATCTGCAGTCCTCACTTTCTCCAAGTTGATTACAATCTTACTGCGAAGCCTCTTCCAAGGTGCCTACTTGAAAGTTCTCCTCCTCCCTCCACAAAGATCTGTGACTCTCTCTCACTGCACCCACCCCCCTCCCCAGGTCATCTCCTCTGCCCTGAAGCTCTTCAATCACTTCCTGAAGATTTCACCATTTTCCCCATTTCCCCTCTCCCCACCTTATTCCCAGATCCAACCTTCCAACTCAGCATCGCCGTCTTGAACTGTCCTATCTGTCCATCTTCCTTCCCACCTATCTGTTCCATCCTCCTCCTCTCTGACCTATCGCCTTCACCCCCACCTTCATCCACCTATGACATTCCCAGCTACGTCACACCCCCAGCCCCACCCTGCTCCCATTTATATCTCTGCCCCCTCCAGCCACCCCACATTCCTGATGAAGAGTTTGAGATTAGATTAGATTCCCTACAGTGTGGAAGCAGGCCCTTTGGCCCAACAAGTCCACACCGACCCTCCAAAGAGTAACCCACCTAGACCCATTCCCCTACATTTACCCCTGACTAATGTACCAAACACTATAGGCAATTTAGCCTGGCCAATTCACCTGACCTGCACATCTTTGGACCGTGGGAGTAAACTGGAGCACCCGGAGGAAACCCACACAGACACTGGGAGAATGTGCAAACTCCACACAGTCACCCCAGAGGCAGGAATAAATCCCAGGTCCCTGGCGCTGAGAGGCAGCAGTGCTAACCACTGAGCCGCCGTGCTGCCCCAAATGCTTGAAATATAGATTCTCCTGCTCCTCGGATGCTGCGAGACCGGCTGTGCTTTTTCAGCACTACACTCTTTAACCCCATTTTATCCCACCACTGCAGTGGTGTGCAGATTTTGGGAAAGGGGTTTTGTAAAAGTTCTCCAAAAGGGATCATTTCCAAACTCTGTTAAGAAAGTGGACATCACTGATCCTCCAGTGTCTGGGCAAGGCATTGGTGCAAAGGGGCACAGGTGTGATAGTAATTGGATAGTGGAGAAATGATGCAGTTTCTCATTACCAAATGAGAGCTGCACTGGACTCTGCATTTCAACTGTATCCTCAGATCACAATATTTGACTCAGAATCAGGGGACTAGTCTGTTAGAACCTGTGGGTGACTTGGATTCCTGCCCAGAGTTGTTTGTTTCAGGGGCAAGACCAAATGATGTCAGGGAACATGGTGGCCTGACCGCACATTGGCCTTTGGCTTTGATCTTTATGTCATCATTGTGGATAGGAATAGTGCCAGAAGACTGGAGGATAGCAAATGTTGTCCCCTTGTTCAAGAAGGGGAGTAGAGACAACCCTGGTAATTATAGACCAGTGAACCTTACTTCGGTTGTAGGTAAAGTGTTGGAAAAGGTCATAAGAGATAGGATTCATAATCATCTCGCGAGGAATAAGTTGATCAGGGATAGTCAACATGGTTTTGTGAAGGGTAGCTCGTGCCTCACAAACCTTATTGAGTTCTTTGAGGTGGTGACCAAACAGGTGGATGAGGGTAAAGTGGTTGATGTGATGTATATGGATTTTGGTAAGGTATTTGATAAGGTTCCCCATGGTAGGTTATTCCTCTAAATATGAAGGCATAGGATTGAGGGTGATTTAGCCATTTGAATCAGAAATTGGCAAGCTGAAAGAACCAGAAGGTGGTTGATGGGAAATGTTCATCCTGGAGTTCAGTTACTAGTGGTGCACCGCAAAGATCTGTTTTGAGTCCATTGCTGTTTGTCATTTTTATAAATGACCTAGATGAGGATGTAGAAGGATGGGTTAGTAAACTTGCAAATGATACTAAGGTCGGGGGTGTTGTGGATGGTGCAGGAGGATGTTGCAGGTTACAGAGGGTCATAGATAAGCTGCAGAGTGGACTGAGAGGTGGCAAATGAAGTTTAATGTAAAAAAAAGTGTACAGTGATTCACTTTGGAAGGAGCAACAGGAATAAAGACTACTGGGCTAATGGTAAGATTCTTGGCAGTGTGGATGAGCAGAGAGATCTTGGTGTCCATGTACATAGATCCTTGAAAGTTGTCACACAGGTTGATATTATTGTTAAGAAGGCATATAACGTGTTAGCTTTTATTGGTAGAGGGATTGAGTTTCAGAGGTCCTATTGCAGTTGTACAAAATTCTGGTGCGGCCACACTCAGTGTTGCGTACAGTTCTGGTCACCACATTATCGGAAAGATTTAGAAGCTTTGAAAAGCATTTAGAGGAGATTTACTAGGATGTTGCCTGGTATGGAGGGAAAGTCGTCTGAGGAAAGGCTGAGGGATTTGAGGCTGTTTTCGTTAGAGAGAAGAAGGTTGAGAGGTGACTTAATTGAGACATATAAGATAATCAGAGGGTTAGATAGAGTGCACAGTGAGAGCCTTTTTCCTCAGATGGTGATGGGTGGCATGAGGGAGCATAGCTTTAAGCTGAAGGGTGATAGATATAGGACAGATGCCAGAGGTAGTTTATTTACTCAGAGTGCAGTAGGGGTGCAGAACGTCCTGCCTGCAACAGTAACGGACTCGCCAACTTTGAGGGCATTTAAATGGTCATCAGATAAACCTCTGGATGAAAATGGAATAGTGTAGGATAGATAAACTTCAGATTGGTTTCACAAGGCAGTGCAACATTGAGGGCCGAAGAGCCTATCCTGTGCTGTAATGTTCTATGTTCTATATATCACTTTCCTCAGATTAAACTTACCTAGTTTCCTTCAAATGATGGCCAAATTTTAGTTTACAGCAGTAAATAAAATACATTTTTTGATGTTTCATTGCAATTTTTTAATGGTTTTTAAAAAATATATCCTCACTGAGACCTGTATCTTATTGCATATATTTTAAAATGTATTTTCATAGCATACATACAAGTGACTAAATATATGAACTGAGGATGTTTTTCAATTTATAATGCTATGCTTATGCCATGAAAATCCCTAATAAATTTGCAACACAAAGTTTCAGGCTTCCCCACGATGCAGAGTGCATCATACCAGATTATGAGCATTGCATGTTAACTCTGTTCTATACCTGAAACAAAAGGAACTCCAATCTCTTAACATCCAAATCATATGCAAGAATGCTGTGGCAAGGCAAAATTTCACATGATTTCAATATGAGTAAGGCAAAAAGTGAGGCAACTTCATGCAGTCATATAGATTTACAAGCTGCTAGTTAAATAATGTTTGACTAATTTGGCTAATGCATAAAAAACATAAATAGACCCTAGTGTGATGTTTATTTCTACAGTAGTCTGATATGTCAGATTAAGTCATCTTAAAGTCACTTAGATGATATCTGTAAACAGGATATGCTTGTGAATTTAGTTGCCAGCTCAACTATTTGATAGTGGAATGATAAAACACAGTCATTGAAAAATGGCAATGATAAAGCGGTACCATTTTCTCTCCGCCCAGCTATATGATCTCAGCTGATGTTAACATTGCACAATTACAGCATTACACACATCAAATCCCAGACTGAAACCTGACTTGATTGATCTTATATTTAAATTTTGCAGATGGCTGACATGGTAGTTAGACACTGAAACATGTTCACAAGGTTGCAGATGTTTTCAACAGCAGAATATGTCTATTATATAAAAGAAGAAACAAGCAAAAAGGGCTGTACATATAATTGAAGCCAGTTAGAAACATCCTAACATAGATATCAAAACTAAGTTTTAACCTTTTTTCTCAATACCATCTGAATCAATCCAAGAGAAAGATCACTCCAATCTGAACTTTTATATTCGCTCCTTAACTGGCATTCTTGTTGTTTTTCTTGGACTATGGAGACAATTTTAGAATTCACAATTCTGATGGCCTGAACTGTTTGTTATGGAGAAAGTGAGGTCTGCAGATGCTGGAGATCAGAGCTGAAAATGTGTTGCTGGAAAAGCGCAGCAGGTCAGGCAGCATCCAGGCAGCTTCCTGAAGAAGGGCTTATGCCCGAAACATCGATTCTCCTGTTCCCTGGATGCTGCCTGACCTGCGCTTTTCCAGCATCACATTTTCAGCTCTGAACTGTTTGTTATAACAACTTGAAGACTTCTACTTAAATTCTTCCAGCTCAGAAACTCTGCAGATTACAAACCAGTCTTGCTGACCTCTGTTCCTTGAACTGAATTGAAAATTAGATTCTCTTGCTGGAAGAAAGACTTCTCTTCTGAACTGAACTTTACATTCTTCTGAATTAAAACTTTGAGCCTTCTGCTCTGAAGTTAATACTAAACTAATTGTCTTAATGTGTTTATTCAGCCTGTCATAAGCCCAACAGTATAAACATTTTTATCCATTAACATCACATCTCCCATGCACTCAACTGCAATCATTTGCTTTCTCGGCACTGTTGCACTTGCATCACTTATCCAATGACTTTCTGACCTTTTTTAAAAAATTACCTTCACAGAACCAATCAACATCCATCTGCCTTATTTTGAACTTCAATTCCTAAAATACATAATACATCTTCTATCACACTGTTCCTTAGGCATTGAGAGAGATGGCAAATGAGAAAGATGACAAGTCCCATAAAGCCATAGTCTGCCTTAATTGTTCATAGGCAGAATTTGGACTGTATGTATGTGGGAAGGATATCTGTTGAAACACTCAATACGAAGTCCCATTGTCAGATTCCCTCCATTAGCAGGCCCTGACCCTGGGGGTCCAATACATGTTTGACAGGCTTTTAGCTGTTTTTATAGTTGCATCTGTTTTCAGCCTTATGGAGGGTCAGTCCTGAAGATTCCCTGGTAATGGCCTATGAAAGACACATCTCCATGGATGCATTATAAATCTATACTTAACAGTTTGAGGAAATTAAAGCAACTTCTAATGGACACTCACTGGATTCTAGATACCTGGAGAAGAGAATCTTCCCCAAGACGGACAAAATATACATCCATTTTTCACCTCAAAAATGACACATTTGTACTGCATTGAATTTTAATGTGTCAACACTGAGAATTTCCATTTTCTGTGAATCTAGACATGATGTCCAACACTGTGCCCGGAATGCTGCTGTCAAGTTCCAAATAAATTATGTGCAAATCTTGTTCAAACATACCTAAACTTAAATCCGTGTAAGCAATCAGGGCTCAATTAAAACACTGAGTACATGTTACATATTCCTTTCTAAAGTATGAAAATGAAACGTTTAGCTCATTTTAGCATCATTCATACACATCAGAAACAGTATGTTGCCCATATTATACTCATATGAAATGTTTTAGTGGAACAGGATCCTTACATACCAGTTATACATTGAAAGAAGATCCCTGTTGCTTCTCTTATACAGCAGAGTTGGACCTGATCAGGTGAACCCGAATACTCTGTGGGAAGTTAGAGAAGTGATTGCTGGGCCTCTTGCTGAGATATTTGTATCATCGATAGTCACAGGTGAGGTGCCGGAAGACTGGAGGTTGGCAAACGTGGTGCCACTGTTTAAGAAGGGTGGTAAAGACAAGCCAGGGAACTATAGACCGGTGAGCCTTACCTCGGTGGTGGGCACGTTGTTGGAGGGAATCCTGAGAGCCAGGATGTACATGTATTTGGAAAGGCAAGGACAGATTCGGGATAGTGAACATGGCGTTGTGCGTGGGAAATCATGTCTCACAAACTTGATTGAGTTTTTTAATGAAGTAACAAAGAGGATTGATGAGGTCAGAGCAGTACATGTGATCTATATGGGCTTCAGTAAGGCGTTCGACAAGGTTCCCCATAGGAGACTGATTAGCAAGCTTAGATCTCACAGAATACAGGGAAAACTAGCCATTTGGATACAGAACTGGCTCAAAGGTAGAAGACAGAGGATGGTGGTGGAGGGTTGTTTTTCAGACTGGAGGCCTGTGACCAGTGGAGTGCCACAAGGATCGGTGCTGGGTCCTCTACTTTTTGTCATTTACATAAATGATTTGGATGCGCGCATAAGAGGTATATTTAGTAAGTTTGCAGATGACACCAAAATTGGAGGTGTAGTGGACAGCGAAGAGGATATCCTCAGATTACAACAGGATCTGGACCAAATGGGCCAATGGGCTGAGAAGTGGCAGATGGAGTTTAATTCAGATAAATGCAAGGTGCTGCATTTTGGGAAAGCAAATTTTAGCAGGACTTATACACTTAATGGTAAGGTCCGAGGGAGTGTTGCTGAACAACGAGACCTTGGAGTGCAGGTTCATGGCTCCTTGAAAGTGGAGTCGCAGGTAGATAGGATAGTGAAGAAGGCGTTTGGTATGCTTTCCTTTATTGGTCAGAGTATGGAGTACAGGAGTTGGGAGGTCATGTTGTGGCTGTACAGGACATTGGTTAGGCCACTGTTGGAATATTGCGTGCAATTCTGGTCTCCTTCCTATCGGAAAGATGTTGTGAAACTTGAAAGGGTTCAGAAAAGATTTACAAGGATGCTCCAGGGTTGGAGGATCTGAGCTACAGGGAGAGGCTGAACAGGATGGGGCTGTTTTCCCTGGAGCGTTGGAGGCTGAGAGGTGACCTTATAGAGGTTTACAAAATTATGAGGGGCATGGATAGGATAAATAGACAAAGCCTTTTCCCTAGGATCGGGGAGTCCAGAACTAGAGGGCATAGGTTTAGGGTGAGAGGGGAAAGATATAAAAGAGACCTAAGGGGCAACTTTTTCATGCAGAGGGTGGTACGTGTATGGAATGAGCTGCCAAAGGATGTGATGGAGGCTGGTATAATTGCAACATTTAAGAGGCATTTGGATGGGTATATGAATAGGAAGGGTTTGGAGGGATATGGGCCGAATGCTGGCAGGTGGGAATAGTTTGGGTTGGGATATCTGGTTGGCATGGACGGGTTGGACCAAAGAGTCTGTTTCCATGCTGTACATCTATGACTCTATGACTCTATGACTCTATGACTCTATGACTCTATGACTCTATGGCTCTATGACTCTATGGCTCTATGACTCTATGACTCTATGACTCTATGACTCTATGACTCTATGACTCTATGATGTAGGAGCAGAAATAGCGCGTTGGGCCATTGAATCCACACCACTATTCAAAAAGATTCTGGCTGATCTAATGTTTTTCAACTCCATTTTCCTGCATTTCTCCACATCCCTAGATGCCCTTACTTAAAAATCTATTTATCTCAATGTTGAATACACTTAACTGCAACAGCACTCTGTGGTAAAGAATTCCACAGATACACCAGTGTTTGAGAGAAAAACTCCTCTTCACCTTTGTCCTAATTGGGTGACTCCTTACTCTGAGATTATGCCCTCTTAACATGGATTCTTCACAGACATATTGTCAAGTTCCTAAGAATCTTACATGTTCCAATGAGGTCTCCTCTAATTCTCCTACACTCCAATGAGTAGAGGCCTAACTTACTCAACCTCTTGCATTAAGAGAGTCCCTCCATAACAGGTGTTAGCAAGGTGAACCTTCTATGGGCTGCCAGTACATTTTTCTTTGGATAAGAAGACTAGAACTGTTAACAGTAGTAAAGCTATGGTCTGGCCAGTGCCTGGATAATTTTAACAAGCCCTCTCTAATTTTATACTCAATACTTTCAAAATAAAGACCAACATTACATTCCCTTCCCTTTTAACTGCTGAACTTTAATGCTACTGTGATTCATGCCCTAGGGCCCCCAAATCCCTCTGCACTGCAGCTTTGTGCAGTTTTTCCCCATTTAAATAAAGCTCAGCTTTTTCTATTTTTACTGCCAAAGTGCATAACCTCACATTTACTTACATTATATTCCATTTGACAGGTTTTTGCCCATTCTCTTAGTCTGTCTCTATCCCTCTTTAAATTCCTTGTCTCATCCTCATTACTTGCCCACCCACTTGGTTTTTTGTCATCTGTAAACTTGGCAAAAGTACATTCATGTCCATTCTCTGAATCATTAATGTATATTGTAAATGATGTGGTTCTAGTGCTGATCGCTCTGGTATTCCACTTATTACAGTTCACCATTCTGGAAATGCCCCCTTTATCCCAACTGTCTATCTTCTATTTTAAGCCAATCCTCTGTCCAAGCTAATACATGACCCCACACCTATAGGGTCTTATCGTCATAAGTATTTTCATGCATGGTAACTTATCAATTGTCTTTTGAAATCCAAATATATTACATCTATTCATTCTCCTTTATCTACCCTGCTTATACCTTTTCAAAGATAATAAAATTGTCAGGCATGATTGGCCATTCATGAAGCCACATTGTCTTGGTTATATTATGAGTTTCTAAATGCTCTGCTTTTACATTATTTAAAATACACTGACATTTTTTCAGATTAAAACAAAATGTTAAGATAGCTGAATTACAGTAACTTTTTTTTTAGCCTCCATCCCTTTTTGAGTAAAGGTGTTACTCTGGCAATTTTCCAATCCTCTGAGAAGTTTCCATAATCTGAGAATTCTAGGAAGATTGCTTCCAGCGCACCCACTACCTGTACAGCTACTACTTTTAAAATCCTAGGATATAATCCATCCGATCTAGTGGACAAATCTACCTTTAGCCCCATTAATTTCCCCAATTTTTTTTTTCTCTCTAATGATAGCTATTGTGATTACTTCTTTGTCTCTTTCAACACTTACATTATTTAGTACGTTTGGAATGTTATTACTATCGTCCACCATAAATACTGATACAAAGCATTTAAATAAAAGCAAATTACGGCGGATGCTGGAATCTGAAACCAAAAGAGAAAATGCTGGAAAATCTCAGCAGGTCTGTCAGCATCTGTAAGGAGAGAAAAGAGCTGACATTTTGAGTCTAACTGACCCTTTGTCAAAGCTCTGACAAAGGGTCAGTTAGACTCGAAATGTCAGCTCTCTTCTCTCCTTACAGATGCTGCCAGACCTGCTGAGATTTTCCTGCATTTTCTCTTTTGGATACAAAGTATTTGTTCAACTCGTCTGCCACTTCCTGGTTCACCAATGTTATCTCCGCACCCTCATTCTTTAAGAGCCCATTGTTCACTGTTGACTTTCCCTTCCTTTTTATATATTAGAAGAAGCTCTTACTGAATATTTTTATGTTATCTGGTGGTTTCCCCTTTTGGTTTATTTTTTCCCTCTTCTTTATTATTTTGGCCATCTTTTATTGACTTTTAAAACTTTCCCAACCCTCTGATTTTGCACCAATCTTTCAATTAAATACTATCCTTAACCACCCTGGTTAACCATAGCCGGTTTATTTTCTTCCTAGAGATCTTCACCCTCACCTGGAATGTACCGTTGCTGTGAATTCTGAATGATTTTTAAAATGTCTGCCATTGTTCATCACCCATCCTTTCTCTTAAACTCCAAACCCAGTTCACCCCAGCCACGTCTACCCTCATTCTCTTTTAATTACCTTTAGTTAAGTTTAGTCCAGATGTTTCTGACTCTGGTTTCTCACGATCAAGCTGAATGATAAAGTTTGCTAAGTAATTGACACTGTTCCCTAGAGGATCTTGTAGTCTGAGATTATTTATTATAAATTACGAAGTCAAAAATAACACCTGATCCCTGTTTGGGTCCACAATATGTTGCTCAAGAAAACTATCGTAAGTACACTCAATGATTTCTTCCTGACAGCTATCTCTGCCAATTTGATTTTCCCAATCCATATGAAGATTAAAATCACCTACTCCTATCAGTGACGTCTTCCCCTTGTTACTTCTTACCTCCACCCTTATGGGTTGTACATTATCTGAGAAAAAAGATCATTTCCTGCTAACATACCAATTCCACATTGCACTAACAAGGTCACCCAATCTCCCTCCCCTTCTGGCTTGTCCTTTTGAAAGGTCATATATCCTAAATGTTCAGTTCCCAGATTTGATCTCCTTGTAATAATATCTCAGTAACTGGTCTAAGATCATATCCATTAATCACTATTTGTGCCATTAGTTCATTTGTTATATTCTGAATACTATGCACATTCAAGAAAGTAGCATTAATTTGACTTATTACCTTTTGTTCCCATTTACTGCTATTTTGCAATGTCCATAAAGCAATATAGGCAATCTAAAGCACTCTATCAAGAAGAAGTCTGAACTTATATTGAAACCATGTGTTCATTCTGCCAGCTTCTTCCTGACAGGACAGAATACTAGTTCATTGTTATTTGAATAAATCCTTAAGTTGAATTGCAAGATATTGCAAATATCTTTAGTTTTGTCTTAAAGGAAACCAGACACAAAAATGTTCATAACCACAGTCCCCATCACAGCCACAATGCAAATGCTGCTCTGTTTGGAGCTGGTAATTTTGACTGCTGAAGTTGGTAGATTTTGGAGAGGATGTTTTTACCAAAGCGTGGACATCTGATGCATTGTCTGGAATCTCCTGCTCTCCCAATGGTGAGTTTGGAGGTGGGAGTCAAAGGTATTTAATTAGTTAGCAGTGTTATGGGTAAGAAGCCCAAAACCTTGCTGCCTCCACACTGATTAATTGCTTAAAATCTTTTCATCCTCCATCAGTTGAGGGCCTTGGGTACATTATTAAGGGCCTAATCCCATTGTCAGTGGTAATAACTTAGTGATGAATGGAGGGGCAAGCCATTGGATCAGATCACACTGAGGGCTATTCTCCCACCCTTGCAGCTAATCCCCTCCCCTGTATTCCCCATGATGCCATCCTGTCACCCTTTCCCTGCTGTACCCCTTCTCACCCATGGTCTAGGATCCAATGACAATCCAGGCCTCATTTGGACATCATACCAGCAAAAGTCACTACATCCACAGTGGCACTGTCATTCAATAGAACTACTGGCCTCTGATTTGCAGGCAGTCAGAAGGATACATTTTTCAAAGTCCTTGAGCTGGATGAACTGCCCATGCGTGACACATGATGCAATGGCTTTCCTAAAAAGAAACAATGCAAAGTTCTTGCCAGCACTTGAGCTGGTGTTCAAAATGATCTTAATAAAGGTTTGGCCATTGTGTTTTACTAAGTTTTAGGAAGGAGAACTGTCCCTGTTACACTCCAAACAAATAATAAGTCTTGCTAAGAGCTCATCTCCCCACTTCCTCCTCTTCATGTAGCCTGTCCTACTCTGTGTATTTGGGCTGAAAATGTGTTGCTGGAAAGGCGCAGCAGGTCAGGCAGCATCCAGGGAACAGGAGAATCGACGTTTCGGGCATAAGCCCTCCTGAAGAAGGGCTTATGCCCGAAACGTCGATTCTCCTGTTCCCTGGATGCTGCCTGACCTGCTGCGCTTTTCCAGCAACACATTTTCAGCTCTGATCTCCAGCATCTGCAGACCTCACTTTCTCCTACTCTGTGTATTTAACTAGTAATGTTCAAATAGCCTACTGTAGCACTCGTGTGAGGGAGTAACTGGTTTGTGTGAAAGATTTTGCTCGAAATAAGGTTATGCCTTTTTTGCACACTTGTTCATTGCATCCACATGAAACCCTCACCAATAGGATGTTCACTGCAATTTGGCCCAAAAGTATGCACACCAAGGATGCCACTTTGAACCCTAACAACCCTCATAAAAATGAGTGTTAAACAACTTGACTTTTCCCCTCTCCCCATGTTGTACAGAATGGAACTCATGTAAGAAATGAAATTAAATCAATAGCAAGAAACGACGCAGGGTCAGATGATGTATAATCTCTGTGGGTAGAATTGAGGAACTCCAAAGGTAAAAAAAAACATAATGGGAGTTATGTACAGGCCTCCAAACAATAGTCAGGATGTGGGGCACAAGGTATATCAGGAGATAGAAAAGGCACGTAAGAAAGGATTTTGACAGGTTAGGAGAGTGGGCAAAGAAGTGCCAGATGGAATATAACATGGGAAAGTGTGAAGTCATGCCGTTTAATAGGAAGAGTAGAGGCCGAGACTATTTCCTAAATTGGGAGAAAATTCAGAAATTTAAAGTACAAAGCGACTTGGGAGTCCTAGTCCAGGATTCTCTGAAAGTTAACTTGCAGGTTGAGTCAGTAGTTAAGAAAGCAAATATAATGTTGGCATTTTATTTTGAGAAGATTAGAATATAAAAAAACAGGATGTACGTTTGAGACTTTGTAAGGCTTTGGTCAGATCGCATTTAGAATATTGTGAGCAATTTTGTGCCCCATATCTCAGGAAGGATGTACTGACCCTGGAGCAGGTCCAGAAGAGGTCATGAGAATGATCCCAGGAATGAAAGGCTTAACATATGAGGAATGTTTGAGGACTCTGGATCTATACTCGTGAGAGTTCAAAAGGATGAGGGGGGATCTAATTGAAACTTACAGAATGGTGAAAGGTTTGGATAGAGTGAATGTACGGAAGATGTTTCCATTAGCAGGAGAGACTAGGACCTGAAGGCACTGCCTTAGAGTAAAGAGAAGACCTTTTAGAATGGAGATGAGGAGAAACTTTTTCAGCCGGAGAGCGGTAAATCTATGGAATTCATTGCCACAGAAGGCTGTGGACGCCAGGTCATTGAGTATATTTAAGACGGAGATAGATAGGTTCTTGGTTGTTAAGGGGATCAAAGGTTATGGGGAGAAGGCAGGAGAATGGGGTTGAGAAAATTAACAGCCGTGATTGAAAGGCAGAGCAAACTCAATGGGCTGAATGGCCTAATTTCTGCTCCTAAGTCTTATGGTCTTATTGCTGGACCAATCTTAGGGAAAATATTGTGGATAAAGGTGAAGTTTTTTAAAAATCTGGAAATATCACAATTCATGGATATCCTAGAGATTGGTAATCATTAATAAGAGTACAAAATGTGCATACATTTTATAATAGTCAGTGACCTGAATTAAGTCATTAAGACTAACAAAACATAAGGTTCAAACATGAGCTGTGTGCTGTTATTTGATCTAATTTGGAGCAGTAGCCCTCAGAGTCAGTGACACAACAGGAAAGTCAGTCAAATAGAAACTAAGTATTGCAGATTCTGTAAACTGATATGAAAACACAAAATGCTGGAGGAAATTAGAAGATTTCTGCAGTATCTGTGGAAACAGGAAAAGAGGGAGGAATCTTATCAGGGTCCGAGTTACATGGGCTATAGTGGGATCTGTGGCAGAATGATGCAAGAAGTCCAGCAAGGCCTATCATGCCATTAGGAAAATCTCCTCCATCTTGTAAGATTTTGATGAGTTTCTTGTTTGGCAGCAGCGAGTTGTCAATGAAAGAGATTATAGATTGTTAAAATCCTTATTAATGCCATAATTCATCTTATTAATATTCAATTTCCCATCTTACCAAAGGCACTGAACCAGCTAGATGTTGAAAATTCCCAACATGTTAATCAGAGAGGGTACCTCAGCTGCGAGGAGCTTCCAAGCTGCTCAGCGCACAATCTACACACCAGCTCCATGTACCCTTCATCCACAGACATTGGCATCCTGCATCATGGCACCTTGCTGATACAAATGTAGGCTACTTCGGAAGCACAGTCTTACATTGCAGAGCACACAAGCAGATAACATTGAATGATTGCCACATGGTCACTTTGTGCACAGGGATAGTATCGAGCTCACAGATTGGACCAGGCTGCATCACGGGGTTGCTTGCTTGCTTACTTACACTCAGTGAATTAGCATTTATGCCTTCCCTTGCATTGCCATGCCATTACCTATTCGTACTTTGGCACCTCAGTAGAGCCAAAGGCTATCAGTATTGCTGCATTAACGTGCTCTTTTGTGCAGACACACACAGGCTGCTTGTCATGCGTGTCAATAAGGAGCAATCCAGTCAGGGGACATCTTGACGCTCACAAACTGAGACATCAATGTAGTACCTACAGAGTCTGGCAGCTGTATGTGCAGAAATCTCACTGCACATGTCTTCAATTAGTCATGCTGGAAAATGGGTTGGTCTTGGTCCTGTATCTAGTCAAGCTAGAACCACTGTCAGTCAGGTAATCCTTGTACTATCAGTCATGAATGTAGTCCATGTACATTTAGTTGTCCTTGGGATATTCACTATCTGGGGATCTGTCTGAGTGCGGTCCAAGGACTGGGTAACAGAAAGCCATCATGAACTGTTTACATTGTGGATGCAAACTGCAATCTGTATTTATTTCCCTTTAGGTGATTGTCAATAAATAATTTAATAATTTCCCTTAGCAATTGTCCAATCGCAGGCCTGTTTGTGATGTTGCCACACCAGACAATAATAAGATGTGGGTGACCACTGGACACAAGTGTAAGAGTAGTGGGACTCGGAGAGAGTCTTCAGATGGATAGAACTAAGAACAGGTAAAATGTATGGTCTCATAGCGAAATGGCAACTAGGTTAAGATAATCGGGTTGTACATGCACAGGATTGTCAGCTGTGCCATCTACGTGCTATAGGCAGAGTAGCATTTGGCTGCTATGCCATTACACTGCCAGAGAGGGCCAATGCTGGGGTGCCAATGTTTGTCTAGGTGCCCAGTAGCCTTTCAAAGATGACAGAGGCACAGAGATGCCAGCCTTTTGACAGATTTCCACTGAATGGCAAGAGGTTCATGGCTCTTTAAAAAACACAACACCACTCGCACGTAGCCAAAGAAACCTGAGACTCAGCCCAGAGTTACTGTTTTGAATCCAATATAGATCTTCTTTGGGACTGAAAGAGGCTGGAAAAATGGGTTAGGGGGTTGTTATGATGTCAAAAAAGGGAGATGGAGCAAGTGGAGCAAAGCTCCCCTGAACTAAAGGTAAAAGGAATGTTAATAGTAATTGGGTGATATAGGTGAAGATGTTAATAGTAGAAGCTAGGTCGGGTCTGATGAGAGCAAATCCATGCAACCAAAACATGGGTGTGATGGGAGGTTAATCTAAATAGAGAAATGAAGGACAGTGTTCTTGGTTTGATGTTACCGTACTCAGTGTTGAGTTGCGAAGGCTGTTAAAATAGAAAATGGGGTGTTATTCCCCAGCCTGTTTTGCACTTCACTGGAATACTGCAGCAGGCATAGGACAGAAATATAAGCATGAGAGCAACTTGGCATCTTGAAATAGCAATTGACAGAAAGGTCAGGACCATTCTTGCCGACAAAACAGAGGTAGTCTGCAAAGTGGTCACTTGGTTTATGCTTGATTTCTCCAATGTAGAGAAGACTACATTGTGAGCAGCAAATACATTGAAAGAAGCACAAGTTGAACATTGTTTCACCTGAAAGGTACATTTTAGGTTTGTGCAGCGAGAGGGAAGTGATTAAGAGGCATGTGTCACATCTTCTGTGATTGCATGGGAAGGTGGCATAGGGGTGGTGGAGAAATGTTGGGAATGAAAGAGAGGACCCAGTTATGGCAAAGAATGGTTCCTGTGCAATTCTGACAGGGGTAAGGAGGCGAAGATGTGTGTAGTGGTGGCATCATGCCAGAGGTGACAGAAATGGCAGAGGTTGATCCTTTGAATATGGAGACCGGGGGGGTGGAAAGGAATCCTACAGTATTGTTGTTCTGAGAGGCAATGAAAGGGCAGAAGTGAAGAAAATAAGTAGGAAATGGCTGAGGGCCCTGCCAATCCCATCTTGTGGTGTGGGGGTGTGGATGGTTAGGATGGAGGGAAGTTCATGGTTGAGGGAAAAGGAAAAAATGTCAGAAGCACCCTTACAGAAATCAGCATTATCAAACTGATGAGAGACTGGGAGAATGGGAATGGAGCCCTTATAGGAAGCCATGGTGTTGGGAATTGTAGTCAAGAAAACTAAGGGAGCTGGAGGGTTTCATAGTGGAAATTAGTGGACCTATCCTGAGAAGTCAAGGCAAACCAGGAAAGAGTCAAATATACACCAGATCTGTTCCACCTGCTCCTTCTCCAATTACCAATTCAAGAATGCAGCTCACCATCACCTCCCTTGAGCAACTAGGAATAGGCAATAAATGCTGGCCTAGGCAGTTAAGACCAAATCCAATGAATGAGTAAAATAAATCAGTCAGGTCTGCAAACAAGGATGTAGTGCAAAAATGTCTATTGATCAACAGTTAAATTGTGGTCAACTGACAGTTGATATAATCACATTGAATGAAGGAAGCTCAGAACATTTCATTCTCTTCTTACAGGCACTAAGCATGGTTGAAATTGAAAGTAGTGCAGGAAAAAATTATATCCATGCAGATCGTCCACCCTGAATACTTTAATAACATAATAGGAACAGGTGTAATCCAGTACCTTGAGCCTACTCTGCTATTCAGTAGGATCTGACGCTTTTCATTCCACCTTTCCTCCCATTTCCCCATAACCCTTGATTCACCTACTGGTCAAAAATTTACCTATCTCAGCATTAAATATACAAGGACTCTGACCCACAGCTCTCTGCAGCAAAGAGTTCCAAAGACACTCAGTCTATGAAAGAAAAAAATTCTTCCTCATCTTAGTCTTAAATTCAAAGTTTGTGAGAAGATTTGTAACTCGGGTGCTCGTTGTTGTGGTTCTATTCGCCGAGCTGGGAATTTGTGTTGCAGACATTTCGTCCCCTGTCTAGGTGACATCCTCAGTGCTTAGGAGCCTCCCGTGAAGCACTTCTGTGATCTTTCCTCCGGCATTTGTAGTGGTTTGAATCTGCCGCTTCCGGTTGTCAGTTCCAAGTGTCCGTTGCAGTGGTCGGTATATTGGGTCCAGGTCGATGTGCTTATTGATTGAATCTGTGAATGAGTGCCATGCCTCTAGGAATTCCCTGGCTGTTCTCTGTTTGGCTTGTCCTATAATGGTAGTGTTGTCCCAGTTGAATTTATGTATCTACCATACATCAAGAGCATTTCCGAACTGACAGCCAGAGTACTGCGTCCACTAGGACTCATAACAGCACACAAACCAACAGCCACTCTCAGACAACAACTCACCAGAACTAAGGACCCAATACCCAGCATGAGCAAAACCAATGTTGTGTACAAAATCCCATGCAAGGACTGCACAAAACACTACATAGGACAAATAGGAAGACAGCTAACGATCCGCATCCATGAACACCAACTAGCCACGAAACGACACGACCAGCTATCCTTAGTAGCCAAACACGCAGATGACAAGCAACATGAATTCGACTGGGACAACACTACTATTATAGGACAAGCCAAACAGAGAACAGCCAGGGAATCCCTAGAGGCATGGCACTCATCCACAGATTCAATCAATAAGCACATCGACCTGGACCCAATATACCGACCACTGCAACGGACACTTGGAACTGACAAACGGAAGCGGCAGATTCAAACCACTACAAATGCCAGAGGAAAGATCACAGAAGCGCTTCACAGGAGGCTCCCAAGCACTGAGGATGTCACCTAGACAGGGGACGAAACATCTGAAACACAAATTCCCAGCTCGGCGAATAGAACCACATCAGTCTTAAATTGGCACCTCTTTATTCCGAGACTACGCCTTCTGGTCCTACTACTCCAGACAACTATCCCCAATGTACTCTATAAATTTATTATTAATAGATATCCTTTTCAATTTCATTAACCCAATCAACATGAGGATTGAAGTCACTCATAATTATTGCTCTATTCTTTTTACATGCTCTTATTACTTGTTAATTTATAGTCTTTCCCACAGAATGACTACTGTTTGGGGATCTGTACACTACTTATACAAACGTCTTCTTTCTCTTGCTATTTTTTATCTCCATCCCAAATGGATTCTACACCATCCAAGCCTGGATCGTCTCTCACAACTGTACTCCTGTCAATCCTTATTAATTGTACTCCCCTTCTGCCTTTTCCATCCCTCTTGTTTTTCTAAAAGATTGTAGGTCCCTGAATGTTAGGTTCCCAGTTTTAATCTCCTTTTAACCATGTTTCAATAATGGTTATGAGATCATGCCCATTTAACTCCATTTGCACCATCTGTTTGTCTACCTTATTCTGAATGCTTCATGCATTAATATAAAAAGACATTAATTGTTTTGCATTACTAAATTTCCCTTCCACTTTTGATTCCTTGGTGCAATATAACATTCAGACATCTGTCCTTGCCTTTTATTTTTGGCTAGCTGTCAGCCCCATCACCAACCTGCAATCCTACCTTCCCCTTTACCTTTGATTCTATAATTTTCTATGCAACTGAATCCAACACACCACAATTTATGTTAAAGCTCTTTACTAACAGTTTCAACTGCTGCCTGTGACTGTTTACACTAATCCTGCAACTCCCGTTGTATTAACTCCAGAAACAAAAGAAGAAATTGCTGGAAAATTCAGCAGATCTGACCGCATCAATGGAGAGAAAAATAGTGTAAATATTTCAAGTTCTGTGATACTCTGTTTTCTCTCCAAAGATGGTCACAGAACTCTTGAGTTTCACTAACAATTTCAGTTTTTGTTTCAGGGTGATGGAACCATGGCTTTAAAAGGTATATTTTGTCCTGATTTGCTTTCATGAAGAGAGTTTGGGACAGAGGTACTGAGTAGGCTGCTTGTGAGGTCTTGGGATTTTTATATTAACGTTAGAACATTCGAACCAGATTGAATTGATGGGGTCAAGCTCCCAGAGAACCAGGATTTTTAGTTTTCGTTTCAGTAGCTGTTGGGATTATGAAAGGTGCTACATCTCCCTTTCTTTTTCTTTTTGCTACAGCTAGAAGCTTGAGTTCTCTTCCTGCTGTTAGAATTCCATGTCGGACAATCTATTTTACTGACTTTGCCTTTGCCAAGGTGTGTGAAATAACTGCACAGAAACCGAGTCAACCTTTATTTACTTGCACATAATACACTGGATGTGGCCAGCCAACTTAGTGTCAGTCCTCAGAAATTAGGAGATTCTAAATCTCCTGGTTATATTGTTTTTCCATCACCAAGCCACCTTTTTATTTACATGTGGAGAGTCCTTGAGACTGATCCAGCTCCCTCAGAGCAGCTCTGAGTAAGCAGAATATCTGACACTCCTATTTATATATTTTTTTTCTTTTTTGTTAGTCAACAGCACAGTCTAACAGAATTCTTTCCTCCTTGCAGTGCACTGGCTGTGGCCTAGCCAGCTCAGAGTCAGTCCCCCGAACTGTGGAGATGCTAAATTCCCTGGACACATTTCATTTATTTTTTTCTTTTTTTTATGCATGTAGGTGCAAGACACAATGAAAACACCAAGCGAAAATACCTTTTTATTAATATTCTACCACCAGGAAAGACACCCATGTGGCCAATGAACCAGTGACAAGCAAAGCCCAGAGCGAGCAATGATTGCGTGAAAAAACTGGAGGGGAGGATAGGGACTAAATCAAAATAGAATTGGAGGGCGAAATAAAGCACCCTACTCCCAGCGATGCCCACCTCTCCCTAAAGGTATCGAGAGTATTGGTGGACACTGCGCGCTCCTTCTCTAGGGATACCCAGGCCCGCACATAACCTGGAAGAGGGTCAGACAGTCGGCCATAAGAACCCCCTCCATGGCCTGTTGCCTGGACTGTTTATGGCCAGTTTGGACAGGCCCCGTTGCAGACCCATGAGGAGATTCTCTGACCTGATCTTCTGGTTAGTTTTTTTTCTTTTTTCATCTTATTTTTTTTTGTGGCCAGCCAGCTCGGAGTCAGTCACCTACACTGAGGAGATTCTAAATCTCTTGGTTATATATTTTTTCCTTTTTTTTCCTTAAAGCTCCCACACTATTGTCCAACAGCAGCCGTGCTTACTTTCCCCCAGCACCCATGCTGTGTGTGTGCAGGTGTAGGACACAGTGAAGAAATAACAAGTGCATAAATCTTTATTTATATTCCACGCCCAGGAAGAAGGGAAACACTCGAGTGGCCAGTGACAAGCAATGCCCTTCTCAACAAAGGGTGATGCTGCGTGATCAAAAAATGAAAGGGGAGAGGTGCAGGGATTAAATCAAAATGGAGTCAAAGGGATAAATAAAGCACTCCACACCCACAGTGCCCAGCTCTCCCTGAATACCTCGAGGGTGTTGGTAGACACCGTGCGCTCTATCTGTAAGGACACCCGGACCCGGACGTAGCCACGGACATGGGGCAGACAATCGGCCATAACGACCCCCTCCATGGCCCGCTGCCTGGGCCTGTTTATGTCCAGCCTGACCAGGCACAGGGGCAGACCCACAATGAGATCCTCTGACCTGACCTCCTGGTTATATATTCTTTTTTTCTTTACTACCCCCCCCCCCCCCCCCCCCCACACTGCAGTAGTGCTTATATTTTCCCCAGCACCCATGTTGTGTGTGTGCAGGTGTGAGACACAGTGAAAGACACAAGGTGTACAAGTCTTTATACAATTTCCACCACCAGGAAGAAAGGAAACACCTAAGTGGCCAGTGACAAGCAGTGCCCTTCACAAAAGGCAATGCTGTGTGATCAAACAGTGAGGGAGAGAGCATGGATCAAATCAAAATAGAGTTGGAGGGGGAAATAATGCACTCCACTCCCTGCGGCACCCACCTCTTCCTGAACAACTCCAGGGAGTTGGTGGACACCGCATGCTCCTTCTCCAGGGGTCACCCGGGCTCTGACAGACCCACGGAAAAGGGGCAGGCAATCGGCCATAACACCCCCCCCCCTGTGGCCCACTGCCTGGACCTGTTTATGGCCAGTTTGGCCAGCCCAGAAGCAGACCCACGAGGAGATTCTCTGACCTGATCTCCTGTTTATTTTGGTCAGTCGGTGTTTTCCTGATTGGTTCAGATTAACAACCCCTTGTAGTCAACAAGGTCCACTTGATTCCAATCACGATATCCCTTCACCTCCAAGTTAGGGGATGAAGGTCTTGTCTTTCTCTAGTAGCTTTTCCTACAAAGTTTTCATCCCAAGTCCATTTCCTCTGATTCAGACTCTGACACAGGCAGCTTGCCCCAAACCACAGCCTGCCTCTTGTGTCCAGAGCATCTTTGGAGAATTTCTTATCCTCTCTCACTTAAAGGAGGCACGTGGCTGGCATTGGCATTCCTGTTACCGCAGTTAATTGGCATCAATTAAGACTATATCTTGCTTCTTTAAGCCTGCCTTAAATGTTTGGATCACTCTTTCTGCTAGACCATTGGACGATGGATGGCATGGAGCTGTCCTTGTGTCAAATGCCATTTTACTTTCGGAAATATTCGAATTCCCTGCTAGTAAATGATGTCCTGTTTTCCATGACCAATACTTCCCAGAAGTCCATGTATCGCAAACAATGCTTGCCACTTCTCAATCGTCATCCCTGAGTTTGCCAAATTAACTTTATGTATGTCCATCCACTTTGAAAGGCAGCAATGATGACCAGAAACATTGAGCTCATGAAAGGACCAGCATAGTTGACATGCAACAAGTGTCATTTCCTGGAATGTGGTGGTGCTGTTGGTGGCAATTTCTGTCCTTGTTGGCACTCTGGGCACTGCCTCATCAATTCAGCGATGTCTCCATCCAAACATGGCTACCAGACATAGCTTCTTGCTAACATCTTCATCTTGGAAACCCCTGGTTTCCCTGGCGGAGTCCAGCCAGTGTCTGGTGACAACCTTTACTCAGATCAATCACCCTTGCTCCCAAATGGCAAATTCTATAGTGATCTGGTCTCACGGTACTGAAAGGTTTCAATCCAGTTTGCAATGCCTCTTTTGTTTCCCACATTACCACCAGCTGTTTTAGTTTCACTCAGACAGAATCTTTTTGTGTTCACCATCGGATATTGTCTGCGGTGACTGGAAGGATGTGTGGGAAGTTCAAAATCAAAAAAGACTCTTCCAGGAGAGGTACCACTGCCAGGAGGAGGTGGCTCAAGGCATCTGCATTAGCTACTTGGCTTCCTGGACCTTATTCTATCGTGTAATTCTACGTGCTGAGAATAAGGGCCCAACGTTGAATTCTACCAGAAGCTACGAGTGGCACCACCTCTCCTTCTTTCAGTAGCCCTAGCAGGGGTTTGCGATCTGTTATGATTACACAAATTCCCATCCGTAAAGGTACTGGTAGAACCTCCTCACAGCAAAGATGACCAAACCTTCCTTCTATATCTGGACATATTTACCTTCAGCATCAGCCAAAGTATGGGAAGCATATACTGTTAGGCCTTCCTTTCCATTGGGCCACCGGTGAGCCAACACTGCCCTGATACCATACAGGGAGGCATTATATGTCAGCAACACCTCTCACATTGGATCGTAGTGGGTCAACACCTTAGAATGATACCTGCTTTTTCGCTTCCCCTAAAGGCTGCTTCTTGGTGACATGACCATTTATGAGGCTGACCCTTTTTCAATAGCAGGTGTAAAGGTGCTAAGATGGAGGCCAGGTTACCTCTGCATTTTCTGTAAAAACTCATTAACCCAAGGAAAAACCCATGCTCCACTACAGACATGGGAACAGTGAGCTCCTTTGATTGCTCTCACTTTCTGTTTCAACGTGTGGAACCCAGTTTTGTCAACTCTGTCTCCCAAGTAGTCACTTGGGACACCTAGAACACACTTTTTCCCTTCTAAGGCGTACACCAACTGGGAGAAGTGTTTAAGCACTATGTCCAGGTTCTCCAAGTGCTCTTTATTGGTTTTTCCAGTTATTAGGATGTCAACCAGATAAATGGCAATCCGGGGTGGCCCTTGTAAAATGTTCTCCGTGGTCTGCTGGAAAAGGACAGAAGCTGATGGTATCCCAAATGGCAGTCTTGTATATTGGTATTAACCCTGATGGGTATTATTTGCAGCATACAGCTGGGAAACCTCATCTATTCACAACTATAAGTAGTTGTGGCTCATGTCCAGCTTTGCAAAGGACAAACCCCCTACCCTCAACTTTGTGTGCAAGTCCTTTATGCGAGGATTGGTTACTTATCCAGCTCTGAGAAGTAGTTTACAGTTTGCCTAAAAGGTCCACAAAGTTGAACTCAGCTGTTAACCTTCACAATCAGTACAACCAGTGAGGCCCATTCTGCAAACTGCACTGGTTTGATGATCCCTTTGCTTTTCTGCCCCCTGATTTCAGCTTCTACTTTTGCCCTCAAAGCAATGGCACTTCGTGGGCTGCAAAATTGCAGAATTGCCTCCTGGTCAACATGTAAAGTAGCTATGGCCCATTTGATAGTTCCAAGCCTTTCTTGAAAATCTCCTGGGTATTTCACTAGGACTTCACTGAAGCAGCCATTTTCCAATTGAAAAGCGGTGAGCCAATCTCGGTGAATCTTTCTCAACCAATTCCACCCCAATAGGCTTGGGCCTGAGCCTCTTACTATTGTCAGTGGTAACTGCACCAACTGCTTCTCATAGGAGACTGGAACTGAAGTCATATCCTTAAGTTGCAACCAGTGTATGTTCTCAGTCTGATTGAGGTCTTGCGCAAACTTTAAAGTTGGAGATCCAAGCAAATCTTGTTAAAGACACAGATTCTGCAACCACAGACATAGCTGCACCAGCATCAACCTCCAGGGAACTGATTGGCCATTTAACCAAACATGAATTTTAATCGGTTCTGATTTGGACGTTGCTAAACTATTTCATTGTTCTAACCCACATGTAAGGGGACTTTACAAGGTGTGCGTGTATGAGTTTTCTTACTAAAGAAAGGCCTTGTAGGACTGCTATGCTGTCTCGAGTCCACATACCAGCAACAACTACAATGGCTTACCAGCCAAGATCCTAAAAAATATTAGCGACTTGGCCAAGTTTTATTGTGGGGATCTGCTGTGGGTTGGCCGAGGGCCCCTCTGCTCAGCATATGCTCTGCAATTACCTCCACTCAAGTGGTTTTCCCCAAGCTCAGTCACATAGGTGAGGGTGTCCACTTCCATTGGGATCATGGTAGCTCTCATGCTCCACTTGTTGCATTTTCTTATGACCGAGCCAGTTGTAGTGCCTGTTGGAAGTCCAGCTGGGCTTCATCTAGTAGGCATTTCTGCACGGTTACACCATTAATCCCACTTACTAAACAGTCTCTCAGCATCCCATTCAGGGTATACCCAAAATCACATGACTCTGCCAGTCGTCTCAATCTCGTCAAAAATCCTCATACGGATTCCCCCAATCTCTAACAGCTGAATAAAACATGTCAGAATTAGAGGAGGTTTGGAGTCATAATATTCTTTACCAACTCAGTCAACTCTTGTCAGGTTTTAGTGTCTGGTGTCTGTGGGAAAGTTAAGCCCCTTTACACCATAAAATACTGCAGGTCTGCAAGTAGTCAGAAGGTTTACTCCTTGCTTTTCAGTTGCCCCATGACATTTGCCCAGAAAAAATATTTCATCCTTTCCACATACTGGGTCCAGTCTTCAACAGCACTACCAAACAAGTCAAACTTCCCAAATAAAGGCATGATGCCAGAAATACCTACCCCAACTCCAAGCTGACTGTAACAAGTTAATGTTCTTCAGGCACGTAATATTTTCGTCTGTCACCACTGAATTAATAATCACCATTTGTCACCAAGTCACCCTTTATTTACTTATGCACAGTTCACAGGCTGTGACCAGCCAGCTCGGAGTCAGTTGCCTTAATTGAGGAGATTCTAAATCAATGAAGTCCACCTGGTTCCAATTACTACAGTGTGCTTATAGGATGTTACTATATTGGAACAGTTAATGAGCAGTTTATTATTTTGTTGAGTACGTCGATAGAGTTACAGTTAAGCCAATTCTTTTCTTTTTATTTTGTCTGTATTTTAACTATAAATAAAGAGTGTTTCTCTTCAAGCTGGTGGTTTGATCAATCAAATAGCACCTGGAACACAAGGCCTGGCAAATGCCTTCAAAATCAGAAAGCATTAGGGTCTAGGCTGTCTCCTTGACTTGTTTTGAGGGGTTTGGTCTGGTCCATCTCACGAGCAACTGCAGTTCATTGCTTTGTATTAACGCCAGACCTCAGAAAGAGATGTTGATAGTGCTACCACTGTCCTTTGCACTTTGAGCACAACTTTGTGTTTTGAACAGTCTTCTGCTCACAGGATGCCGACTAATGGAATGTATTAATTTTGTTTAAAACATGTCATTGTTGATGTCTTAAAATAGGATGAAATTCAGAAATTTTTCGATACTTGTTATATTTCATTGCAACTCTAATGCATTTTTTTAAATGCTGTGATGATTCAAATTTCAGTTCCACTTCACATACGTAAAAGTGGGCAAATAAATAGGGGTTGAATTGTCGAAAGCTTCAAAAGAAAAGTAGGCCTCATGTACATAAACAAAGTTGTCTTGAGGAACTTTGGGCTTGAGGAAAAATTTACGGACTGTAGTGAAATTTATACAGCCGAAATGCAAATAAATGTTGACCCAGCAGCTTATCAGAGTAAAAACTATTCGACAACGTTTTGCTCAGAATGTAGCTATAATACTGTCCTTGCATAGGAAAATTTGACATATTCTGGTTTTAAAAAAAAAAATAGGGCATTGTTTCCAGAAGGTGGGAACCATGTGACTGTGAGATAACTTATTTTTTGCTCACAGCTTATTAACATTTAGCATCTACATGACTGTAAAAGGATATTGGTGTTGATGACTAGAAACTGGAGAGATCTAAGATGATACCGTAGGTTAGGGGAATTTTGGGGACTATACTGACAAGTGAAGCTGAACCCAAGCCTGTGTGTAGGTGTTAACATCAGGCACAGCTCAGTGACATAAATATTTCTAACTGTTTGTATCATTGCCACAGATAACTTATCGTTAACTGCTTTCAATATTGCAGGACGATTATTCACACATTTACTTCATTTAGAAAAGAGCTAGTGCTTGTTTTATTTTTGGGCAGTTGGGCTCCTGCGCATACAAGATTATTCAGATATCTAAGTGCCAGTAATTTATAGATTGAAATCAACCATTTTCATAGAATCATAGAATGATACAGCACCAAGGGAGATCATTCAGCCCATTAAGCTGACCAGTGCTAATTAGCTTAACTCCCAAACACTCAAAAGAGTTTGCGGTATTCTATTCATGGGATGGCAGCAGCAGGGTCAGAAGTGTTCGAGCTCCTGGCCAATCTACTTCCATCACCAGGTCTGCCAATCATTCTTTAATTTCTTTTCCAACATCATATTCATCTTACCTTCTTTTGAAGGCTGCTGCAGTGGAGATTACGGTGTGGATCCAGCCATTCCTTGTGGCTGTGTCCTGGCAGGTCCTTTGACTGGGCTGCTTCAGCAGTGGGCTTAGGCCGGCATTCCAATGACTGGCCTGGGACTTCTTTTCAGTAGCTTCGGTGGTGGCTTGGGAAACCTTTCTGAGACAGTTCTCTTTGGCATCAATCTAGGTCTCCTTGTGATGGCTTCAGTGTTTGTCTGTGACTCTGTGCTGCTTCTCTTCAGTGTCATAGAGGGGACAGCCCAGGATTCCTACGGTGTAGTCAGGTCTTCGAACCCAGAGCCATGAAATGGACTAATTACTATTTTTAAAATGTCTTTCTTTATTTATTATACTATCATTGAATGACTGTTATTCCGAACTTTTTATTTCATTTTTCTAATTTATTACTGTGATCTTGTACTTTTAAAGAGCTGTGATGTTGAACTTTTTATTCCTTTTATGCTTCCATTTTTTGCCTCAGGAATTGTACTCAAGAGTCTGTACGTAAGTCAGACGACATGGAGGCCTCCAGTGCTGGTTTGTGACAGAGAGCACTTGGAGAGAAACTGTGATGTTCATCCTTTTCACTTTGACTCTTGTTTCTCTGGTCATACTGTGTATAACTATAATGTAACTATTTTTCTCCATTTCTCTATTCTGCAACTAAGGATTGTACCTAGGTACTCTGTATCTAAGATGGCGCTGTGTGTTGGTGACATTGTTTCACTGTAACTAGTCTTGTAACTGAAGGAGCTGTACCTGGGTGCCTTTATACCTAAGATGACACTAAGTGGTGAATTATAAACGTTTCACTGTACTCATGTCAGTATATGTGACATTAAATCTAGTTCAATTCAATTGAATTATTACTCTAGGCCTGAGTTCATATGTCCAATTTCATGACCACAATGCTGCTGTACCCAGCAAGCATTAGCCTAAGCAAAAGCATCCTAAGCATCAGTATGTTTCTGTTTTAAAAGCGGCAAATAACATGGCATAATGAAGGCACCATTAAAATGCTGATTTCCATTTGTTCAACATCACGACTGAAGTTGCCATTTTTAGTCAAAATGCTTCTGTTCACTCCAACTTCACTACCAGTTTGTCTAGTTTAAACCTGATCAAACCTGAATTTAACCCACAACTCCCTAATCATTTACACTGTAGCTGTCACTCAGATCAAGACATAAAGTTGCAATATTAAATAGTATGGTGCAAAGTGGCATTGATGTAAGGCACTCTTGAGTCTTTATCCTGGTAAATCAGAATGTTTTTACAACATTGAATGTAATTTAAGATGCAATTTTTTTTAAGGTTGAATCTATCATTTAACCTAAAAACAGGACAATGCTATGCATGGTGGCTCTGTGGTTAGCACTGCTGTCTCACAGTGCCAGGGACCTGGGTTTGATGCCAGCTTTGGGTAACTGCCTGTGAGGAGTTTTGCACATTTTCCCCATCTATATAGGTTCCCTCCAGGTGCCCCGGTATCTTCCCACAGTCTAAAGATGTGCAGGTTAGGTGGATTGGGCATGCTAAATTGTCCTGTAATGTCCAGGGATGTGCAGGCTAGGTGGATTAGACATGGTAAATGACAGATTATTGGGATAGGGTGAGTCTGGGTGGGATGCTCTTTGGAGGATCAGTGCAGACTCACTGGACCAAATGGCCTCTTTCTGTGCTTTAGGTGTTCTGTGCTTCTATAAATTTGGCAGTAGAGAGACCTGCAACTTAGCTATGTGGGCAGCTTTTCTAAAGGTGGCCATGAAGCAGAGGCCTGAGTTCAAAACTGGAAAGAATGATGTGGCACTCAATCAGACCAAGACTCCTGTTCTGTCTGCCCTAACTGTGATGTGCAAACTTCAGCTGGGCTTTCTGAACCTTGACTAGCCAAGTCTGAAGGGAATGCTGGTAGTCACTCAGAAATGGCTCCTTGGATTAAACTCCGTTTTGATATACAATCTCATTAATGGGACATAAATAATAATGCCTTCTTATTGGGTGAAGCTGTCTGTAGGCATAAAATTGCTAACACCAGCCATTTTGTTATTTTGAATTGTCATATTGATTTCCCATGACAATGGATCAGTTACATCTTTGAAAATGGTTACCTGATCAATAAATCTGTGAATACATGCACATTTTAATCATTTTCCTCCCTCTAGGTAAGCTATAGACTGGATATTATTCTTAGTAATGTTATTACACAATATTTAATTAAATCTGTAATGTTATACTCTTAGGCAAAAGCCACAGTTGTAGGGACTGCAAGGCTACACTGTTGTGAGCCTATACTTCATCCAAACTCACTTTTAGCAAATCGTCTTGAAACTGGAAATGAGGAATTGTGGAGTTACAGAATTACCACAACTTGTATTTATATTTGCCCTTTATCTTAGTAAAATGTCCCAAGCTGGCCCTTAAAAAAACAAATGGGAGCCATAGCTTCATAATGGCTCCCTCTTGATGGACAGAATGGCCTTGCTTCTACTCCTATGTTTAATCATCTTATAATAGAGGCATAGAATACTATAGCAAGCAAATTATGATAAATCTTTATAAAACATTGGCTACATCTCAACTGGTACATGATGTCTAGTTCTGGCAACTATGCTTCAGACCTAATCATTTATACTATGTGATATTGTAACAATGTAATAAATTTTTTAAGGTTTTTGCAAAGATTTGTCATTAGTTTGTACAAACTCCAATGTATGCTTAGTGGCATATGTTATGTGGGGTAAACTTATGGCAGTACGCAAACCATATTGTGATGGCAGTGGTGTTTGACCCAAGAATCCACAGAAAATTCCATTTCTTTAACCCACACTTACTACCAGTGTAACTTCAATGGTCCCTTCTAGACTGTATATTTTCATCCAAAGGGGATTATGAATTTAAATGCCTAGGAAAATTGTTAAAATTGGCAATCTCAAAGAAACCAATATTTGGTGAAATCTTGAATGAACATGGTGTGTTGAGATTTGTAAAACAAGAGTTGCCTTAGTGAGCCAAATATTGTTTCCCTAAATATGGTTGAACTCTTTATTTGTCTCTTGGAGATAGAATGATAATGAGAGCTGGATTAAGAATCCAGTGCTCTAACATATTCTGCTGAATAGTCCTCTATGTAAATTAAATGAAAACTCAATTTAAGGAAGTATTAAAATATAATGTCTCCTAACGTATAAAACAGATTGTTTTTTGCCTTTGTCATCCTCCAAAAGTGAGCATTGATTGCAAGGGCAAAGCTTATTGGTGATACCTCATTGCCCTTGAGAGGGTACTGCAGTTTGTGGTGAAGGTGCCACCCACAATGCTGATGCATTGCAACCTACCAATAATGAAGAAACAGAAATATATGTTCAGGTTGGAATGGTTAATCATCTTCAGTAAATCACATTTGTAGTCTGCCATTGAATGAGCCGATATTAGCAACTGCTTCAAGTATAAAAGCTAAAAGATATTCGCCCTCACTCACATTTAAAGAATACATTTAACAAAGAGATATTAAAGTGCAATTTCAATGTCGCAATCTTGGATTTTCAAATTAGGGCTGAGTGGAATTATGCCCAGCTACCTAATTTGTTCTGTGGATTGGTCAAGATCTTATATAGTCTCTTACTGTCAATAGTATTTCAGTTGAGAAAATAAATAAATTGGGGAAGGGACTTAAATCGCAAAATAAGGGCAGAAACTTCTGTTCTCGCTGGTGGCAGGCTTGGAGGTAAGAAGGATATTTATGTAGATGGTTGGTGGCTTTTCCAAACCTCACTGCCTTCTCGTCTCCATCAGAATTAAGTTCTGGGTAGTAAGTCTCATGGCCGACTTTCCCACGTCACTTCCAACTGAGCTCTTTCAGTGGCTAATTAATATCGAACAAAGTCCACTGTCACTGGTAATAACACAATTGCAAGAAGGCCTGTTGTGATGCAGTAGGAATGACAGATGAAACTTGCAGTTCACTTGTCACATCAGTGGAGAGGTTGCCTCATCAGTGCCTGATTAATGAACTGCATCAGGAATGGGATACCCACTCAGGTATCCCACTGTTAGTCCCTTTTACATTTCCCCTGGTGACCCCACATTATAAACCCTTTCCCTATATTTGCATGCTGCATCTTCCACAGTCCAGAGGCTGGGAGGCAGGGGAGAGCTTTCTTCCAGTGCCAGCTATAAGTGGCATGCTGAGTGCAAGATCTGCTGGCCTGATATCAGCCTCTATCCCTAAAGTATAGATTCTATGGGACAGTTTGCCAATGACTTTGCCAATTCCTGATTGCTCGGAGGGCCTCCTGGAAAGAGGTAGTTAAGGTCTCTCACCAGTTTTTCAGTTGGCAAGCAAGACACCCAACTGCATAATAAGATTCCACCCTATGATGTTATGAAACACAGAAATTTGGAATCAGTGAAGGTAAATACAAGGTTTTTTTTTGAAATAGAACTTTCTTTAAGTGAGAAACAAACTGCACTCCTGTAAACCTCACTGATTTATTTTCTCTTATGTTGTTGATAACATATTTACACTACAACATTAATTAATGTCATTTGTTATCTATGTGTTTGCTAGCCTGTTAAAATTAATTAGAAACTGAAATTCAAATGTTATGGTTTACCAAATCTGATCTGGACTATCATTTAGCTGTTGGAGAGAAGATAGAGGGTGTAAGAAAGGTAACTCAAATTTTCAAATGTTTAAGCCTCTGTTCTAAAATGCAGTAACTTTGTAAATACTCATTGCTTCATTTATTACTATAATAGAAAAAAAGCGAAAAAAAACACATGCATTTATACAATGCCTTTCATAACTTTGGAATGTCCCACAAGCAATTTGCAATTAATTAAATATAAAAAATTTCAAACATAGTCACTGTTGAAATGGAGGAGCTACAGCAGTCAACTCGCACAAAAGATTCAACAACAATAAAGGGACACTTGCAAAATCAGTTTGTATTAGTGATGTTGGTTGAGGGATTGATATTGACCAGAACATCAAAGAAAACTTCCTTACTCTTCAAATCCTGTGACGCGATATCTTGCAATTGTCTGTGAGGGCATAAAGGGTTGTACGTTAATATTTCATTTGAAAGAGAGCCCTCCCACTATACTGCAGCAACAGCTTTCATTATGATTTGGATTTTTATCATGGAAGTGGGAATCAGGAATTTCCCCAATGTCATCATTGTGTTTCTGTCACGGCAGTGCTGGCGAGTAGAATTTTGATTTGGGGGAATAGGGGCAGAGATAATGCCAAAGTGGAAGCAAAAGTGAACTTGTAATCGGACACAAGCCAATCCTAGCAAAATGCTGATAAGATATCCAACTTCACTGCCACTGCAAGAGTTTAATGGTTTGCAGTGGAAGTGTCAAGTATCCCTAGAAACTTTAAAATGTGAGGCTTGGTATCCCTCTTATTGAAATTCCAGCATGACGAAATCCCTACAATTAGCTGCACATCTTTATGTGCCACTGCAGAAAGTCCCAGCATAGTGCTGCAATTGAGCAAAACAACCCAGCTCAGGCGTAGCATTCCACAGTCATCCCTCAACTCCACTGATCCTCGCAGGACCCCAGCATATTAACAAAGGAAGGCAATCACTGATTATTTCTCTGGTCACTCCAAACTTCACACCACTCCAACGCAAGTGTGCCTGTTAAGGAGCTCTAGAACTCTAGGATCTTGCTGCACAATAACAATATATGCTATGCTGACATTCGTACAGCACACGAGAACACCAAACCTAGAAGGTCAAACCCATCAGGAGTTTCCAAACGTGAATTCGTGAAATCATGAAGTGTCTCTTTCAAGGTGAATCAGTTATTTCTTGAAGAAGTATGGAAGTAACGTTGTCTACTTATTGCACAGAATAGGCCCAGGAGATGCAATAACAATAAATGCAGTCACAGTTAAATGAACTGGATTCTCCAAAATTAGATAGCCAGATTGCTGGAACGCAGGAAGGTATCCTTTTGCTTATCCAATCAATACTGAAATCAACAAAAGCTTTGGAAATTCCTACAGCCAGTAAAGTGATCTCAGCAGCCGAGATATCAAAAATTAAAGATTTAGAAAGAACTCTTTAATCATGCAAAGAAGAGATCTCAGAGCTTCATAAGAAATTCAAGACCCCTGAAGGTTCAGTCAGGCTTGATGGTACTATATCTGTACCAGAAGCTAATTGCATGCAACAAATCTCTGCAATCATACACAAAGAACATAGACGTGTGCTAGAACATGGTTAGAGGAAAGCTTCTACCTCAGCAAAGACCCACCAAGATGAAGAACAACAAATTCAAGTGGTTAATTAGAAGTTAGCTACAAAGAAAAAGATCCTTAAGTCCAAAGTGGGTCATGTTAATTTTCAATGTGTACAATTGTTGATCGGTATTGAGAGGCTGAAAGAGACCATCAGCAAGTGATAGAAGCACTGGAGAGTTTTGTTCAACTAAACATAGAAGGTTAGATTGTGGAGTTCATGGACACATGGAATGCCTTTGCAATGTTTAAGGTTGAATATAGGAATGAGTTTGAACAGCGCAGAACTCATAAGAGTTGAAACAGTCCATCTATATCAGTGAGACTATATTGAACTAGAAGTGTAACAGTAAGCATTCAAATAGAACAATCAAACCTTGCTGGTTTAAAAAAAGGGAAGCTTGGAGAAGGTTGCAAGACTCCTGCACACAGACAACCAGCAGCCTCATGCAAGTGACACAGGGATACTTTGATGGAAGTAATGGCTTCTTTGTTACAGAACTCCAAGATCAGTGTTTGCCTAGTTGAAGAAAATTCCATGTTACATTTAATGAACAAGGATCTAGCACTTCAAAAAGAAGCCCAGAAGAGAGAGAACAAGAATCTTCAGTCCCCCACTAATGACACAGACTGGTTATGGAAGTACAATAAGGGTATCGACATATACAATCCTCTTCCTACTTTTCCATCAGCCATTAACCTCTTCAGAATGAAAAATTGATAACATAAGCATACCCTTCTTACTCTGTTATCTCCATAACACAACCAAACTCTTATCCATTTTCCTTTACATTACCCACAAACCAGCATTTTCCAAGTCAGAGGAAATAGAAGTGAAAATTGACAGTACCATTACTCAATCCTATATTTGGTGATCATTATTTTTGGCAGCAAAGGGGGACAGAAGCTAAATATATTAGATTTTTTTTCTCGCACCATTCCTTCCAAATGGACTTGCGTTCTTCTAGCCATGATTAACCTATTTAAGTTCATTTATAGTTTGTGTAGGTGTGAATAGAAAGCAACACTCACATAGGACTCTGCCGAGCAGCATTATCACTAACGCATATAATGTTCGAGTATTTGAAAAATATTTCAAACAGCCAAACATATGAACAATTCTTCAGAAAAATTGAACGCGCCTGATCCTGTTTAAATTTACAGTCATTCCAATCTTTATGTTCTTCTTGCTTTGATTTAACCCTTTGATTTAACACTGCCTCATTGTTTTTTGCAAGCAATTAATTTTTCTGTCAAGTAATATCCACTTTAATAGCTTTAAGAGCCTAGTTTAAAGGTGCTCAGCTAGGAAAGCTTAATGTTCCCTTTTAAACAGTTCTCAAATTTTCTTGATTGCGTTTTGGTTTGCTATCTTTTAAAGCAAGCGCAAATGCCGCTTTATTTTGAAGTTTTAATTACAGTAAAGATCACACTTCTTCCTTTATATGTCATCACTGGACTTAGCTTTTCCACCTCTTTCTAAGAATATATTCCCTTTTCTGCCATCTGCTTTGCCTCTTTTAATTTCAAAGCCTTCAGGCCATATGACACAGGAGCAAAAGCAGGTAATTTCGCAACTGAGTCCACTCCAACATTCAAGAGACCGCTGGCTGCTCTGATAAACCTCAACTCCACTTTCCTGCCTTTCCCATAACCCTTGATTCCCTTACAGATTAAAATTCTGTCTATCTCAGCCTTTAGTGAATTTAATGATGCAGCATTGACAGCATTCCACAGTGAAAACTTTCCACAGATTCACCATCCTCAGAGAGAAAAAATAATTCCTCCTTTCTATTAAATGGGCGACTACTTTTCTCTGGCTGCCAGAGGATGCAGCAGTAACATTGGATGACTCATTCATGATTAATAACTCTCTCAGTCAGCTTAGGCATTCCATTATTCCAGTAAAATATGGAATATTTTATGTTATATTTCTGCATTCATAAATGATTTTCCTCCATGTCTCTTTATCTTCCTCAATTAGACACACATATCAGCTGTGTGACAAATATAATTCTTACTTGCTGCCTGTATTAGCCAGATTATTTTATTCATTTACCTCCCCATTTTATTTTTTTAAAGCTTCCTTGAGAACCACCTCTTTTGTCACATTTCAGTCAACCCTCATTTCTTTAACTGTGGTTTCCATTATCTTATTTTACGGACCAGGAGGTGTCTTGAGATTTTCTTTCTAGGTTGAAGGTACTATAAATTTGAAGCTATTGTAGTTGTAATGTTTTGGTAACGATATTCTTATGTTGAAATGACGCTGCTCCAGTAATAAATAGGGAGGTGGTGGCTAGTGATATTATCACTGGATTATTCCCCAGATAATGTTCCTGAGTTCAAATCCCACCACAGTAAATGATAGAATGTGAATTCAATTTTTAAAATCTGGAATTAGGAGACTAATGATGACCATGAATCCATTGTTAGAAAAAAAACCATCTGGTTCACGAACATCTTTTTGGGAAGGAAACTGCCACCCTTACCTGGTCTGACTCCAGACCTACAGCAATGTGGTTAACTCTTAACTGTCCTCATCCTGCGAATTAATAAAAAACAATTTACAGACAATCCTTATATGGGATCAGCCAAGACAACATTTGTTTATGAACTGGTCATTCCATATACATAGGGCTCACAGTAAAATAACTTGCCAACTATTTTAGAAAACTCATTTGTCACCCCACATTTTCTCCTTACACAGGTTTGATGCAATGACATCTATTGTTCACCCTTGCTGATGCAGAGTTTGGTGCAACCAAATACAGCTAAACAATTTTCTATAGGCCACACCAGAAGGACACAATTCAAGTAAACAGCCAGGTTAGGTAAGGCAAGCTAGTTTAATTCTCTGAAGTAAATTGATAAACATAAACTATATGCTTCCTTATGAAGCTCAGTGCAAGCTAGAAGAACAGCACCCCATTTTCTGCCTGGGGACCCTGCAGCCCTCTAGACTCAATATCGAGTTCAATAACCTTAGGGCTTGAACTCTTCTATGTCCTAGCCCCCTACCACATTCACCAGTCCTTATTATCACACAGTTTGCTATTACAGTCATTTCCATACCACAATATATCACTGCAAGGGCAATTCAAATAGAATAAACAAATCTCTCAACTCCTGCCTCCTCTGAAAAATTAGAGTATGTATATCTTTTCTTTGTGCTCACTGAAAACAAAGTTTTAATATTAATTCTAACCCCGCCCACATCATTGAAGGTCATCTCTCATTTTTCTGTTTTTATGTTGTTTGTTCATGAGATGTGAATGTCACTGGCTAGACTTTTATGCCCATCCCTAATTCCAATACGTATAGGCCCAACCTTTCCTCAAATGACAGCCCTTTCATCTCCTGGATCAGACCAGTGGACCAACTCCATAACGTCTCCAATCCAAATATAAACACTTTAAAATCAGGTGTGGACTTGCCAACGCCCTGTAGAGCTACAGCAAATCTTCCATTTTTTTCACCCTACCCCTTGTAACAAAAGATCATTAGCTGCTATTTCTGCCAACTCCTGCGAGATGTCATCACCAGACCCATATTCGCTTCCCCTCTCTTGAAGGCCTTTCACAGGGACTGTTCCCTTCTGGACACCCTGGTGCACTCTTCCTTCACTCCCAACAACCCCCGCAGCATCATAGCACCTTCCCCTGCAATCGCTGAAGGTGCAACACTTGCCCAAATACCTCCTCCTTGCTCAGTATCCAAGGGTCCAAACATATCTTCCAGGTGAAGTAGCGCTTTACCTGTAGTCTACTGCATTTGCTGTACACAATACAGTGTCCTCTACTTTGGGGAAACGAAGCATAGACCAGGTGACCACTTCACAGAACACCTACATTCTGCCTGCAAAAATGATCCTGAGCTTCCAGTTGTCTGGAACTCAACCCTGTTTCCTGGTGAATATCTCTGTCTCAGGATTGTTGCAGTGCTTTAATGAAGTTCAGCGTAAGCTGGAAGAACAACAACTCAATTTCTACTTGGGGACCCTGCAGCCCTCCTGACTCAATATCGAGTTCAATAACTTTTGAACTCTCCAATGTCCTAGCCCCCTACCACACACACCAGGCCTTATTATTACACAGTCTGCTACTGCACATAACAACTCATTATTACCACTAACAATCTCCATTAACAGCTAATCATCCTCCGAGCCAGATTGTTATCCACTTCTTTGTCTGTTCAACTGTTCTTCTTTCTCTTTGGGCACTATACCCATTTACCATTTACTTCTTGCCCTTTACACCCATTCTACCCTCTGCATTAAAAAAAAATTTCCCAGCTATTATCATGATTTAGATGTGAACATAGGAGATAGAGTTAGTAAGTTTACAGATGACACCAAAATTGGAGGTATAATGGATAGTGAAGAAGATTGCCTCAGAGTAAAATTGCATCTTGATCAAATGGGCCAATGGGCCAAGGAGTAGCAGATGGAGTTTAATTTAGATAAATGTGAGATGCTCCATTTTGGAAACGCAGATCAGGGCAGGACTTATACAGGAGAAAGTGAGGACTGCAAATGCTAGAGATCAGATTCAAAACGTATGGTGCTGGAAAATCGCAGCAGGTCAGGCAGCATCCAAGGAGCAGGAGAGTCAATGTTTTGGGCATTCCTGATGAAGGGCTTATGCCCAAAAGTTCAACTGTCTTGCTCCTTGGATGCTGCCTGACCTGCTGTCCTTTCCAGTGTCATACTTTTTGACCCAGGACTGATACACTTAATGGTAAGGTCCTGGGGAATGTTGCTGAACAAAGAGACCTTGAAGTGAAGGTTCATAGTACCTTGAAAGTGGGGTCGCAGGTAGATAGTCGAGTGAAGAAAACATTTAGTATGCTTTCTTTTATTGGTCAGAGCATTGAGTATTGGAGTTGGGAGATCATGTTGCAGCTGTACAGGACATGCAGCCCTTTATCAGTTAAAATTTGCCAAACTGAAAATGACCCACTTATCCTAATTCTGTTTTTCAAACTTCTTTGCATGCTAATATATTGCCATCAACACGTTGATTCCTTATGTTTTGCAGTAAAGTTTCATGTGGTACCTTATTAAATGCCTTATAGAGTCCAAATTATCCTACATCCACTGATTCCCCTTTGTCAACCTGCTTCTAATACCAAAGAGCACTTGTAAAATTCAATTTCCTTTTCATGAAACCATAAATTACTTGCTTCTAGTGAATTAATAATGGATACCAGCATCTTCCAAATGACAGTTGCTAAACTGACTGAGCTATAGCTCCCTGTTAACTGTCTTCCTCTTTCTTGACTAGAGGTGTCATACTTTCAGCTTTCCAATCCCATACTGAACTTTCCAAGGAACTTTGGAAGGTTACAAACAATATCTTTGGAGCCACTTCATTTAAGATCCTAAGATGCAGGCCATGAGACCTTGGAGATTTGTCAGTCTTTAGTCCCATCATTTTTTCCTGATACTTTCTCTAGCGAGTATGTTAAAAATCACACAACATCAGGTTATAGCCCAACAGATTTAATTGGAAGCACTAGCTTTCATCAGGTGGACAAGATATGGAGATGCCGGTGTTGGACTGGGGTGTACAAAGTTAAAAATCACACAACACCAGGTTATAGTCCAACAGGTTTATTTGGAAGCACTAGCTTTTGAGCGCTGCTCCTTCATCGGGTGGACAACCTGTTGGACGATAACCTGGTGTGTGATTTTTAACTTTGTACACCCCAGTCCAACACCGGCATCTCCATATCTTGTGATTATGACTGTTTTAACTTTCTCTCTCCTTTTTGCCCTTTGCTTTTCTATTATCTTGGGATGCCTTTGGTGCCTTGTACTGTGAAGGTGATACAAAACATTTATTTAAAAGTTCTGCCAGTTTCGTGCTGCACATTAGCAATTCCACAATCTCACCCTCTAAGGAGCTAATTATTATTATTATTACTCATCGTTTTCAGATAAAAACTTATAGAAGCTTTTAATGTCAACTTTTTAAATTTCTTGTTCCCTTGGTCTCAAACTTCATTTTTTCCCTCATTATTTCTTTGTCTACTTTTACTAATTTCTCAAACTACTCTAATTTTTGGGCCTCACGAAAAGGTTTTGCAGCATTGTGCAACTTTTCTTGCAATTTGAAACTATACTTACTTACTTAGCTACAGATCATGCAGCCTCTTCATAGAGTCTTTCATGAAAGATGCCCATGGTCACACATCTGGACTGTACACCTCATGCCAGATAGCATGATGATCCTGATATGGAATGTGAGAAGCAACATAATGGGAGGTGGTGATATAGTGGTAATGTCACTGGATTAGTAATCCAGATGTTCAGACCATAGCTCTGGGGATGTGAGTTCAAAACCATCTGGAGCTAGGATTTAATTTCAATTAAATAACTCTGGCTAAAGAGAATACAAAGATCACTGTCAAGGCCCCATAATCTCCTCCCTTGCCTTCAGTATCTTGGGATAGATTTTATTAAATCTTGGGGACTTAGTTACCTCAATGGTTTTCAAGACACCCAGCACCTTAATATGAACAAGATGTAGAATATCAACATTCGCCTTCCTAATTTTACCAATTTCTATGTCCTTCTCTTTCAATATCAATGCAAAGTAGTCATTAAGGACCTTCCTCAGGCTCCACACATAAATTTCCTCCTTTGTCCTTGAGTGAGCCCTAGCTACTTTCTTACTCCTAATATGTCTAAAATACCATGGGATTCTCCTTAATCCTACTTGCCAAGAACATTTCATGGCCTCTTGTAACCCCCCCTAATTTCCTGATTAACTTCTTTGATGTTTCCTTCCTACTGCTAAAGGGCTTTGTATGATTTCAGTTTCCTAAACCTTACTATACTCCCTTTTCACTTTTGACTAACTTTTCAATATCTCATCACCCAGTGTCCCGCACTCTGATGAACTATCAGATTTGGATTAACCCTCAAACAGCTGTCCCCCCCATCTAATTTCTTCAGTTCCTGCCTAATTTTGTTGTAATTAGTCCCCCCCAGTTAAGAACTTTTACCCAAGGATCAGTCTTACGCTGATCCGTAACTATGTTAGAACTTCTGGAAGTATACTTACTGTTCCTAGAATGCTCCCTCTCTGAAACTTTAATCATCTGGCCATGCTTATCCTCCAAATCAAGCTCAAGTACAGCCCCTTCCCTATTTGGGCTATTTACATATTGTTTCAAGAAATCCTCTTAGATGCACCTAACAAATTCTGCCCATCTAAGCCCCTGTAATTTCGATTGTGGTCAGTTAACTCCCTAAAATTGACTAGATTGTTCAGGTTAAACTAATAACGCATCTGCCCCAACTTGGCAAAATATCACAAATATTTGTATCATCGAACAATGATCAAAGAAATACACCCATTCTTCTCATTATGTTGCTCTGGATTTTGTGAATGAACCTTTGAAAGTGGCAAGACAACTTTGTAAAGTTGTTAAAAGAATATACAGGGTCCTTCATTTTCTAAAGACATAGAGTGCAAATGATTAATTGGACCCCTAGTGTAGTCTTCTGGGCACCAGCCTTTAGGAAGGATGGATGACAAGATTTTGAAATAAAGGAGCAGAAAAGGGATTTACTAGATTGACAACAAGGACAAGGGACTTTAGTTGTGTGTAGAGTCTGGGGAAGCTACGATTGTTAACCTTAGATTGTTCACTTTAGCACAAAGAAGATGAAGGAAAAATTTCAGAGAGGCATTCAATATGGGGAGAAGTTTTGATATATTTGACTCCAGACCCACAAAAATGTGGTTGACTCTTAACAGCCCTCTGGACAATTAGGGATGAGCAATAAATGCTGGCCTAGCCAGTGATGCCCACATCCTATGAACGAATATTAAAAAAAAAGAACAGCTTTTTATACAAATAAGTGGATCCATAAATGGTGACAGAGGGAGAAGATAAAAGGCAAAATACCAGAGAGAAGATGAAGTTAAAAATCACATAACACTAGGTTATAGTCCAGCAGGTTCATTTGAAGGCACGAGCTTTCAAAGCACTGCTTTTTCATCAGGTGGTTCATCAGGATCATCAGGAAGATGGTCACTATTTTCACGTAACACATTGTTATGACCTGGAGTACACTGCTTATAAATGTGTTGAATCAAGATTCTATAGCAACTTTCAAGAGGGAAGAGGCATACGCTTGAAAAGGAAATATGTAGGGGCAATTGCAGAGAGATGAAGAGATTGGGAGTAATTGAATAGTGCTTTCAAAAACTAGTGTAGACAGAAAAGACTACATGTCATCTTTCTGTGTGATATGTTTGATTTGATGAGACATTTGATGGACCTGAATATCCATCATGGATTTTCCTCCAGGCCTTGGACAAATTTCCAACTTTGGGGTAATCTGGGCAAAGCAGGCATCCCACTTTCTTCCCCTCCCTTTTACCAGCAAAGAGTCATGCCAGACTTAGGATCAGGAGCATTAGGAGATTTGGAGCAACAGGCCTCAAAACCCTACCATAGCAGTAGGTTATTGAAGTACCTTAGTAGCCTAAAAATAAAGTTTCTTTTCTGAAGACTGTTCTGTAGACCATAAGACACAGGAGCAAAAGTAAGGTTGATCTAATAATCCTCAACTCAACTTTCCTGTCCATTCCCTCTAACACTTGATTCCCTCACTGATTTAAAAAAAATCTATCTCCACCTTGAATATTCTTAACAAACCAATCTCTATGGTTCTCTGTGGTCAAGAATTCCACAGGTTTACCAACCTCATAAAAAAAATTCTCTTCATCTGTGTTTTAAATTAATGTCCCCTTATTCTGAGATTGTGGCCCTAACCTCTCACAGAAGGGAAAACAATCATTCTACATCTATCCAATCAAGCTCTTAAGAATTTGAAGTTTGAATGAAGTCTCCTGTCATTCTTCTAAATTCCAATGAGTATAGGCTCAATCTACTCAACATTTCCTCGTAAGAAAATCTCTGGATTTAACCTGGATTTGTGGGCGGCACGGTGGCACAGTGGTTAGCACTGTTGCCTCACAGCGCCAGAGACCTGGGTTCAATTCCCGCCTCAGGCAACTGACTGTGTGGAGTTTGCACGTTCTCCCCGTGTCTGCGCGAGTTTCCTCCGATTTCCTCCCACAGTCCAAAGATGTGCAGGTCAGGTGAATTGGCCATGTTAAATTGCCCGTAGTGTTAGGTATAGGGGTAAATGTAGGGGTATGGGTGGGTTGCGCTTCGGCGGGTCGGTGTGGACTTGTTGGGCCGAAGGGCCTGTTTCCACACTGTAATCTAATCTAATCTAAAAAAACCTAGTGAACTTTCTCTGAACTGTCTCTAATGCCAATATATCTTTCCTAAGATAAGGATAACAAAATTGTTCTCAGCATTATTTCTATAAATTTGGGATCCACCTTTCATTGCTTTGCAGCAAAGTCAAATCCATTCCTGATGAAGAGCTTATGTTCGAATGGTCGACTCTTCTGCTCCTCAGATGCTGCCTGACTGGCTGTGCTTTTCCAGCACCACACTTTTTGACTCTGATCTCCAGCATCTGCAGTCCTCACTTTCTCCGAGCAAAGTCCAATAGAAAATCTGCTGGAAAGTTTGTTTGATTACAGTATGTGGCAGGAGTTGTAGCTCCCTCAATTAAATGTAACTTGCATGTGTCAGTTCATCTGGTTACAGACGGAAAATCCAACTTATATGGTTAAATGTTGTCAACCATTTGTGTGGAAGTATAACCGGAAATAAGGACCTACCAGAGGATATATATGTCAGCTTGAATGCTCATGTAGTCAGGGTGAGGCATGTATAATGAAAGTAAGAGGGAGTTTATTATGCCTTACTGTAATGTATTTTAAGGCTGAAATGTCACTACAATATTATTTATTCATCTGCCATGCAAACGTGGCACAAACAGAGTTCATTCCAGCATTTGGGGAAAAAAAAACTAATTTTTGTGGTTTGGTTAAGTACTCATTCCAACCATCCTTGCCTTGGTCTAATTCTGGATATAGAGGCTCTGAAGAAGGGCCAACAAAAGGGTTATAGCAGTACTTAGAGATTATAATCATTAGAAAAAAAACAGAAAAACTAGAAAAGGGAAAATTCAGAGATGCCCCAATAAGCATTCATAATACAAGAGCTGAATACTTAAAAGTCCATTGGAGAGCTAAAAAATAAATGAGAAGGATAAAAGAAAAATCTGAGACTAAATTAGTAAGTACCATAAAATACTTCTATAAACATATATGTAGTAGGCCAAATTAGGCACGTAAACAAAAACCTTAATATAGAGGCAGAGGTCATGTATGAAGCTCCATTACTAGTTTTCAGCTATCTTGATGGGAAAAGATGCTGCTCAAGCCATAGTACAATTAGATTAGCATGAGGATGGTGCGTTTGAGTTATGCATTAAGGACTCTTAAAGGTGCTTGATAATGTGCATAATAAAATTGTTAACAAATTTGACAAACATCGAATCTTCTATTATTGTACATGTCTCTCTCTCTAACTACAAATTGCTACAAGCTGACTTATATCCTCTGGTAGGTCCTTATCTCCTAGGAACCTTTTTATCATTCTGCACAAAAGGTTGACAAAAACATTAACCACTTAAAATTATAACCATGAATCACCTGGGATGCAGAGACAGCACCGGACCTGTATGGGTACAGTGCAATTTGGAAGTGTACAAACTATGGCTAGGGCTCAAGGCCTATATTATCTTGGGTTCAGAGACAACACCAAACCCGTGCACAAGCAGCATAAAACAGGAGTGTACAATAACAGCTGAGGCTGAAGGCCGACACAGCAGCTCAGTTTGGTCAAGTAGATTATGTGATCTGTAATATGTGGCAAGTTATAAATCACACCAATATCATAGATAACCAGATGAGCAGCATGTGCTCCGAGCTGCAGAAATTTGAATTCAAATAGTGGCTGGAGACACTGTGGTACTACGTGAGGCTAAGAGTTTTATGGATACATGTTTAGAGAGATGATCACACTGCAGATTAAGGTACTAGAGGCAGGAAGGGAAATTCCCTAGGCTAACACAACGGTTTCCATTTTGGAAGCGACTAGGGTGCTGGTTCCTCAAGGAAGTACACTCACAGCCAAGTTTCCAGCACCATGAGAAGTTCACCTGTACAGGAGGAAAGGAAAAAGAAAGGAGGAGTGATAGTGAAAAAATATTCATTAGTAAGGGGCACAGACAGGCATTTCTGACCAGGATGGTAAGTTGCCTCTCTGGTGCCAGGGTCAAGGATGTCACAGAACGGCTACCGGACATTTGTCTGGGGAAGGGTGAACAGCCAATGGTCATTGTCTTTGCTGGTACCAATTACTTAGATAGGAGGTAGAATATGGTTCTGGATTCAGAATTTTAAGAGTTATGTAGAAAGTTAGCAAACAGAACGTAGTAATCTCCAGATTACTCCCAGTGTCACGTGCAAGTATAAGAGTAGGTCAGAGACTAGGAATACTGCAGCAAGTAACTTATCTCCTGTTTCAGGCACAAATTAGGATTTTGATTTGATTTATTGTAGTCACGTGTACTGAAGCACAGTGGAAAGTTTTGTTTTGCGAGCAATGCAGGCAGATCATAGCAAACAAGGACATACAGATCATAGGTGCTTAGACAGAGCGAGGCATATAAGGTTACGATTGCACAAAGCAAGATCAACATTATTTTAAATTAGATAGGTCCACTCTGTTGTCTAGTAACAGTAGGTAAAAAGCTGTTCTTGAACCTGTTGATGCATGTGTTCAAGCTTCTGTATCGTCTAGCTGACGAAAGAGGTTGGAAGAGAGCATTATCAGGGTGGGAGAGGTCTATGATGATGTTAGCATCCTTTCCGTAGCAACAAGAAGTGTAAACGGAGTCTGTGGATGGGAGTTTGGCTTCCGTGATGGTCTGGATTGTGCACACAACCTTCTGTAATTTCTTACGGTCCTGGACAGATCAGTTGCCGAAACAAGCTATTATGCACCCAGATCGAATGCTTTCTATGGTGCCTCTGCAAACGTTGGTGAGGGTCCTTATGGACATGCCAGATTTCCCAAATGGCCTGAGGAAGAAAAGACATTGTTGTTCCTTTTTGACCATCACATCTACATGAGAGGTTCAGGACAGATCGCTGGTTATCGTCACTTCCGAGAGCTGGAAGATCTCGACCCTCTCCATTTAATTAATTTGGATACAGGTGTGTCCTCCTCCTTTCTTTCTGAAGTCAATGATCAGTTCCTTTGTTTTGCTGACATTGAGAGAGAGAGAGATTGTTATCATTGCATCATGACACCAAGCACCTTCCTGTATCCTGACTCATCATTTGATATCCGGCCTCCAATGGTGGTATCATCAGCAAACTTGTAGATAGCATTCCAACAGAATTTGGCTACACAGTCATGGGTGTACAGGGAATACATCAGGGGACTGAAAATGCATCCTTACAGGGTGCCAATGTTGAGGATTATCATGGAGGATTATTGTGGAGGAGGTGCCGTTGTCTATCTTCAGTATTTGGTCAGGAAGCTGAGGATCCATTGAGGAGTGTTATGTTATACTGCCTACTTGCCAGATTGGGTGCAGATTCAACAACACTCAAGAAACTCAATTCTATGCAGGACAAAGCAGCCCGCTTGATTGGCATCACAAGTATTCACTCCCTCAACCGCTGACATTCAGTACACACTGCTGCTTCTATCTACAAGGTGCATCTCAGGAATTCACCGAAGATCCTTCGAAAGCACTTTCCAAACCCGTAACTGCTCACATCTACAAGGAAAAGGGCAGCAAATACATGGGAACATCAACACTTGCAAATTTCCCACCAAGCTACTCACCATCCTGACTTGGAAAAATGTCACTGTTCCTTTACTGTTAGAGTCATAGAGATGTACAGCATGGAAACAGACCCTTCGGTCCATGCCGACCAGATATCCCAACCCAATCTAGTCCCACCTGCCAGCACCCGGCCCATATCCCTCCAAACCCTTTCTATTCATATACCCATCCAAATGCCTCTTAAATGTTGCAGTTGTACCAACCTCCACCACATCCTCTGGCAACTCATTCCATACACTTACCACCCTCTGCGTGAAAATGTTGCCCCTTAGGTCTCTTTTATATCTTTCCCCTCTCACCCTAAACCAATGCCCTCTAGTTCTGGACTCCCCGACCCCAGGGAAAAGACGTTGTCTATTTATCCTAACTATGCCCCTCATAATTTTGTAAACCTCTATAATGTCACCCGTCAGCCTCTGACGCTCCAGGGAAAACAGCCGCAGCCTGTTCAGCCTCTCCCTATAGCTCAAATCCTCCAACCCTGGCAACATCCTTGTAAATCTTTTCTGAACCTTTTCAAGTTTCACAACATCTTTCTGATAGGAAGGAGACCAGAATTTCATGCAATATTCCAACAGTGGCCTAACCAATGTCCTGTACAGCCGCAACATGACCTCCCAACTCCTGTACTCAATACTCTGACCAATAAAGGAAAGCATACCAAACACCTTCTTCACTATCCTATCTACTTGCGACTCCACTTTCAAGGAGCCATGAACCTGCACTCCAAGGTCTCTTTGTTCAGCAACACTCCCTCGGACCTTACCATTAAGTGTATAAGTCCTGTTAAGATTTGCTTTCCCAAAATGCAGCACCTTGCATTTATCTGAATTAAACTCCATCTGTCACTTCTCAGCCCATTGGCCCATTTGGTCCAGATCCTGTTGTAATCTGAGGTAACCCTCTTCGCTGTCCACTACAGCGGCACGGTGGCACAGTGGTTAGCACTGCTGCCTCACAGCGCCAGAGATCCGGGTTCAATTCCCGACTCAGGCGACTGACTGTGTGGAGTTTGCACATTCTCCCCGTGTCTGCGTGGGTTTCCTCCGGGTGCTCCGGTTTCCTCCCACAGTCACAAAGATGTGCGGGTTAGGTGAATTGGCCATGCTAAATTGCCCGTAGTGTTAGGTAAAAGGGGTAAATGTAGGGGTATGGATGGGTTGCGCTTCGGCGGGTCGGTGTGGACTTGTTGGGCCGAAGGGCCTGTTTCCACACTGTAAGTAATCTAATCTACACCTCCAATTTTGGTGTCATCTGCAAACTTACTAACTGTACCTCTTATGCTCGCATCCAAATCATTTATGTAAATGACAAAAAGTAGAGGACCCAGCACCAATCCTTGTGGCACTCCACTGGTCACAGGCCTCCAGTCTGAAAACAACCCTCCACTACCAACCTCTGTCTTCTACCTTTGAGCCAGTTCTGTATCCAAATGGCTAGTTCTCCCTGTATTCCATGAGATCTAACCTTGCTAATCAGTGTCCCATGGGGAACCTTACTGAAGTCCATATAGATCACATCTACTGCTCTGCCCTCATCAATCTTCTTTGTTACTTCTTCAAACAACTCAATCAAGTTTGTGAGACATGATTTCCCACGCGCAAAGCCATGTTGATTATCCCAAATCAGTCCTGGCCTTTCCAAATACATGTACATCCTGTTCCTCAGGATTCCCTCCAACAACTTGCCCACCACCGAGGTCAGGCTCACCAGTCTATAGTTCCCTGGCTTGTCATTACCGCACTTCTTAAACATTGGCACCACGTTTGCCAACCTCCAGTCTTCTGACACCTCATCTGTAACTATCAATGATACAAATATCTCAGCAAGAGGCCCAGTAATCACTTCCCTAGCTTCCCACAGAGTTCTCGGGTACACCTGATCAGGTCCTGGGGATTTATCCACCTTTAACCGTTTCAAGACATCCAGCACTTCCTTCTTTGTAATCTGGACATTTTGAAAGATGTCACCATCTAGTTCCCTACAGTCTATATCTTCCATATCCTTTTCCACAGTAAATACTGATGCAAAATATTCATTTAGTATCCCCCCCATTTTCTGTGGCTCCACACAAAGGCTGCCTTGCTGATCTTTGAGGAACCCTATTCTCTCCCTAGTTACCCATTCGTCCTTAATATATTTGTAAAAACCCTTTGGATTCTCCTTAATTGTATTTGCCAAAGCTATCTCATGTCCCCGTTTTTCCTCCTGATTTCCTTCTTAAGTATACTTCTACTTTCCTTATACTCTTCTAAGGATTCACTTGTTGGGTCAAAATCCTGAAATTCCCTCCCCAACAGAATTGTGGGTCTACTTCCAGCACATAGACTGCAGTGGTTCGAGGAAGTTCACTACCACTTTCTCAACAGGCAATATTAGTGCTGGTCCAGCCAGCAATGTTCACAACCTATGAGCGAATTTAAAAAAACACAGCAAATTTTAAGACCTGGCAGTTAAATTTGGTGATGAGGAAGCTTCTAGAAACAACTATTCAAGATAGAAATAGTAGTTGTGTGGTAAAACGTGGGTTGACAGGGGAAATCAAGAGGAAATTATGTTTAACTAACTTGTGGAGTTTTTTGAAGAGGGAACCCAAATTTCTGATGCACACACCAAATTGCTGAGTGGTATATAGAGATTACCAAAAGGCATTTGATACAGACTTGTGAGGCAACTCATAGGTTATGGTGTAAAAAGGACAGTAGCAATGTGGATACAAAGTTAACAGAGTGATAGGTAACACAGGGTAATTGTCAATAGATAATATTTCAGGCTGCAGGAATGTTTGTATTTGGGTTATCAGGGGTTGTTCTTAGGTCTCCTACTTTTCCTAATATATATTAATGAACTAAACCTTGATCTGCAGGGACAATTTCAAAGTTTGCAGATGACATGTAACTTGGGAGAATTGTAAACTGTGAGGAAGACGGTGTGGAGCATCAAAAAGATTATTGATAAGTTAATGGAGTGGACAGATAATTGGCAGATGAAATTCAATGCAGAGAAGTGTGAGGTGCTGCACTCAGTGAGAAAAATACTGAAAGGCAACATTGAATAGGGGCTACAATTCTATAGAGGATACAGGAGCAGAGGTACCTGACTGCATATGTGCACAGATCACTGAAGGTGGCAGGAGCAGGTGAAGACTGAAGTTGATAAGACAACTTCAAGAGCAAGGAGGTGATTTAGAACCTATATAAGGCACTTGTTAGACTTCAGCTGGAGTACTGTGCACAGCAATGGGCAGCACATTAAAATAAAGACATGCATGATTTGGAGAGAGTGCAGAAGCAATTTATAAAAATAGTTTCAGGAATGAGCAACTTTAGTTATGAGGATAGATTGTAGAAGTTGACTGTTCTGCTTGAACAGAAGATTTAATAGAGGATTTCAAAATCATGATCAGGCTAGATCAAGTAAATAGGGAGAAACTGTTCCCACTCACAAAAGGAACAAGAAATGAGAGAGTACAGATTTAAAGTTATGTGCGAAAGAAGCAAACACATTTTCACACAAGTAGTTAGGGAGGCACTGTCTGGAAATGTAGTGAAGGCAGGATCGATTGAGACAAGTGTATTGAGTACAGGAGTTGGCAGGAGATATTACGGCTGTACAGGACATTGGTGAGGCCACTTTTGGAATATTGCGTGCAATTCTGGTATGTCCCTATCGGAAGCATGTTGTGAAACTTGAAAGCCTTCAGAAAAGATTTACAAGGATGTTGCCAGGGTTGAAGGGTTTGAACTATAGGGAGAAGCTGAATAGGCTGGGGCATCGGAGGCTGAGGGGTGACCTTATAGAGGTTTATAAAATCACGAGGGCATGGATAGGATAAATAGACAAGGTCTTTTCCTTGGGATGGGGAAGACCAAAACTAGAGGCACAGGTTGAAGGTGAAAGGGGAATGATTTAAAAGGGGCCTAAGGGGCAACTTTTTTATGCAGAGGGTGGTGTGTGTGTGCAATGAGCTGCCAGAGGAAGTGGTGGAGGCTGGTACAATTACAACATTTAACAGGCATTTGGATGGGAATATGAATAGGAAGGGTTTAGAGGAATATGGGCCAGGTACTGACAAATGGGACTGGATTTATTCAGGATACTGGTTGGCATGGACGAGTTGGAACGAAGGGTCTGTTTCCATGCGCCTATGACTCTATGATTCTAACCAGGCATTGGGTGATTATTTGGATAGAAATGGTGTTCAAGGATATGGGGAGAAAGCAGGAGATTGGTACTACATTAAGGTGAGAGACAAGAGATTTAAAAAGAACATAAGGGGCAACGTTTTTACACAAAGAGTGGTTAATGTGTAGAATGTACTGCCAGAGGAATTGGTGGGTGTAGATACAGTTACAACATTTAAAAGACATTGGGATAAGAACATGTACAGGAAAGATTTGTAGGGATATGAGCCAAATACAGGCAGGTGGGACTGGTTTAGCTTGGGAACGTGGTCAGGGTGGATTAGTTGGACCGAAAGGTCTGTTTCCATGCTGCATGCTTCGATGACTAGGTAATGATACACAATCATAATTCTGTCATTGTATGGAATTGTAGGGACACCGGTTGTGTGGAAATTAAATTGGTTAAGCAGCTGAAAGACAGATGGTGATAAGCAATCCATCAACCAACAAATCATTAAAAAAAAGGATTGTAGACCTTCCAGTCCTGAATGCTGATGAACAATTAAACATTTGATCAGAAGACAAGGCTCCACAAATATTCCCATTCTCAATGATGGAAGGGCCCAGCACATCACTGCAAAAGACATGGCTGAAGCACTTGAAACTATTTTTAATCATACGTTCAGCATAGATGACCAAACTGGAACTTCTCCCAAGGTCGAAAAATGTGTTGCTGGAAAAGCGCAGCAGGTCAGGCAGCATCCAAGGAGCAGGAGAATCGACGTTTCGGGCATAAGCCCTTCTTCAGGCTTATGCCCGAAACATCGATTCTCCTGCTCCTTGGATGCTACCTGACCTGCTGCGCTTTTCCAGCAACACATTTTTCAGTTCTGATCTCCAGCATCTGCAGTCCTCACTTTCTCCTTCTCCCAAGGTCCCCAGCATCACAGATGGCAGGTTTTGACCAAGTCAACTCTCTCCACATGCTATCAAGAAATGGCTGATGGCCCTGGATACAACAAAGGTTTTGGGCCCTGACAACTTGGCAGTGGCATTGATGACTTGTGCTCCCCAGGTAACTGCATGCCTGGCCAAGGTATTCCAGTACAACTATAACACTCACATTTTTCTAAAAGTGGAAAATACCCAGGTGTGTCCTGTCCACAAAAAGCATACTCTTGATCAATAGCAAAGTGAACGAAAGTGTCGTCGCTCATGCAGGCATCTGAATGGGTACATGAATAGGAAGAGTGTAGAGGGCTATGGGTCAAATGCTGGCAAATGGGACTAGATTAATTTAGGATATCTGGTCTGCCTGAGCTCGACCTAAGGGTCTGTTTCCATGGTGTATAACTCTAAGATTTTATGGTTCTATCTACAAATGCACTGCAGCAATTCAAGGTTCCTTGACAGCCCCTTCCCAATCCACAAACTCTCTCACCAAGACGTTTTAGGACAGTATTTATATGGGAACACCACCTGCAACTTGCCTCCAAATCTCACACAATCCTGAACTTGGGTCTGTATCGCTGTTCCTTTATTGTCATGAGGTCAAAATCTTGGGACTGTCTCCCTAACATTACAGCTGGAGAACTTTAATCAAATAGGCTGCTACAATTCAAGGCGACTTCCTCAAGGGTAATTAGAAATTTGCAATAAATGTTGGTCTACTCTGCAAAGCCCACATCCTGTGAATGAATAAAAATAAAGTTGTAGGTCATTAGATTTCTGATGAAGATCTTATGCTCAAAATGTTGACTCCCCTGCTCCTTGGATGCTGCCTGACCTGCTGCGCTCTTCCAGCGCCATACTCTTCGACTTTGATCTCCAGCATCTGCAGTCCTCACTTTCTCCCTGTCGTGAGATTTTATCAACTACATTGAAGTTGGCATCACATTATCAAATCTGAAGTTATTATTAAATTCAACTTTTGCAATAATAGTAACAATTAACATGGTTTCATGGCTTGAGTAGAAACTGGACTCGGATCACCAAATGTAGTGTTACTATCATAACGCTTCATCTGCATACATAAGATGTATTTTGAGCTAAACATTACAGTTTATACCAAAAGCAGCTTGCTCATATATCCCATAACGTGTCATTACTTTCAAAGATGGACATTTAATCTGGGATCTTAGTCAGCAAATATGCACTGCTTAATATTTCATTTGAGTAGGGGTTACAAAATAATAAAGTATAGAATTCATGATCAATGCCAAGTTATCTCTCAAAGTCTGGTTCAGAAAATGTACACAAGTACTCACTGTCTCACAGAGTGGGGATGGAAGCCTTGTCTAGCAAAATTTAGAATTCAAAGCAAGCATGTAAGACAGCTACAGTAGAGCTGAATTATTTCCTTCAGAAATGTTAGTTCTTTTTCATTTGTGCTCATAAGGGTCATAGAGTCATAAAGATGTACAGCATTAAAACAGAGCCTTCAGTCCAACTCGTCCATGCCAACCAGATATCTTAAACAAATCTAGTCCCATTTGTCACCCTCTGGTCCATATCACTCTAAGCCCTTCCTATTCACATACCTTTCCAGATGCCTTTTAAATATTGCAATTGCACTAGCCTCCATCACTTCCTCTGGCAGCTCATTTCATACAGACACCATCCTCTGTATGAAAACGTTGCCCCTTAGGTCCCTTTTAAATCTTTACCCGTTCACCTTCAACTTATGCCCTCTAGTTTTTGACTTCCCCACGCCATTGAAAAGACCTTGGCTATTCACTTATCCATGCCCCTCATGATTTTGTAAGCCTCTATAAGGGCACCCCTCAGCTTCAGGGAAAATAGTTCCATCTTATTCAACCTCTCCCTGGAGCTCAAAGCCTTCAACCCTGGCAACATCCTTGTAAATCTCTTCTGAACACTTCCAAGTTTCACGACATCCTTCCTACAGCCGGAAGACTAGAATTGTACACTGTACTCCAAAAGTGGCTTAACCAATGTTCTGTGCAACCATAATATGGCCTCTCAACTCCTGGACTCAATGTTCTGACCAATAAAAGCAAGCATACCAAACGCCATCTTCACTATTCGGTCTATCTGGGACTCAACCTTCAAGGAACTATAAACCTGCCTTCTAAGGTGTCTTTGTTCAGCAACACTCCCTAGGACCTTACCACTAAGTGTATAAGTCCTGCTCTGATTTGCCTTCCCAAAATGCAGCACCTCACATTTATCTGAATTAACTCCATCTGCCACTTCTCAGCCCATTGGCCCATCTGGTTAAGATCCTGTTGTACTCTGAGGTAACCTTCTTCGCTGCCCACTACACCTCCAATTTTGGTGTCATCTGCAAACTTATTAACTATACCTCCTATGTTCACATCTGAATCATTTATATAAATGACCAACCTTGTGGCACACCACTGGTCACAGGTCTCCAGTTTGAAAAGCAGCCCTCCACCACCACCCTCTGTCTTCTACCTTCGAGCCAGTTCTGTATCCAAATGGCTAGTTCTCCCTGCATATGATCTAACCTTACTAACCTGTTTACCATGAGGAACCTTGTTGAACATCTTACTGAAGTCCACATAGATCATGTTCACAGCTTTGCCCTCATCAATCCTCTTTGTTACTTCTTCAAAAAATTCACTCAAGTTAGTGAGACACAATTTCACAAGTACAAAGCCATGTTGACTATCCCTAATCAGTCCTTGCCTTTCCAAATTCTTGTAAATCCTGTCCCTCAGGATTCCCTCCAACATCCTGCCCACCACCAATGTCAGGCTCACTGGTCTATAATTCCCTGGCTTGTCCTTACCATCTTTCTTAAATAGTGGCACTACATTAGCCAACATCCATTCTTCCGACATCTCACCTGCAGCTAATTATGATATAAATATTTCAGCAAGGAGCCCAGCAATCACTTCCATAGCTTCCTGCAGAGTTCTAGGGTACACCTGATCAGATCTTAAAAATATGTTGCTGGAAAAGCGCAGCAGGTCAGGCAGCATCAAAGAAGCAGGAGAATCGACGTTTTGGGCATAAGCCCTTCTTCAGGAATGAGGAGGGTGTGCCAAGCAGGCTAAGATAAAAGGTAGGGAGGAGGGACCTGGGGGAGGGGCATTGGGAATATGATAGGTGGAAGGAGGTTAAGGTGAGGGTGATAGGCCGGAGAGGGGGTGGGGGCGGAGAGGTCAGGAAAAAGATTGCAGGTCAAGAAGGCGGTGCTGAGTCTGAGGGTTGGGACTGAGAAAAGGTGGGGGGAGGGGAAATGAGAAAGCTGGAGAAATCTGCATTCATCCCTTGTGGTTGGTGGGTTCCTAGGCGGAAGATGAGTCGCTCTTCCTCCAGCGGTCGTGTTGCTATGGTCTGGCAATGGAGGAGTCCAAGGACCTGCATGTCCTTGGTGGAGTGGGAGGGGGAGTTGAAGTGTTCAGCCACGGGGCGGTTGGGTTGGTTGGTGCGGGTGTCCCAGAGGTGTTCTCTGAAATGTTCCACAAGTAGGCGGCTTGTCTCCCCAATGTATAGGAGGCTGCATCGGGTGCAGCGGATGCAGTAAATGATGTGTGTGGAGGTGCAGGTGAATTTGTGATGGATTTGGAAGGATCCCTTGGGGCCTTGGAGGGAAGTGAGGGGGGAGGTGTGGGCGCAAGTTTTACATTTCTTGCGGTTGCAGGGGAAAGTGCCGGGAGTGAAGATTGGGTTGGTGGGGGGTGTGGATCTGACGAGGGAGTTGCGGAGGGAGTGGTCTTTCCGGAACACTGAATAGGGGTGGGGAGGGAAATATATCCTTGGTGGTGGGGTCTGTTTGGAGGTGGCGGAAATGACGAAGGATGATACGATGTATCTGGAGGTTGGTGGGCTGGTAGGTGAGGACCAGTGGGGATCTATCCTGGTGGAGATTGGAGGGGCGGGGTTCAAGGGCGGAGGAGCGGGAAGTGGAGGAGATGCGGTGGAGAGCATCGTCAACCACGTCTGAGGGGAAATTGCGATCTTTGAAGAAGGAGGCCATCTGGGTTGTTCGGTATTGGAATTGGTCCTCCTGGAAGCAGATGCAGCGGACGCGAAGGAATTGGGAATATGGGATGGCGTTTTTACAGGGGGCAAGGTAGGAGGAGGTGTAATCTAGGTAGCTGTGGGAGTCAGTCGGTTTATAGTAAATGTCCGTGTTGAGTCGGTCGTCCGAGATAGAAATGGAGAGGTCGAGGAAGGGGAGGGAGGAGTCTGAGACGGTCCAGGTAAATTTGAAGTCGGTGTGGAAGGTGTTGGTAAAGTGGATGAACTGTTCAACCTCCTTGTGGGAGCACGAGGTAGCGCTGATACAGTCATCGATGAAGCGGAGGAAAAGGTGGGGGGTGGTGCCAGTGTAGCTGCGGAAGATGGACTGTTCCACATATCCAACAAAGAGGCAGGCATAGCTGGGGCCCATGCGGATGCCCATGGCTACTCCTTTGGTTTGGAGGAAGTGGGAGGATTGGACAGCATCTGCTGTCCTCACTTTCTTCTACACCTGATCAGATCCCAGGGATTTATCCATTTTTATGCATTTTAAGACATCCAGCACCTTGTCCTTTGAAATCTGGACATTTTCAAGATGTTGCTATTTATTTCCCCTTCAGATGAAGAAGGGGGAGCACTCCGAAAGTTTGTGATTTCAAATAAACCTGTTGGATTATAACCTAGTGTCATGTAACTTCTGACCTTATCTACTCCAGTCCAACACTGGCACCTCCACATCATTCCATATCCTTCTCCACGGTAAAAACTGATGCAAAATACCCATTTAATATCTCTCCCATCTCTTGTGGTTCCACACAAAGGCTGCCTTGCTGATCTTTAAGGGGACCTGTTCTCTCCTTAGTCACTCTTTTGTCCTTAATGTATTTCTGGAATCCCTTTGAATTCTCTTTAACGCTATTTCTTGAAGCTATCTCACGGCCCCTTTTTGTCCTCCTGCTTTCCCTCCTAAGTATACTCCTACTGACTTTATATTCTTCTAAGGATTCACTCACTCAATTTCTGCTGTCTATCCCAGACATATGCTTCCTTCTTATTCTTGACCAAAACTTCAATTTCTCCAGTCATCTAGCATTCCCTACACCTACTAGCCTTGCTCTGCACCTTACTAGAAACGTACTGTCTCTGGACTCTTGTTATCTCATTTTTGAAGGCTTCCCACTTTCCAATCATCCCTTCACCTGCGAACAAGTGCCCCAATCAACTTTTGAAAGTTCTTGCCTAAAATGATTCAGATTGGCCTTCCTCCAATTTAGAACATATTCAGTCTATCCTATTCTATCACTATTTTAAAACTAACGGATTCCACAAACAAATTTGCTCAGAATTGCACAATAATATGAAGTTTGATAAGCATACTGTAATGAGAATTTTCCAATTAAATAAAGCTTTCACATTCGATTAATATATGTTAATATATTGCACTCATTTTACTAGGTTTCTTACATTTCAATGATTTACATTAATAGTGCTTTCCTATTCATGAAAAATAATTGAAAAGTTAATATTTGTAATTTTAGGATTAGGCAGAAATGTATGTGAGGTTTCCCTGTCAAACCTAATTTTTAATATCCTGAAAGTGATCTAACATAGCACATTTTTGAAAGAGTCATAAAATATGATAGCACAATGTACGTCATTTTGAGAGGAATGTAAGGGAGTAGCCAGAGTTGCAAAACAAGCTACACCGTATAATATATTTTTAAGATTAATAAATAAATGTGCAATTTTTTGCAATTTCCATGTATTTGCTTTGCCTATCCTCTGTTGTTTATAACATTGGCAGGCAAAAGACTGTCATCCAGGTGCTAGGTGCAAATGGTTTACAGAGAACTATTGATCAATTTAGTAAATGGGCAGAAAGTTAAGTGGTGTATGATGTGGGAAGACGTGAAAATGTTTATTTTGGTAGGGAGAACAAAAGAAGAGAATGTTATTTAAATGGAGAAAAACCGCAGAAAGGAACCACACAAAGGGACTCAAGAGTACTTATGCACAAAACGCAGCAAGTTAGTACATGGGTGCAACAGGTAATGAGGAAAGCTAAAGGAATGTTGGCCCTATTTTCAAGAGGGTTGGGGTACAAAGTAGGATAGTCTGATTGCAACTTTACAAGGTGCTGGTGAGACCACACCTGGAATACTGTGAGCAGTTTTGGTTCCTTTAAGGAAAGGCACAGTATCATTGGAGGCAGTTCAGAGAAGCTTCAATAGGATAATCTCTGGTATGGAGGGATTGTCTTATGAGCAAAGGCTAAACGTATTGGAACTCTATTTATCGGAGTTTAGGAGAATGAGATGATGTCACTTACACATATAGGATTCTTAAGGGGGCTTGACAGGGTAAATGCTGAGAGCATGCTTCCCCTCATGGAGACTCTAGGTACAGAGGACATGGTCTCAGAACAAAGGCCTGCCAATTTAACACTGAGACGATGAAGAATTTCCTGCCTCTCTTCAGAGGATTGAGTATCTTTTGAGATCTTTACCACAAAAAGCTGTGGGGGTAAAGTCCTTGTGTATATTTAAGGCTAAGATAGATTGATTCTTGATCACTAGGGGAAATCAAAGGTTACAGGGAAAACATGGGAAAGTGGGTGTGGAAGGTAGGTCTGCTCACCCATGATCTTACTGATTGGTAGAGGAGACTCAAGAGTTCAAACAGCCTACTCCTATTCTTATTTCTCATGGTCCTATGATTTTTCCTATCATAACACAACAGCTTATATCAAGATAGTATATTTTCAATAGTTAAAAATATTCCCAAGGCACTTCACAGTAACATTATCTGAAAAAAGAAGACATTGAAACACAGAAGGAGACAAACAGATATTAGGACAGGTAACCAAAGGTTGGCCAAAGACCTAGGTTTTTAAGAGAGCATCTTAAAGGGGTAAGAGAGAAGTAGAGGGTAGGACAGATGTATGAAAGAAATTCCAGAGTTTGTGGACAGCTGAAGTGAAACTGGGGAGAAGGAGCTCAGAGTTGAAGGAAAGCAAAGTTCAATTAGGGTTATAGAGCTGTGATGTTTACAGAATGAGACCACTAAAATATTGGAACAATCAGAATTTAAAATTTGTGGCAGTGCAGGATCAGGAGCTAATTATTTTGATTTGATTTGATTTGATTTAATTCAATTTATTACTGCCACATGTATTAAGGTACAGTGAAACGTATTATTTTACATGCATCATGATAACAGAACAAAGTTACACAATGTTTGCAGCGAGAAATCAACATTAACATTAAAGAGATCCATTCAAAAGTCTGATAACGGTGGGGAAGAAGCTGTTCTTCAATCTGTTCATGAATGTATATAAATTTTTCTACCTCCTGCCCAGTGGAAGAGGATGGAAGAGAGTATAATCAGGGTGGGAGGAAATAGAGGTGTTGCTGTGCTTTCTTTACCATAGTGTCCACATGGGTAAACCAGGATAGATTGTTGATGATAGTCTCTCCCAGGAACTTGATGCTCTTGACCATCTCCACCTCAGCACCATAGATGCAGACAGGGGCATGCATTAACTCTGTTTCTCTCTGCAAAGTTGTTACCTGAACTGCTGAGATTCTCTCGCATTTTCTGTTTTTAGGAAAAAAACCCAAGAACTTGATGGTATAGGATATCCTAAATGTCAAGGTCCTTATGCAGCACTCTCAGAAGCAGCACATTATGATCCACACTGATACCCAGTATAAGACATTTGTGGAAATTGTCACAAAGATACTATATCGGGTTAATTAATTCACAAGAACTCTTGTATTTTTGATAGACAATCATGCTAGAATCTGTCTTATTGAGGTTCTTTAACCACTTTCAGAAATGTGTCATGCAAAACCTTGCTTTTATGTGATGACTTGACTTTCACATCATTGCGAATCTCACTGTGCGTATTACTGTCTGTGATGATAACACCTACAATATTAAAGCGCATTGTCACATAGAAATTCAACTTCTAGCTGGCGTGTCTACAATACAATTGTCTTGTGTGTATTTTGGTGCTTCTCTGAGACACAGCTAAATTCAACATCAGGCGTCATTTGATGGAAACTGTTGAGATCTAAGCACTAAAAGTGTGTACAAGTGCACCTCACTGATCGAGATCTGGGCAAGTCAGAAGGGATAGTAGATATCCAACAAGTCATGGAGTCAGGAGAAATGATACGGTCCAAGGGAATGGGAGGGGTGGGACAATCCAGGAGATTGTGGGTATCACTGAGATGTTGCTGCTTGCATTCTTAATGCCTGAAAGAAAAAGGAAAAACGTTTCCTGTTAGAATGTCGAATGTGCCAGAGAGTGAAATGGAACTGGGGGGCAGAAAAAAAATTAAAGTCATGATGGAGAACAAAAAAGTTAGGACAAAATTCCTGTCAGAGAGAGGTGCAGAACTATTTCAAGGTGGGCAAAGCTGGAAGAGAGTTCTTATTAGTCACTTATTCAGCTCTTCTTCTGTCCTGGCCTCCAGTGCAGAATCTCCTTGTTTACCTCCCCCTTTCATATCTCTCTCTATTTGGGCTCCATCTCCACCTACCTGCGCACCTCTGTTACCCACCCCATATTCACCAACCCCCACCTCCTCAACTCTGCTTTCATCCCACAGATGCTGCCAGATCTGCTAAAAAATTCCTGTTTTTGTTGCAGATATCCAGCACCACCATTCATAATCCAAGTTCAGGCAAATAATGTACTTCAGCAGGTTCTCACAAGATAGCTGGTGAGGCTGAATTTGACCAAGAAATCATATCTCTCGCAAACAATTCATTAAAGCTGACATGCGTACCACAAGCAAATATGACCTTGTAGATGTTTATAAAATCATGAGAGGCATGGATAGGATAAATAGACAAGGTTTTTTCCCTGGGGTGGGGGAGTCCAGAACTAGAGGGCATAGGTTTTGGGTGAGAGGGGAAAGATTTAAAAGGGACCTAAGGGGCAACGAGAGTAGTGCTCGTATAGAATGAGCTGCCAGAGGAAGTCGTGGAGGCTGGTACAATTGCAACATTTAAAAGGCACCTGGATGGATATATGAATAGAAAGAGTTTAGCGGGGTACAGGCCAACTCCTGGCAAATGGGACTAGATTGATTCAGGATATCTGGTCCGCACGGATGAGTTAGACCAAGGGTTCTGTTTCCATGCTGTACATCTCTATGACTCCATGACTCCATGACATCGCCTCCTCTCTCTTTCAGTATTCAAAATGAGAGCAGCCCCTACATGATTCCCTGGTCCATTTCTCAATCAACTCCAATACATTCCACCTTCACATGTGATCTTTTGATGCAAGTGCAGGAAACCTAATACTTACTGGTGTGATCCCAGATAATTTTATTAATTAATAACTGGTTAAAAAAAGCAGTTTATTAATCATGGATGCCTTGAATCTTAATGGAGATTAGGAAAGTCAGATTGACAAAGTTTCCTGAACAGTTTCCTGGAACAATATGTTGCAGGTCCAACCAGGAATCTCAGAGCAAAAGATCCCCTAGAAAACAATGCTAGAATTAGTATTCAATTTGAGAATAAGATATTTGGATCAAAAACAACTGCTAAACTTAAATACTGGTAATTAGATAAGAGTGAGGTCAGAGTTGGTTAGAATGGATTAGGAAATTAGTTTAGCAGCACATGTTGAGGAACAATGGCAGACATCTGCCAGGTCAGGATTTGACCCATTTCATAATAACTAGCCTGGGCATCTAGATTATTATTCCAGTGACAATACCAATAAGTTACCACCTCCTCTCAAGTTATTTAATGTTACTTAAATAGAGAAATACTGCAAATAAAATCTACAGCACAGAGGATTTGAGAGTTCTTGTGTGTAAATTTAAAAAAAGCTAACATTAAATTTGCTATTGGGAAGATATATTGGAATGTCAGCATTTGTTTCAAATGGAATGGAATATGAAAACAAGTAAGAGTTGGTAAAATTACATAAGGCACAAGCGACAGCACACCTCGAATAATATGAACAAGTTTTGGTCCCTGTACCCAAGAAAAGATATTGGATGCAGTTGAGAGAAGAGTCATTAGGTTGATCTTGGGTATGTAAGGATAGTCTTACAATAAGAGGTTGAGTAGTTTGGTCCTATAGTCATTGTGTTTAGAACAATGAGGGAAGACCTTACTGAAAGTGACAAGATTCTTAGGGGACTTGACCAGGTAGGTGAGGGGAGGTTGTTTCCCCTTGGGGGGGTTTCATGACTAAAAGACCTGATCTCAGAGTGGGAATCACTGAGTTGGGACAGAAGTGAAGGGGAATTTCTTCTTTCAGAGGGTAGCAAATTTGTGGAATTTTTTATCACACAGGGAAATAGACTATATTCAAGTTGAGATAATTTTTTAATCAATAAGGGAATGAAGGGTTTGGGGAAAGGGAGGAAAACTGAACTGAGAATGCATATCAGCCTTGATCCCAATGCTCAGCATACAGACTTGAATGGACTAAATAGCCTACATGGCACCTACACCTTTTCTTCTGGACATGTCACAGCTCAAAGTGAGAATTGGGTTGATGGATTTTATTTACTTTAATGTGGTGATCATTTACTCAAACATAAGCACACAAGGCCGCAAATTTAACAATAAAGCAGAAGTTTATAACACAAAACAATAAAGCAAACCAAGCTGTCTAAAAATATAGAACAGAGTCTGAAAGATCTTAAAACACACTTTCTGATAACAATGAAGAGCAGGCATGTTAGCTGATTTTTGTCCTTTTCACCCTTAGGACCAAGGCTACATTTAGTACATTGTCACTTCAGGTGAAAAATCAGCTAATTCAATATTGGCATGGAATGCATCTGAGAGTTTGCAATTCATTGGGACTGAGTTATATTTGCTGAGCAAGTATAAACTCTTTATTCTGTCAACCTTGTCAATGTGTTTTTGTATTGATAATTGTTTCTCAGTGTTGTGTTCTTCAACTCAACTATTTCTTCACAGCTTTTTCCTCTGAACTGTTACGTCTTCTTATATGATGCTCATAAAACTGAAAGCTTAGACATCCTCAGCTTACAATAACCTATGGATTTCTAACCAAACATGGCTGGTCTGGAAGTTGCACAAACTAACTTTCCACTCACCAAAAGTTATTCCCTAAACTGTTGTATACTCTTTCTGGGAGAGAAAATATATTTTGCTTCTGCCCCTTATCAGTTTCCTCTAAGAATTATTCAAAAACCTTCCATTTTTATAGGTTTACTGAGCCAAAATCAATCTTTGATCATCTTAAACCAAAACAAGCTAATGGCCTTCAATGTTTAGACACCCAGTCATAAACTGAGCACAATACAACATTTTAGGTTGTCCCTGTCCCATGGATTAGGCCATGGCTCTGGAAAGAGTGATTGACCTGGTATTTTTCTCAAAACCTTCATAAAAATAACCAAAAGTAGGCCATTAGCTTGAAATCAAAACTCTAAAAATGATAATACATCTTTTTCAACATTGCACATTCAGCTCCTCACCATCCAAGGCCTCAAACACTATTTTCAGTTGTAACAATGATTTCCACTTCTTACAATTTAGTACACTATATTCACTATGAGGTAAGTAGGTTAAATCTCAAAAACTCTGAACAGTCAAGATGGATTAAATGATGTACTTCAAAGCTGTAATATGTTGTGGTTCTAAAAACAATTAGAATTGTATCATCTGAATAAATTTTTAGCTTTTGATTATAATTGTTTTCTTCAGCCCTGTAAAGAACAAGCTGGTCCTCTATAGAAGGTGGGAACTTGAGTGTAAAGTACTGTATCTGTTGACCCACATGTGAACTTGCCACTTGCTGTTAACCATGTAGTCTAATTCCGGAGCTCCGCTGACTGCTCAGGAAGCAAGCTCCAAGAAAGTGCGCCTGTATGTTCAAATACATTGAAAACTAGTAAAGGACTGGTGCTTGCACGGCATTTTAAAAATACATCTGGAAAATTAAATGCAAGTGTTGCCTGAAAATTGTATCTGAGGCAGTCAGTTGCCTCTGTTGGCAAAACTGTGACCATTTGTAATGCAGTCACTTAGCAGCTGCACACATTGCAGACATTGTGGTTGTGTGCATGTCTGAGAGTTGATATCTGATTAGCAGCTGAGCCTGCTAACTAACAGAGACTGGCCTGCTTTTAAAACATTCTGTTATGACTTGCCAAGTTGGCGTGGCATCAGAGCCTTTTGTGAGAAGGTGCAGCAGATCCTGGAGAGAGGAAGGCAGGACTGGACCAGGAGAGAGCTATAGGGTTACCATCTCTGATTAGAGGACATGATTAGACGTCCCATCATCTCTCCATAGATAAGAGGACAAAAACTGTTCATAGTATTCTATTTGTGATCTGACCAGTGCCTGATGTGGTTTTTAGCAAGACCTACTTATTTTTATACTCCATTCCCTTTGAAATAAAAGGCAAGTCTATTTCTGCTCCCTATTACCACTGAACTTGGAGGCAAGTATTTTTGTGATTCAGGTATAAGGATCCACAAATCCTGCTGTTCTGCCGTCTTTGCCTACTTAGATAATATTCAGCTCTTCCATTCTTCCTTGCCATAGCATTTAACCTTCCAATTTTCTGCATTATATTCCACCAGGCTGTTTTTTTTTGCTCTCTCACATAACGTGTCTATACATCTCTGCAGACTCTGTCATCCTCACTGTTTGCCTCCCCCCACAATATTTGTCTCATCCACAAACTTAGTGATACTGCACTCATTTCCATCATCCAAATCATTTACGTATTCTGTAAATAATTGTATCCCTAGCACTGTGGCACTCCACAGGTTGCCATCTTCAAAATGTCTTCTTTATCCCAATGCTGTCTTCTATTAGTTAGTCAATCCACTGTCTGTGATAATATAGTACCCTTTACACCATGGGCTCTTAACATTATGTAGCCTGATGTGCAGTATCTTTGTGAACATCTTTCAGAAATCCAAATATACCACATTGACTGATGTCCGGTCCTTATGACCGGAAGAGATTGAAGTCCTGAGTAGGGGTCTCAACTTCTGCCCCACCACCAAAATGGACCCGTTGGTTCTGGCAGCAGACACAGAGGAGTTCATCAGATGAATGAGACTCCGGGAATTCTTTCAAGGTGCCGGCAGTGACCCCACTGAGCCCACTGATGAACTAGAACAGTCATCACAGGGATCTGTAGAGGAGCAACCAAAGAAGGTGTCAACATGGACCCCACCGGTGGGCCACTGCCCTGGGCTTGACATGTATGGTCAAACTGTCAGGAAATATATAAATGCCAGATTCATCAGCTGTACACATAAGATAGAGCAAAACATCACCCGTTCCCAACGCAATGCCATCCAGGCTCTCAAAACCAATCATAACATTGTCATCAAACCAGCAGATAAAGGAGGAGCCATTGTCATTCAGAATAGAACAGATTGCTGCAAGGAAGTGTACCAACAACTGAATAATCAGGAACACTACAGGCAACTACCAGCAGATCCGACCAAAGAACACACCCGTGAATTAAACACACTGATCAGAACTTTGGATCCAGTCCTTCAGAGTTCCCTACGTGCCCTCATCCCACGTACTTCCAAAGGTACACAAAGCCAACACACCGGAACGTCCCATTGTGTCAGGAAATGGGACCCTATGTGAGAATCTCTCTGGCTATGTGGAAGGCATCTTGAAACCTATTGTACAGGGGATCTCCAGCTTCTGTTGCGACACTACGGATTTCTTACAGAAACTCAGCACCCATGGACCAGTCAAACCAGGAACATTCCTCGTCACAATGGACGTTTCCGCACTCTACACCAGCATCCCCCACAAGGATGGCATCGCGGCAACAGACTCAGTACTCAACACCAACAACTGCCAGTCTCCAAACACCATCCTACAACTCACCCGCTTTATCCTCGATCATAACGTCTTCACCTTTGACAACCAATTCTTCATCCAGACACACGGAACAGCCATGGGGACCAAATTTGCACCCCAATATACCAACATTTTTATGCACAGGTTCGAACAAGATTTCTTCTCTATGCAGGATCTCCAACCGACATTGTACACCAGGTACATTGATGACATTTTCTTCCTCTGGACCCATGGCGAGGAGTCACTGATAAAACTACACAGTGACATCAACCAGTTTCATCCCACCATCAAACTCACCATGGACTACTCTCGACTGTCTGTCTCATTCTTGGACACGTGCGTCTCCATCAAGGACGGACACCTCAGCACCACACTCTACCGCAAACCCACAGACAACCTCACGATGCTACACTTCTCCAGCTTCCACCCAAAACATATTAAAACAGCCATTCCCTATGGACAAGCCCTACGCATAAACCAGATCTGCTCAGATGAGGAGGAACGTGACGGACACCTGGAAGTACTCAGGGATGCCCTCACAAGAACGGGGTACAATGCTCGACTCATCGACCGCCAGTTCCGACGTGCCACAGCAAGGAACCGTAATGACCTCCTCAGGAGACAGACACGGGCTGCAACTGACAGGATGCCCTTCGTTGTTCAGTACTTCCCAGGGGCTGAAAAATTATGCCATGTTCTTCGTGATCTGCAAGACATTATCAATCAGGATGAGCACCTCACCAAGACCTTCCCCACACCTCCACTACTTGCCTTTAAACAACCGCCAAACCTCAAACAGATCATTGTTCGTAGCAAACTGCCCGGCTCTCAGGACAACTCCATACAACCCTGTCACGGTGGACGCTGCAAGACGTGTCAGATTGTGGACATAGATACCACTATTACGCGTGGGAACACCTCCCACCTTGTACATGGCAGGTACTCATGTGACCCAGCCAACATTGTCTATCTTATACGTTGCAGGCAGGGATGTCCAGAGGCATGGTACATTGGGGAAACCGAGCAAAGGCTACGACAACGGATGAATGGGCACCGCACAACAATCAACAGACAGGAGGGTTCCCTCCCAGTTGGGGAACACTTCAGTGGTCCAGGACATTCAGCCTCGGACCTTCGGGTGACCATCCTCCAAGGTGGACTTCGGGACAGGCAGCAGAGGAAAGTGGCCGAGCAGAGGCTGATAGCTAAGTTCGGTACCATAGGGAGGGCCTCACCCGGGACCTTGGGTTCATGTCACATTACAGGTGATCACCATTGCACTACACACACACACACAGATATTCCTACACACACACACTCTCACATACACACGGACACAGGTACACACAGACGTGCACACAGACACCCACACACACCCTTATAGACACACACATGCACCCCCTCACAGACTTAAGACACTCTGCACTCACTACACACACACACACACTTTCTCACACTCACAACCCCCACCCCAGACAGACACACATACAGACAGACAAAGACCCACATGCACACATATATTTTGTGTGGTGAATTTTTTTGTACTTGCAGAGTTACATTGCACTTTGCTCAAAAACTGCATACATTCATGTAGAACTCTGAGCTCAAAAACTGCATGAATTTATGTAAAACTCTGTTATCTCACTTTTTAGATTAGAATCAATCTAAACATCAGGTCATAGACAGAGAACACAGGGGGCTAACACCTTCAACATATTGTCTAGCTATCACCATTGTTAACGGCTAACCCGAGAATGCAACTTTAAAAAAAAGGCTTTTGCGATTTACACATGAAAGAAGCGAAACTATCACTGTCGTCTAACAGATGAAAGGCTTAACAGACAATCAATTCTTCAATGTATAATTTCAGTTACATCACACTGCAAATTTTTGCTATAAATTCTGTGTTATGATCGAGCCCTCCACAATCACCTGATGAAGGAGCGTCGCTCCGAAAGCTAGTGTGCTTCCAATTAAATCTGTTGGACTATAACCTGGTGTTGTGTGATTTTTGTCCTTTTATCTAGTCTGCTTACTATCTCCTTAGTGAATATATTTGTCAGGCATGACTTTCCCTTCATGAAGCCATGTTAACTTTGCTTGGTTCCATTATGTCTTCCTAAATGTTTACAATTACACCTGTTAATGTCTACCAATATGCAGTACTAGGTAAAGTTTGTTTAAGGTAGTTTGCTACAAAAATACACCTGCTCCATTTGAAATCCAGAGGAGAATTCCTTGCCTCTGCCCACAGACTGTGTGACAGCAGTAGGATGGATGGATCCAATATAACATGATCTATAACCCCTTCAGATCCATTCCCTTATACAACATCTTCCCCCAAACCTTTTTCTCCATATTTGCCATACACTTAAATTACCTATGCCAGTACCTCAACCTCCCGTCTCTTCACAATGCTGAGAGACTGAAAGTTTCATATTTTTCTCAGAATGATCTCTGTATTTGGACTTGGAAGAATGGCAATTCTCTTGTTTGAGGACTACTGACCCAGGTACTGATCCACAGATAATTTCTTCACTGCAGGATCTTCTATCTCTCAGATATCCTTCGCTGAGCTTGTCATTCTTTGTAGACCTTGTTACAGACTTATTACTTTACCCAGGGAACCCTTAATCACCTCAATTTACCTTGCTAGGAATCAGTTGCTCTGTTGAAATAAATACTTTATTTCTGTAGTAACTTGGACTTTTGGATCAGGCAATCAATTTCAAAATGGAAACATAGACTCTTTCTTGCAAGACACTAGTTGCTTAGACCAGGCAGTTCCTTCCTCTTGACCATGTCCTGATTCTATGGATTTTGTCATGGAGTCATGTACAGCTTACCTCATCTCCTTCAAATGATTGATCGGACTGGATGTCTTCAGTAATTCTTTGTGATTGTTTGACTTGTTCAGATTCTTTGTTATATTATGAAAGATTACTGTGAACTCAGCAATATTTCTGTCACTAAGACTGACTGTTCTATTCAGCAGAACATTACATTTTTGCTTTTGGTCATACTCCAGTAAATCCTGCACAGTCTCAAAACGCTGCAGGATTCAAAGGGTGTGATCTCAGTCAACTCACTAGCTGTTTGGTCTAGCCATCCTTCAATATAACTGGTGAATAGTAACACACTTAATAAAAGCAAAATACTATGGATGGTGGTAATCTGAAACAATAACAAAGTGCTGGAGACATTTAACAGGTCTAGCAGCTTCTGTGGAAGGAGTCGACAGAGGTATAGTTGAGTCCAATATGACTCTTCTCCAATTAGGAGTCATACCGGTAGTACTCTTTTGCTCTTATCAAATTTAATTGAGATTTTTTTTCTGGCTAGTTGTTTAGCTATTTCTTTCTCACTCGAATGAAAGGATTCTTTTATGTCATTATAGGTAATCTCAACAGATTTGCTCTTCTTTTTTGGTTTCTGTCATGCCTCTACAAGGCCTGTTCATCATCCCTTAACCGGTTAGTGGACAACAGTTTATTTCTGGATTAGTCATTCATCTTCTGCATGCTTTTCAGCCAGTTGTTCTCTTGAAACTATTGGACCTCTTAATGAAGTTGAAGTCCTAACAAGCATATTAGCTCACAAGTGAGGAGTGCAAATTGCGAATTATGGCATATTTTCAATTGTCTTGTATTACAGTGTAGCTTGGAGTATTTTTTATGCTCTTGACCAATATTCCACCTATATAAAATAAACAACTTAATTTCTTAAAGCTACAGCTCCTGTTTCAGCCACAGTAACTAGTCTGATGGGATAGCAATTGGTATTAGTATCAAACTTAAATTTAATGGGATATCCCTTCGCGAGCTCTGTAAAACCCAAATTGTTGGGCTGACTTATTTCCCCATGAATGACTCAGTTATCTTTTCTCAGTAGGATTGTTCCATCATATTAAAGCCCTTTACAGGGAATGTTCTCCTTTTCTAAGCTTTATAACCGCATGCTATTCCTGTTCTTAATGATTCACTTTGAATGATGCTGCATCTTAACTATCCAATTTTGTGTGTTGCATGATCCATCTCTGACCTTCAATCTGAAAGGAAGTATATTTTTCCATTTCTAACCAATGTGCTGATTAATCTTATTACTTTAAAGGCATTTTAACGTTATAATTACACAATTCCTTCAAATCTGCTATTCTTTAAGCTTCTATTCTTGTGTTCAAAATATGTGGTTTTAAAGTGAATTACTATATACCTTTGACCATAAGAAAAGGAGCAAAAATAAGCCATTCAGCCTATTGAGTCTTTTCCACCATTCAATGAAATCATGGCTGATCTGAATATTATCATCTCTACCTTCCTTTTCCCTATAAAGTTTGATTCTCTTCCTGATTAAAAACCTATCTCAGCCTTGAATATATTTAAAGATCTAATCCTCAACAACCCCCTGTGGCAAAGAATTCCACAAATTCACAACACTCAGAGTCAAAAGTCCTCATGCCCCTCTCCCTTTATTCAGAGATTACGCCCCCCCCCGCCACCCCCCCGATCTTAGACTCTCCCCCAAAAGGAAACAACCTTTCTGCAAAATAAGGAGTTTTCCTCACTTGACAACCCTGTCAAGTCCTCTAAGAAGTTCATATGTTATGATAAAATCACCTCTCATTCTTTAGTCTTCCAGTGAGCACAGGCCTAATCTACTCGACCTCTCCTCGTAAGGCAGTCCCTCCACAACTGGTATCAACCTAGTGAATCTTTCTGAACTGCCTCCAATGCCAGTATAATTTTCCTTAGATAAGGGGCCTAAACTATTCACGTATTATAGCTGTTGTCCAACTAGTATCTTGTAAAATTTAAGCAAAACCTCACTATTCAATTCCCTTTGAAATAAAGGCTAACATTTCAAATGACTTCACTATTACACTTCGTTGAAAGTGTGGCACTGGAAAAGCACAGCAGGTCAGGCAGGATCTGAAAAGCAGGAGAATTCGACATTTCGGGCATAAGCCCTTCATCAGGAATGAGGTTTGTGGGTCAGGGCTGAGAGATAAATGGGAGCGGGGGTGGGATTGGGGGGAGGTAGCTGGGAAAGCAATAGGTGGACACTTTCGACTCTGATCTCCAGCATCTGCAGTCCTCACTTTCCACTACTACACTTTCAATTTGGATAATAGCCTTTTGTGATTCACAGAAAAGGACTCCCAAATCCATCTGCTCTGTAGCTTTCAGCGGCCTTTCTCCATTTAAACAAGATTCAGCTCCTCTATTCTTCCTGCCAAAATGCACAACCTCAAGTTTCCCCACATAATATTCCATCTGCATGTTTTTGCCCACTCACTTAACATAAATATATCTTTCTGCAGATACTTGTATCATCCTTACCACTTGACTTCCCACCTATTTTGTGTCATGCACAAATTTGGGGATAGTACATTCATTTTCCTCATCCAAAACATTAATATATTATATCATAAATAATTGAGGTCCCAGCAGTGATCCCTGCAACACACTAGTTACAGGTTGCCAGACTGAAAGTACCCCTTTTATCCCAACACTGATTTCTACTGGTTAGTCAATCCCAGATCTGTGCTCAGCCAGAAGTCACACAACACCAGATTATAGTCCACCAGGTTTATTTGAAATCACAGACTTTTGGAGTGCTGCCCCTTCATCAGGTGAAGCAGCAATGGTCCAACTGCTTGTGATTTCAAATAAACCTGTTGGACTATAACCTGGTGTCATGTGACTTCTGGCTTTGTTCACCCCAGTCCAACGCTGGCATCTCCATTATTATACTTTCAATATACCACCTTCAATACTATGCTTATTATGCAGCTCGTTGTGTTCTACCTTGTCAAATACCTTCTGAAAATCTAAATATATTACATTCACTGCTTCCCCTTTATCTATCCTGCTTTTGCTTCCTCAAATAATTCATTGATAAGCCTTAATAAGACTCAATAAATCTTCCCACCATAACTGCAGTTTAATTAGAGTAGTAGTCCTTTTAAGTCTTTCATTTTTCCCTGACTTTTATTCTTCTATGAGTCTCTTTCGCTAAATTTCTTTAAATTTTCTCATTTTCTGTTCTGATAAATTCTGAAACCTTCCTGATTATATGGTCTAAATTATTTTTTTCCAGGCCCTATCTCTGTTCTTTGCAGCTGATCCACATTGCTGCAATTAAGTGGCATTTTCACACTTTACCACTCCTGGTACATTGCGGCATTTGGTACTTCTATCAGTATGTAGAACTGATTAAGAATTGTTTGAGGTAGTTCACTGCCACCAATTCTTCTTTGCCTTTATTCCATATCGAAATTACTGGTAAAAGATACACCACTGCAGAGAGCCTACAGAAAAAATTATTGTTCTCAGATGACAAGAAGTTTATTGTATGATAGTCATAGCTGTTTAGAGCACAGAAAAACGTCCTTCAGCCCATCAAGTCTGCCAGTCAAAAACAATCACCTAAGTATTCTAATCTCATTTTCTAGCACTTGGCCATAGCTTTGTATCCTTCAACATCACATAGCAATATTTGTGACTGCATTTGGTCAGGCATAATTATTAGACCTGAGGGAATTGGTCGAGATTCATCTGCTCCCTCCAAAAACTTGAGTAAAATTTGTCTCCACCAACAGCCTATACTTTCCATCAGTAGAATGGGTAGAGCCAAATATGTAACATTAATATTAACCTTTCTCAGGACCAATGGCTTTATACAATCATTGATAACTCTGGCAGGCTGAACTGTTTTTAATGAGGCAAGAAGAACTAACTCACCTAATCTAAACAGCCTTCAGCAGACCCTTTAAGGGAAGTGGTTGCTAGGCTACTTGCTTCCTGTAAATAATGGTACTCACAAGTAAATAACATCTCTCTTTGGTGTCCAAGAAAACTATATTTGGGGTCATGTATATGACCAGAGTAAAAACCTAAACAGCATACAAAAAAGCCTCTTGTCCATTTATTTAGAGACAGATTGTGGGTACCAGTTAAAGGTCCACTGGGGGTGTAACTTATACAAATAAGTGGATGTTCCACTCCTCCACTTTTCTTTTGTTAGGGCTACTGGGTGGGATTTTGTTATAGAGACAAAAGAAAGTCCCCATTTTGAGAAACCAAGGAAGGCGATGTGTCTAATCACGCAGGCAGCAGAAGCCAGAATTCAAATCTATTGAGGGTCTCTAATTTAACCATCTAAAGACATGGGAGCTGGGCAATAACATGAATGTGTCAGGGAAGAATCCCAGCATGTGTGAAGGAGATGCCATATTTGAAGTGGAGACAGCACTGTGTAAGGCAGCACAAGCAGAAAAACAAACCTAAGGTTAGACAAGAGTCTAACACAATAACACAATGGCAACTGCTAGAAGTGTTACCCATTGATAGCTTGCTGCCTCCTCAAGGTTTGACTGCCAACACCCTGCACATGTAGAATGCACCTTGGAGTGAGAGAACCATCAACCTTTCCACCTCCGATGACCACTCTCCCTACAGCAGAGTATTGATGCTCACAATGACTACAACCTGGTAATTATATGAATCTCTATTTTTCATGCTCCTGGAAATATCTGAATGTCTTGAGAAAATGTCTCTTAATATGCTCCTTAACAGGTTCAATTGTCTGTTCAGGAAGTTATTTGGGTTATTTCATCCAGACCCCTGGCCACTACCTGGAAACAATTGCGAGCAAATTTCTGCCTTGGAGATTTATGATCAGTAGTGTTCTGCAGAGGTCAGTGTTGGGAACCCCTGTTCTTTGTACAGGTGCACAATCCTTTATCCAAAATGCTCGGGACCAGCTGGTTTTCAGAATTCAGAACTTTTTGAATTTCAGAATAAGTGACAGTTTGATGGGGACATTTTTAAAAATCTTACCGGAGGAGCAGACTCACTGAGTAAAACAGGCCTTGAGACAGAATTGAGGCCTGCCAGTGCTGGACAAACGCCCCACACACATCAAATCTCAGTGGCACGTATCGAGTGGGTATCGACTTGGGTTAATTGTTTGCATGCCAAATAACCTTGTTAATGAGAAAAAACTTCACAAAAAACCTTTGGACTTTGGAGCTTTTCGGATTTCGGGACTTCGGATAAAAGGTCGCCTACCTATAATGTAGATATTAATGATTTGGAGGTGAATGTAGGTGACCTGTTAGTAAGTTTGTAGATGACACAAAGATTGGATGGGCCTTGGATACTGGGGAGAATTGCCAAAGGATACAGCAGCATATAGTTAAGCTGGAGACTTGAGTAGAGAAATGGCACATGGAGTTTAATCCGGACAATACAAGGTGATGCATTTTGGAAATCTAACGCAGGAGGGAACTATACAGTAAATGGCAGAACCCTTCGTAATATCAACATACAGTGGGATATAAGTCCACTGTTCCCTGAAAGTGGCAACATAAGTGTATAAGATGTTCAAGAATGCATTTAGCTTGCTTTCCATCATCAGTTGAGGCATAGAGTATAAAACTTGGCAAGTAATGTCATAGCTGTATAGAACTTTAGTGAGGCCATATTTGGAATCTTATGTAGAGTTCTGAATGCAACATACCAGAAGGATGTGGAGGCTTTGGAGAAGGTACAGAAACAGATTACAGGATGTTGCCTGGTTTCAAAGGTTAGCTCTGAAGAGACATTCGGTAAACTTTGTTTGTTTTCACTTGAATGGTGAAGGATGAAGAGCAACCTGAGAGATGTTTACAAAATTATGAGAGGCATGGATAGAATAAATAGTTGGAGCCCTTTTCCGAGGATAGAAATGTCAATTACGAGGGGACATAGGTGTAAGGTAAAAGGGGATAATTTTAAAGGAAATGTGAGAGGTAAGTTTTTAACACAGCGTGTAGTAAGTGCCTGAAATGTGCTGCCAAAGGAGGTGGTGGAGGCAAATACAATAATAACATTTAAGGAACATACAGTCATAGAGACAAAGACATGTAGAGTTGGGAAAGAGACCCTTTGGTCCAACTCGCCCATGCCGACCAGATATCCTAAATTAATCAAATCCCATTTGCCAGCACTCCTCCTATTCATGTACCCCTCCAGATGCCTTTTAAATGTACTATAGTCCCAGCTTCCACCACTTCCTCTGGCAGCTCATTACATACACGCACCACCTTCTGCAGGCAAAAGTTGCCCTTTAGGTCCCTTTTAAATCTTTCCCCTCTCACCCAAAACCTATGCCCTCTAGTTTTTTTTTAGATTAGATTACTTAGATTAGATTACTTACAGTGTGGAAACAGGCCCTTCGGCCCAACAAGTCCACACCGACCCGCCGAAGCGCACCCACCCAGACCTATTCCCCTACATTTACCCCTACACCTAACACTACAGGCAATTTAGCGTGGCCAATTCACCTAACCTGCACATTTTTGGAGTGTGGGAGGAAACCGGAGCACCCGGAGGAAACCCACGCAGACACGGGGAGAATGTGCAAACTCCAACTCTCCCCCATCCCTGGGGAAAAGATCTTGTCTATTTATCCTATCCACACCCCTCATGATTGTATAAAGCTCTATAAGGTCACCCCTCTGCCTCCAACGTTCCATGGAAAATAGCCCCAGCCTATTCAGCCTCTCCGTATAGCTCAAACACTTCAACCCTGGCAACATCCTTGTAAATCTTTTCTGAACCCTTTTGAGTTTCACAACATCCTGCCTATAGGAGGGAGAGCAGAATTGCACACAATAATCAAAAAGTGGCCTAACCAATGTCCTGTACAGCCGCAACATGACCCCCCCCCCCCCACCTCCATACACAATGCACTAACCAATAAAGGAAAGCATACCGAATGCCTTCTTCACTATCCTATCTACTCGAGACTCCATTTTCAGGAACTATGAACCTGCACTCCAAGGTCTCTTTGTTCAGCAACACTCCCCAGGACCTTACCATTAAGTGTAAATGTCCTCTCTTGAGTTGCCTTTCCAAAATGCAGCACCTCACATTTATCTAAATTAAACTCCATCTGCCACTCCTCAGCCCATTGGCCCACCTGGTCAAGATCCCATTGTAATCTGAGGTAACCTTCTTCTCTGTTCACCACACCTTCAATTTTGGTGTCATCTGCAAACTTACTAACTATACCTTTTATGCTCACATCCAAATCATTTATATAAATGATGAAAAGCAGTGGACCCAGCACCGATCCTTGTGACACTCCACTGGTCACAGGTCTCCAGTCTGCAAAGTAACCCTCCACCATCACTCTCTGTCTTCTACCTTCAAGCTAGTTCTGTACCCAATGGCTATTTCTTCCTGTATTCCATGTGATCTAACCTTGCTAACTAGTTTCCCATGGGGAACCTTGTCAAACGCCTTGCTGAAGTCCATATAAATAATGTCCACCATTCTGCCCTTATCAATCCTTTTTGTTACTTCTTCAAAAATCTCAATCAACTTTGTGAGACATGATTTCCCACACACAAAGTTGACTATCCCTAATCAGTCCTTGCCTTTCCAAATACATGTAAATCCTGTCCCTCAGGATTCTCTCCAACAACTTGCCCACCACTGACGTCAGGCTGACTGGTCTATAGTTCCTTGGATTTTCCTTACCACCCTCCTTAAATAGTGACACCATGTTAGCCAACCTGCAGTCTTCCATCACCTCACCTGTGACTATGGTAAAAATATCTCCACAAGGGACATAGCAATCACTTCCCTAGCTTCCTACAGAGTTCTATTTTACACCTGATCAGGTCCTGGCGATTTATCCACCTTTATGTGTTTTAAGGCATCCAGCACCAATCCTCTTTAATATGGATATTTTTCAAGATGTCACCATCTATTTCCCCACATTCTATGTCTTCCATGTCCTTCCCCACAGTAAGCACTGATGCAAAATACACATTTAGTATCTCTCCCATCGTCTGTGGTTCCACACATTGAGGGTTTATAGTACAATCCCAGTAAACTGATCATCCCTTTCTTATTTCTCAGTTCCATCCAGATAACTTCCCTGAGTGTATTCCCAGGAATATCCTTCCTAAGTACAGACATAATGTTATCCCTTATCAAAACACCACTCCCCCTCTTCTCTTGCCTCCTGTCTATCCTTCCTATAGCATTTGTATCCTGGAACATTAAGCTGCCAGTCCTGTCCATCCCTGAGACATGTCTCTGTAATTGCTATGATTCCCAGTCCCATGTTCCTAACCATGCCCTGAGTTCATCTGTCTTCCCTGTTAGGCCTCTTGCATTGAAATAAGTCAGTCATACCTGATTCTCTGCTTTGTTCCTGCCTGTCCTGTCTTTTTCGCAACTGTACCAGTCTCAGATTGATCTCTTTCCTGCCTATTTCCCTGGGTCCCACTCCCAACCTTACTCATTTAAATCGTCCTCTACAAAATCTCCCTGCCAGTATATTAGTCCTTTTCCACTTCAGGTGCAAACCGTCCTTCTTATGCAGGTCACTTCTACCCCAAAAGAGATTCCAAGGATCCAAAAGTTTGAATCCTTCTCCCCTGCACCAGCTCCTCAGCCACTATTCACCTGCTCTATCCTCCTATTCCTACCCTCACTAGTTCGTAGCACTGGGAGTAATCCAGACATTAGTACTCTCAAGGACCTCCTTTTTAAATTTCTGCCTAACTTCCTATATTCTCCCTTTAGAATCTCATCCTTTTCCCTTCCTATGTTATTAGTTCCAATGTGTACAACCACTTCCTGCTGGTCCCTCTCCCCTTTTCTTGACAAATAAATGAATAGGCAGGTAATAGATGCATAAGGACCATGTAGAGACAAAAGGTTTTACTTGAGAAAGGCATCATGCGTTTGAGGACCAAAGGGCCTGTTCCTGTGGTGTACTGTTCTTCTTTGATATTTCATTGTGTACAGAGAAGGCACTGCACTTTAACATATGTCATACTTCAGCTGATTAATGTAGGGCCTGCCTGCTCATCAGGAGAGCACAAAAGATTCCATGACACTATTTGAAAAAGATAAGGAGAATTTTCCTGATTCTTTGGCCAATACTTAATTCTCAACCAACACCTAAAACACATACAAACTATTCATCAACTGAACGCCGTTTGTAGGACTTTGCAGTGCACAAAGAGATTGACTTTTATTTTTCATATTGCAAAATATGACTGCACTTTGAAAGTACTCAGTTGGCTATCAAGTACTTTGAAATGGTATGAAGTTATGAAAGGTGCTTTGTAAGAACTATTTTTTGTCTAAAATACTTATAGAAATATTTATTATTTCACTGGGCTCAATTTTCCACATTCACAAATGTCCTAACCCCAAACATCTCCAGCTGCTTCATAAGTGACCAACATAAGGTCAGAAGTAAGGATTTTTACAATTGCATTTTCAATAATTAATTCCATTTGCAAAACTTCTGACAACAAAATAGTTCATGCCTATGTGCAGCAACAGTGGCAAGTAAAAATTCATGTTACTCCTCTTGTTTTCATATAATCCCTACAGCATGAAAACAGGCCCTTTGGCCCAACAAGTCCACACCAACCCTCCGAAGAGTAACCCACACAAATCCATTAACCTATCCTATATTTAACCCTGATCAATGCATCCCTGAACACATCGGGAAATTTCGCATGGCTAATTCACCTAACCTGCACATCTTTGGACTGTGGGAGGAAACCAGAGCACCTGGAGGAAACCCATGTAGACACAGGGAGAATGTGCAAGCTCTACACAGGCAGTCGTCCAAGGCTGGAATTGAACCCTGGCCCATGCTCAGTGGTGGCTCTTTGCCACGTTGTATGTTTTTCTTTTCTTTTAATTTAATGCGGCCTTTGACTTCCTTGGTTAACCATTGTCAATTTATCCTCTTCCAGGAATCTTCCTATCTCATTGGGGTTATATCTTTCCTGCAAGTCATGAGCTATTTTCTTAAATGTCTGCTGACGTTCCTCAACAGAACTCCTTTCCCAGCCCATTTCAACTAACTCTGCCCTCAGGCCTATGTAACAACATAATTATTTTCAGAAAAAGTGCATTATGCATTTAAAATTAATTCTTCAAGTGATGCATTTTGGCATTAAGGCTATGGAGCGGCAATATAGACTAGATATCACAGTTCTAAAGAATATACAGGGAGAGTCAGACTTGAGGGTTCATATATATAGCTGTTTGAAGGTGGCAGGATATATTGAGATTTATTAGCACTGCATTTGTGATTGTAGGCTTCATAAGTAGAGACATTGAGTACAAAAGCAAGGAGGTTATGTTGAACCTGTGTAAAACTTTGGGCACGTAAAGTATTGCACCGAGTTCTGGTCATTATGCTTCATGACGGATAAGTCCTTAAGTGATTGCAGAAGAAATTTACTAGCGTGGTTTCAGTGATGAGATATTTAACTTGAAGTTTTCAGAGATATTGGAGTTGTCCTTAGAACAAAGGTAAGTGAGGGGGATTATGGTAGAAGGAAGGGATTATGACAGTTGTTGATAAAGTCGACAAAGAAACTGAACTATTTTTCCTCTATTTGTTCATGACATGTGGACATCGCTAGCTAAGCCAACATTTATTGCCTATCCTTAATTGCCTGACACAAGGTGATTTACCTTATTGGGTTGCTTATGTCCTCGGGTTGTAGGGGCACCCAAAAAAACTATAAGGGATTTTTGAAATATTCATCCAACAACAGTGAATGAACAGCAATATGGTTCCATGTCAGGATCATGCTTTAAACTGAGTGCTTGTCTTACATAATGGCTTTGTTCATTTAAATTGTGATACATAAAAGTAGATATTTTAACTTGCAATCCAATATGAAATTAGAACAGTCGAAGTCAATTCTCATCATTGAATAATATCTACCTTGATGGGAATCTCAATACTGGCATGGGGTGCTGAAGTCAATTGAGGGAATGGACACACTGTTCAAGCAGAACGAAGGAAGGAAACAGGTTTGGAGAGTTTCTCAGAAGTGCAGCAAACCGTGCAGCTTAACAGGAATTGAACTGCATAAAGTGAGATATAGATAGAGTTTGGTTTCCCTAGCTATGAGAATTATGTTATTTCTGTCAGTAAAATTTGTTTAAATATGAATACTGAACTGTATTTTACACTGCTAAACTTTTAAATATTTTATTGAGAATATTCTAGTATCCAAGAACAATTCTTGGACAATTTCATATTTTTGACATTATTAAGAATACAACAGTGGAAATAACAATTCAGTGTTAATTTTTAAAATTGAATTTTGTTTCTATCTAATGAAGAATTTGTTTTGATTTGAAATATTTGTCATTTTTGAAGCAGAGAAATGATATTTGGTAACACACTGATAAAGAACTGTTTAAAATAATAACCATTCTGTTTTAGTGATAACCTAACCAGATTATATTCTTGAGTCAGATTGAAAGTATTACCAATGTTCAGAATGTAATGTTCCACTGTCGTACAAGATGAGAGTGCTGGCATTAAATATCAATTTCAGTTTTGTTTGCTAAGCTGCATTGTATGCCCTTTTTTGTTCCCTTGTTTTCTGTGTTGTGTAGCTAACACGACTCATTGTGTGAGTCAGTTGTTTCTAAAATTTGCCTAATCATATCTTAACAGGACACCACTGTAATTCTTTACTAATGTGTGCTTGTGAGCCATTGAGGGTTTTAACAACTTTTCTCTATACAAATATATCAATCAATACAACATTTATTCTTCTTTTTGCTCTTCCAACTATTTCAAAACATTAAAACAAAGATAATTGACAATTACACTAAGGTAAATTGAATTAAATACATATACAGGCGAATGCTAAGAGTTTGTGAATCCATTCAGTATTCTGACAACAGTAGGGTAGAAACTGTTTCGAAACCAGTTGGTGCATGTGTTCAGGCTTCTGTACCTTCTCCCCAATTGTAGAGGTTGTAGGAATTCATTGCCAAGGTGGGATGAATCTTTGAGAATGCCAGCGGCCTTTCCTTGACAGCGGGCCTGATAGATAGATTTTATAGGTGGGAGGTTGGCCTTTGTGATTGTCTGGGCTGAGTTCACCATTCTCTGTAACTGTTTCTGATCTTGAATGGTACAGTTGCCATACCAGGTAGTGATACATCCAGACAGAATGCTCTCGATGGCACACCTATAAAAGTTGGCAAGGGTATTCGCTGTCATGCCAAATTTCCTCAGCTGCCTGAGGAAGAAGAGACATTGTTGGGCCTTTGTAACCAGTACGTCCACATGAAGAGTCCAAGAAAACTTGTTGTTGATGACCACACCCAGGAGCTTGACACTTTCCACTCGTTCCATCTCTGTGCTGTTAATGTGGAAGGGGGCATGAGTAACATCCTGCCGAAAGTCAACAATGAGTTTCTTGGTTTTGCCGGCATTGAGAGCTAGATTGTTCTCAGTGCACCATTTATCCAGATCTTCTAGTTCCCGTCTGTAGTCTGTTTCATCACCACCTGAGATTCAACCAACTATGGTGGTATCATCAACAAACTTGTAAGTGGCATTAGTCTGGTATTTGGCGATGCAGTCATGGGTATACAGTGAGTACAGTAGGGGGCTGAGCACACACCCCTGGGGGGCTCCAGTGTTGAGTGTTAGTGAGGAAGAAATATTGTCCCCAAACTTCACTGATTGTGGTCTGTGGGTCAGGAAACTGAGGATCCAGTTGCAGAGAATGAGGCTAAGTCTGGAAATCACTAAGTTTAGTAATCAGTCTCGAGGGGATAATAGTGTTGAAGACTGAACTGCAGTCAATGAGTATGATTCTTACATAGCTATTCTTGGTGTCAAGATGTTTTCATATGTAAAATAATGCTATTATTTTCTCTTAGTACAATACACACACATTCAGTTCTTTAACATCATGAAGAAGTTTGGATTGTTAATAACGAAAGGATAAAGAGTCAAAGTGGAATATTACTTGGTTCTGGCCAGTTATGATGAGATGAGTAGTAGAATCAGGTGAAATAGTCATCTTGACATTGAGATCACCTTGCTGTAACTTCCCCACTTTGGTCAAGCAGTAGATGAGATTTTCACCAAGGATTGGTGAGTTCCCAATTGATGCTCTTTTTTGCTGGTTAAATGGTTTGTTTACAGTCTAATCTGTCATGGGATGGGATCTTTCCAAACTCGCCATACAAACTAGTCATCAGGAAAACTTGACTTGGAAACCAGAGTGGGTTCTTGCTGGGTTCAACTCGCTACTTGCTCCAGAAGACCTCCAATTTTGATAGTGAACACCAACATCTCAAGCAAGCTCTGTGGGCTCTGGCCACATCAACCCACATCTAAGGATATGGCATCCAATATGTGCCAGTCTCTATGGACCCACATGGCACATCTCTGATCCATTTATGCGATGCTTCTACACTTCAGTGCATCAATTCAGGCTGTAACAATCATTGCAAAGCTGCAGCAAAGACATTTTGCACTCAGGGTCTCACACCCAGCTCATGGACTGGACAAGGTAGCATTTCCAGGTTCTTTGCTTGCTGTCATAGTGCACACTCACTCCGTGCCTACATGGATGCTCACAGCATCACTGTCTTGTATTATTGGGTCTTTTTGCACATGGACCTTTCAGCCAGATATACCTGGCTCATATCATTACTATTTTGCAATGCCATTTAGCACAGCCACAAAGCCAAAAAGCTTGTCATGGCTGTCATTAAGATTCTATCTCATCAACAAGATAGCCTTCACTCAGGGATCCCCAGCAAGGTAAGTCAGGCATAGCCTCCGATACCTGCTCATCCCTGCTCAGGGAATCAGAGTCAGAGTCAGAATCCTCATGAGAGATGAGGAGCCAAATGACAGGCAGCATGACACCTGCCTTTACTCTTACTGCTCTATTGTGGACTGCTTTGCCTCTGGAATGAGAGAGAGAGAGATAGGTATTACAGAAATGTGGTACTGCTATTACTATTGGTGCAGGTGGTAAGGTTCACTGAACAAGTGACTGAGCAGTGTAGAGGGTTAGTAGTGTCACAGTTTGGGGTGGATAACAGCAAGTGGGAAAGATGTTGCATGCATTATTAAGAATGGTAGAGCATGAGCCATTGTTGCACACATTGGCAGAGATAAAATAAGTGCGAGATATTAGAGATAAACAGTTTCACTTCCGCAGTCATAGAGTCATACACAATCAGAGTGAAGAAGGCCATTGACCTTCTCTCTGCAATGCTGCATATTACCAAAGATAGCAGAGACTGCTTCAACATAGCTGGCATTGTCTGGTGTGGTGGCTTCCACATTTGGTCCAGAGGGAAGGGGAAATGCCACCTATGCACCACCATATCCAGCAGAAGGTCCTGGACCAAGCCTGCAAAGCAGAATGAGGATTTACTCTATCATGTTCGGGACAAATATCAGGAACCCTGCTGGGCTGCTGTAGATGGGCAGTGCTTGTCCAGGTGCACAAAGGCTTTTGAAGATATGGCGCAGTTGTCAGAGATGCCAGTCAATTGTGGGAACTCTAGTGAGTGGTGAGTTGCTCCTGGAATGGGATCTGGTAATGATGGGATGGAAATTGAGCAAGGGTTCAAAATCCTGAGGTGCACCCTGCTCTCATGCTTGCTGTGAGGCCAAGCAAGTTTGTTTTTTTGTTGTAGTTTGAGTTTGGTAAGCTACAACAAAAAAGGTCTTTCTTGGCCTCAAAGCAAGAATCACACCATCAAACATGACACAACTCATGCTTAGCCACAACATGGTAAGATTCAGCCCTGAACAATATGACAATGAAGAGTTGAGAAAATATGTTAAGATCAGAAAATGAGATTTTTACCATTAGCAAAATGAAATCTGATTTTCCACACAGGGTTTGAATGGTAAGATGTGAATTTGCAACAGCGAATGGTGCAATCGTTTAAAACACATTATTACATATTTTTGCCTCATTTATTTTCAGTTCGCTATTCTCCCATGCAGTAGAGAGAAACTAGATGGCAACAACTCCTGGCGTGAAAGTCAGAGTGGTTACCTGGTGGCTCCAGCTCATTGCTTGCTCCTCTGGGCTTCTTGATCAGCATTCCCCTACATTCAGGGAACACTCCATGGGTAAGGACCACCAGTAGCCTTCATCCACAAAGATTGACGTTAGACACACACAGTCTCATCACAACATCACAGCATTTCTCTAACTTGATTGGAGTACAGTCATTTGCTTTAATGCTGCACTTTGGAATGCACCATCACCTTTCATTATAATGCTGCTGCTGGGTTGCTTTTCAGTGATAAACACCCATCTCATGAGTCAGAACAGGGTGCATCTTAGGGTTCTTCACTTGCTTTCTTAGCATTTACTCACTTTGTGCCTACTTGAATGCTCACAGCATCTCTGCCCTGCTTTGCCTTACCTTGCCATTTTACATTTTGCCACCACATCCAAAACTTATAGGCTCACAGTAGTTCTACCTTGCCTTGCCTTTTAGCACACCCCATAGCCAGGCAGCTTGTCATGATTGTCGGCAGTGAGCAGTTAAGGGGACAGACATGTTGCTGTGCTTGAAGTCATCGCAAAAGTTAGATTTTCAAAAGTTTATATAATTTCCCAACTTGCTTGACTTCTAAACTGATGACAGAAAGCATGAACCAGGTTTTTGTACTTAACAACAATGACTACTCAGTACAAAGAGACTCTAGTTACAGTAAAACAATCATGTACTGTCTGCATTTAAGTGGAATAGTTAAAACAATAACACCCGTGTAGACTCCCCTTCTAGACACACGGACAGACAGACAAGAGGGAAAAAATGATGTTATGAGTAGAGGGAAAGACTAAGAAGGCAGTTTAATGGTCATTTGTTCACAAGGTTTGTTGAGATGAATTCCCTCATGTTGATCAGAACATTGGTTCTCCAGATGCTTTCACTTATTTGCAGGGGGCACAGGGCGACTGGCGTACTCTTCATATAGGTCTCTGACTTATTAATTAGAAGTCACAGCTTCTATCAACTGTTAAAGGACAATAAATTGGTTTTCATCAAGCTTAAAGTGCTTTTTTTTTCTGCAGAGAACAGAGACAGGTCCTAAGATTGCAGGTATCTGTTGGATTCTCACTATCTTGTTCAAAGCACTCAAGCTGTTCAGCTACCTGGGACATAATCACATAACTGGTGGCAAGCAGAAGATCCAGTCATCAAGAACTAGTCAATAGTCCACAGACCAATCAGGTACTGTTGCCAACTGAGACTCTGTTTGTACACAGCCCTTGGCTGCATCTTATCCACAAACCATCCACATCTACTTGACCCAACAACTGTGTAATCAGTATTTTTGTGTCAGGTTACTTATTTTCAAAAAGTGCAGATATCTCTCAAAAATCTTTGATTTTAAAACATTCAAATTCCCATCTCAGTCACAATCAGAAATACAGAGAAATGAAAAGATAAGTATTTACAGGGGCAGCATCCAATTTTAGTCCTGGGGCTTGGACACTATCAAAGAGCCGCTTAGGGCATTTAGGGTCATAGGTTCCATACCATTACAGTCAGAGTGGGCAACAATCAAGCTTGCAATTCCAGAGCACCAAGTCCAGGGAACAGCTATAAGTCAGTCAGGGAGCTGCACAGTAATCAGGCAGGGTCTAGTCACTTATCAGTCAGGCTGTCTTTCGAAATTGATGGTGAGCTATGCATTTTAAGCGCTGTGTTCCCTTTGCTGGGTAGACTAACAATGCTGTTAGGGAAGGATTTTGACCCAGAAACATCCTGGGAATACCAATATATTTCTAAGTCAGGATGGTGAGTGACTTGGAGGGGAGCTTGCAGGTGATGTCTCATCTGTCTGTGTCCTTCTGGATGGTAATGTTCATGGATTTAGAAGATGCTGTCTAAGCAATCTTGGTGAATTTCTACAGTGCATCATATAGATGGTACACATTGCTATGACTGAGCATGGATGGGGACACCGTGAATGTTTGCAAATGTGATGCCAATCAAACTGGCTGCTTTATTCTTCAAGATTGATAAGATTCTTGAATATTGTTGCGCTCATCCAGGCAAGTAGAAAATATTCCATCACACTCCTGACGTGTGCCTTGTAGATGGTGGATTGGTTTTGAGAAGTCAGGGGTAAGTTACTTACTGCAGGATTGGATGTAGGTTTGCTTGCTGAGCTGGAAGGTTCATTTCCAGATGTTTCATCACCCTACTAGGGAACATCTTCAATGGACCCCAGGCGAAGCTGAAAATTCCTGCTTTCTATTTATATATTTGGGTTTCTTTAGGTTGGTGATGTCATTTCCTATGGTGATGTTATTTCCTGTGGTGAAGTCACTTCCTGTTCCTTTTCTCAGGGTGTGATGGATGGGGTCTAACTCGATGTATATTTTGACACAGTTCTGGTTGGAATGCTATGCTTCTAGACATTCTTGTGCGTGTCTTTGTTTGGCTTGTCCTAGAATGGATGTGTTGTCCCAGTCAAACTAGTGTCCTTCCTCATCTGTATGTGAGGATACTAGTGAGAGAGGGTCATGTCTTTTTGTGGCTAGTTGGTGTTCATGTATCCTGATGGCCACTTTTCTGCCTGTTTGTCCAATGTAGTGTTTGTTACAGTCCTTGCATGGTATTTTGTAAATGACGTTAGTTTTGCTCAGTGTCTGTATAGGGTCTTTCAAGTTCATTAGCTGCTGTTTTAGTGTCTTGATGGGTTTGTGGGCTACCATGATGCCAAGGACAGCACAGAGGAACTACGCAGAGCAGAGGAAAATCACCTATACCGTGTATTCAAAAGGAATGGGTACTAATGAACACAGTCTGCCGATTTCTCAGCAATAAACCCAAACAAGCAGACAAAACACGTCCAGAAAACCTAGCCACACTCCCCCACATCAAAGACATCTCAGAAATGACTGTCAGACTATTCTGACCCCTTGGCATCATGGTAGCCCACAAACCCACCAACACACTAAAACAGCAGCTAATGAACTTGAAAGACCCTATACAGACAACAAGTAAAACTAATGTCATTTACAAAATACCATGCAAGGACTGTAACAAGCACTACATTGGACAAACAGGCAGAAAACTAGCCACCAGGATACATGAACACCAACTAGCCACAAAATGACATGACCGTCTCTCAATAGTATCCTCACGTACGGATGAGGAAGGATACCACTTCGACTGGGACAACACATCCATCCTAGGACAAACCAAACAAAGACATGCATGAGAATTCGATCAAAAAACACATCGGGTTAGACCCCCATCTACCACCCCCCTGAGAAAAGGAACAGGAAGTGACTTCACCACAGGAAATAACATCAGCACAGGAAATGACATCACCACAGGAAATGACATCACCAACCCAAAGAAACCCAAACGATAAATAGAAAGCAGAAATTTTCAGCAATGCTTCACCTGATGTCCACTGAAGATGTTACCTAGTAGGGTGATGGAACGTTTGGAAATGAACCTTCCAGCTCAGTGAGCAAACCTACATCCAAAATCTCAACCTGAACTACAAATCTTCTTAAACTCGCTTACTGCAGGATTCCTAGCCTCTAACTTGTTCTTGTAGCCACAGCAGTTATATGGCAGGTCCAGTTCAGTTTCTGGTTAGCAGTAACCCCTAGGATGTTGATAGTGGGATACAGCAGTAGTAATGCTAGTGAATAGCAAGGGCTGATGGTATACTCTTATTTGTTGGAGATGGTCATTGCATGACATTTGGGTGGTATAAATATTACTTGCCAAAACCTGAATATTGTCCAGATCAATTTGTATTTGGACATGGATTGCTTTAGTAACTGAGGAGTCATGAATGGTGTTGATTATCATCAGTGAACCTTCCCACTTCTGACCTTATGACATGAAGGTCATTGATGAAGCAACTGAAGATACTACCCTGGGGAATTCCAGCTGCAAGTTCCAGAAGTGAGATAACTGATCTCCAATAACTACAATCATCTTCTGTTGTGCTAGATATAACTCCAAATTGTGGAGAATTCTCCCCCAGATCCCATTGGCTCTAAATTTGCTAGCATGTGTGTTACTGGGTTGATGTGCTTCTGTAAACAAGTCTACCATGTTGGTCAAAGTTTGAGGACAGCCATTAGACATCTCTGTACTATCGATAAAGAAAGAATCTTGCTTGTCCTGACTTCTGGACGGCAGGCAAGATGCTGTCAAAAAGAAAACAAGGGAAAAGCCTACGGCGCTGATATTGAAATCACCTAATTCAGTACCAATAAGTGACACTAGTATAATTTCACTTAAAGCTATAACATTTCATTATCTACTCATTACAGAACCCAGACACTGATTTGATCATTTAATTGTTAACCTTTTATTCAATTCACGTTTCTAATCTACGTTGAGTGCGTTGCAGTTTAGTAGCTTATGCTTTGTAGCTAATAAATTCACCTGACTCAAGAAAGCCTGGTAATTTGGGTTCTGTTTGAAAGATAAATATATTTGGATTGGAAAACATAAACCGCCAGAAAGGAGATTATTTTTAAATGAATCTTATTGTGACCAACCAAGAGTGTACTTACAGAATGAAACAGAATGGAAATAGACCCTTTGGTCCAACTTGTTCCTGCTGACCAAGTTTCCCAAACTAATCTAGTCCCATTTGCCTGTGTTTGGCCCATATCCCTCTAAATCCTTCCTATTCATGTACCAGTACAAATGTCTTTTAAATGTTGTAATTATACCTGTATATACCATTTCCTCTGGCAGTTCATTCCACATGCAAACCACCCTCTGTGTGAAGTTGAACTAAGAAGGGAAATCATGATGGCTCAGTGGTTAGCCCTGTTGCCTCACAGTGCCAGGGACCTGGGTTCAATTCCAGCCTTGGGTGACTGTCTGTGTGGAGCTTGCACATTTTCCCTGTGTCTGTGTGGGTTTCCTCTGAGTGCTCTGGTTTCCTCCCACAATCCAAAAGGTGTGCAGGTTAGGTGAATTGGCTATGCTGAATTACCCACAGTGTTAGGTGTATTAATCAGAGGGAAATGGGTCTGGGTGGGTTACTTTTTGGAGGGTTGGTGTGGACTTGTTGGGCTGAAAGGCCTGTTTCCACACTGTAGGGAACTTAATCAATTCAACCCTTCCCACCAGATAGTGTAACTTAGGGTTTCCTGGGATTGGTCAGAGTACTTCTGTAAAAATATCAGTGTGTATTTATTTAATATTAGTTTTAAAACCTCTTTTTCAATTGCTACTGGGTGGAAAGTAAACAGTTTAAGGAACAATTTTGGCATGTTTTTTAAATCACTTGTTGCAATAGATCTTAATTCACAAAAAAATGTTTTGGAGATATTCAGTATTTTTCTCATCGATTCTGATCACATCAGTAAAGTAAAACAATATTAAACAGTAAATTAACATTGCTGTCCAACGTTATTGGACCTCCTCTGCAACCAGCTAAATTGTGGTACAAAGTATCTGCAAGATCAGTAATTTCTCATAAAGCTCAAGATGCTTATAAATCAAATTTAATATGGCTGTTTATTTTAACCAGCTGCATACATTTGATCACTGTGAAACAATGGGACAATTAACTGCAAGATGCAGATTCACTCACAGCTGAAAAAAATTCTGTTATTAATGAGTAATCCCTTCTGTTTTACAGTTGAATTAGACAAGGGAACGTGAAAGATAGATGTGAGTCCTTTCAACGCAGGACAATTAGGGAGTTCTGAAAGTCAACTGCAAACGTGTTATAAACTTTCGTTTTGTTTTATTGAACTTTAATGTGTAACTTGTCTATCTGATCTAGTTACTGTGCATTCAAACAAGTTGTCAATTTCCTTTCTAGTGAGTTGATACTTCTGAAAGTAATGATTCAAGATGGATGGAATTTCCCCTCCCCAATTCTACCCACACACAAGTTATATTAAACATCCTGTGAGGACAGTCATGAAATCTATGACACTGCAGATACTTTGTACCACAATTTTATTTTAGAAGTGGAAATGTTAACAGTCAGATTCACATGGATGAATCGAAATAAGTTCAATTTTGTGATGTTGTAGCATATGAAAATGGATGAAAGAGATATGTTATATTTAGGTTATTGACATATAACAAGGAACAAAAAAATCACTCAGTCTTTCAGTGAAGAAAATACATTAGCTGTAACTGCCCTTTGGTGATTCTTAGAAAGGTTCCCAAATAGGCTTATTTCCTTTATAAAATGTTATATTTTTCTTTATCCTTCATTTTAAGAAGTTATATTAGGTAATGGTTCTACTATTGCTTATTCTAAGCATTCCATGACTTTACTTTTCTCTGAATTAATTCTCCAATCACGACCCTTAATTCTTTTCATTGATAATCTCACATTTAAAGCTTCTAGTTAACAAGTTAGTTACCTAAGCAAAATGGATCAGAACTTTGAGTCCTTCTATCAGATCTCCTCTAACCTTCATTATTGAATATAAGAAAAGGTGGGGGCTCTTGTGGTGCAATGATAGTGTCCTTATCTCAGAGTCCAGTAGGCCTGGCTTCAGGTTCCATCTGCTCCAGAGGTGTGTATTAACATCTTTGAACAGGTTGAATATCTGTAAGAGAAAGTGGGTGTAGAAGATCACAAAACATTGAAGAATAAGTAGGGTAGTCTTCTCCTATGTCCTGGCCAACATTTGATCTTCAACCAACACCACAAAACAAGTTGTGAAGGTGCCAGGGTTGGACTGGATCAGAAGTCACATGATACCTAGTCACAGTCCAACAGGCTTATTTGAGATCACAAACTTTTGAAGTGCTGCTCCTTCATCAGATGAGGTGAAGGGAAGCACATAGGCATAGAATTTATAGGCAGAGAGATCAAAACATAGTACAAATGGTATAATTGGAGTGTTGACAGGCCGAATAACAGATCTCTGCAGGTGTTGAAAAGTGTCAGACGGTGTGCGTAAAGTGTCAACAGCTGAATAACAAGTGAAAGGATGACATATGATCCGATTAATTGAGGCAGAGAGATAATTACAAAAAACTTAAAATAAGATTTTGCTGGAAACAAACCAAATAGCTAGAATAACATGTTAAGGATAAGAGGCACATACAAAGGGTCTAACCAAAAAATTAATTAAGGTAGAGACATCATAACAAGTTATCACAGTGATGGTGTCAAAACAGAACAGGAAGGAAGATTTTACAAATACAGAACAGTATGATGGGGTTGCATGTAGCACAACATGAGCCCAAGATCCTGTTTGAGGCCATCTTCATGGGCATGGAACTTGGTTACCAGTTTCTGCTCGGCAATTCTGCGTTGGCGTGTATCTCAAAGTCTGCCTTGGAGGATGCTTATCCAACAATCAGAGGCTGAATATCCTTGACTGTTAAAGTGTTCCCAAATGGGAGGGAACATTCCTGTCTAGCAATTGCTGCTGGTGTCCATTTGTCCATTGTTGTGACATCTGCACGGTCTTACCAAAATACCATGCCTTGGGGCATCCTTGCCTGCAGTGTATGAGGTGGACAACATTGGCCGAGTCACATGGGTACCTGCTGTGTACATGGTGGCTGGTGTTCCCACATGTGATGGTAATATCCATGTCGATAACCTGACATGCCTTGCAGAGGTTGCTGTGGAAGGGTTTTGTGGTGTTGTGGTCACTGTTGTCCTGAAGGCTGGGTAGTTTACTGTTTAAGGTGAGGAGTGGAGGCATAGTGACGACCTTGGTGAGATGTTCGTCATCATCAATGACATGTTGAAGGCTGTGAAAAGCATGGCATAGTTTCTCTACTCCATGGAAATTTTGGAAGATGAAGGATACTCTATCGGTCATGTCCGTCTGTGCCTGTCTTCTGAGGACGTCATTGTAGTTTTTCACTGCGGCATGTCGGAACTGGTGATTGATGAATTGAGCATCGTATCCCATTTTTATGAGGGACTCTTTCAACATCTTTAGTTGAGCGTCATGTTCCTCCAGTCTGAGCAGATCCTGGGAATAAGCAGAGCTTGTCTGTAGGGGATGGCTTCTTTCACATGTTTAGGGTAGAAGCTAGAGAAGTGTAGCATCATGAGGTTATCTGTGGGCTTGCAGTAAAGTGAAGTGCTCAGTGTCCATCCTTAATGGAGATGCTTGTGTCAAAGAATGAGACTGATTCTGAAGAGTACTTCATGGTAAGTCTCTGGTGGTGGGATGAAACTTGTTGATATTGTTGTGTAGTTGTTTCAGTGATTTGTTGCCATGAGTCCAAAGGAAGAAAATGTCATTGATGTACCTGGTGTACTGCAATGGTTGGAGGTCCTGTGCAACAAAGAAGCATTGCTTGAACTTGTGCGTGAAAATGTTGGCATATTGGGGTCCAAATGTGACCCCATGGATTTTCCATGTGGGTAGATGAAGAGCTAATTGTCAAAGGTGAAGACGTTACAGTCGATGATGAAGCAAATGAGTTGTAGGATAGCGTCTGGAAATTGCCATTTGTTGGTGTTGACTGCTGAGGCTGTTGCAGTGATGCTGTCATCATGGGATCCCATTGCCTGATACGATGGGATATCAGGTTGTGCTGGCTTTGTGTATCTTCAGAAGGCAATAGAAGTCTCCTATGCAAGAAGTATGTGGGATGAAAGTGCATAGGATATTCTGAAAGCCTGGATCAAAGATCTTGATCAGTGTGTTGAGTTGATGGATGTGTTGTTTGGTCAGTTTTTTATAGTTGTTTATGGTGTGCCTGTTTGTTCAGTTGTTGGTACATTTCTTTGCAGTAGTCCATTCTATTCTGTATTACGATGGCTCCTCCTTTGTCTGCTGGTTTGATAACTATGTTGCGGTTGGTCTTGAGAGTATGGATGGCATTGCATTGTGCTTGGGTAATATTCTGCACTATCTTGTAAGCATGGTTAATAACTCTGGCGATGACAGATCTCTTGATAGCTTGAGCATAAATGTCGAGCCGAGGACAGTGGCCAATGGAGGGGTACCACTTAACTCTTTCTTCCCGGAGCCTCATTCACCTGATGAATTCCTCTGTGTCTGCTGCAAGACCAATGGGGCCCATGAAAAAATTAAGCTGAGTTCTTTGATTTCGTCTGGTAGAAGGGTGTGGTCAGACAAGTTGACAATGGGTTTCTCTGTGGTTTCAACTATGGAACCAGGGAGGCTTGCAGGTGGTGATGCTGAGTTTCTCCAGTTTCCTGTTCTTGGTATGCATATAGGTGGCGTAGTTCCATTGCCTGGTGTATGAGATGATTGAGGAGGCTACCTGACAAATGAGCAGCATTCCAAAAGCTAGTGCTTCCAAATAAACTTGTTGCACTATAACCTGGTGTTGTGTGATTTTTAACTTTGACCACACCAGTCCAACACCGGCACCTCCACATCAGGACAAAATTTATAGGCAGAGAGATCAAGAGATAGTACAAGTCAAGCATCTTCGTTTCCGAGGTCTCTTCAGCACTTGATAGAGAGGGAGAACCCATGGGGTCCCTCAGTCTTTCCAACTGTTCTGAGGAGCTGGGCATGTTTTGCTCCTGCCCAGTTTACAAATTTGCAGCTTTCATAATGTGCACATGCTTGTTCAGAACTGTCATACCAGCCCAAATTTTGTATGTCAGGAGTCCTGACCTCGTATTGACCATGCCTCGTCCCCATGCAGGGCCATTCCTGTGATTCCTAAACCAAAACTCGTCCCCTGAAATAAACTCTCTCTCTCTCTCATTTAGCAGAATCTTGTGCCTAGGACTGACATTCCTGACGCCATTTCACCCACTCCCAACCCCAGATCCGGGAAGATCAGATTTAACCTGGTGCAGAGTCATCTCCTGGTTCTAGTTTCTTTAAGCCTGCCTTCAAAGTTTGGACTGCTCTTTCTGCCAAGCAATTGGAGGGTGAGTGGACTGGAGCTGTCCTTCTATGTTGCATGCTATCTGTCTTTAGGAAATACTCAAATTCCCTGCTAACAAACAATGGCCTGTTTTCTGTGACCAACACTTCCAGAAGTCAGTGTATTGCAAAAGATGTGCGCAGTCTTTCTAACATTGACCCAATGTTTGACAAATCATATCTATGCGTGTCCAGCCACTTTGAGGGGGCAGCCACAATGACTAAGAACATTAAGCCCATGAAAGGACATGTATAGTCAACCTAACCAAGTCCAGGGTTTACCAGACCATTCCAACGAATGTAGGGGAGCTGCTGGTGGCAATGTTTGTTCTTCTTGGCACTCTGGAATTGCCCCACCAATGCAGCTATGTCTACATTGAATCCTGGCCATTAGATGTAATGTCTCACCAACAGCTTCATTTTGGATGACCCTGATGGAGTTCAGCCAGTATCTGGTGGTGTCCTTTGCTCGAGACAATCACTCTTGCTCTCCATACACCATAAATATGCTGTCTTCTACTGTGATCTGGTCTCTCCAGATCCAAAAAGGTTTCAATATCAAAAAAGGTTGTGACAGCTCTTAGGTTTCCCCAATCACCACCAGCTGTTTCAGTTTTGCTAGGACTGGTTCTTTGTGTCCAAAATCTGATATTGTCAGCTGTGACTGGAAGGGTGCCCTTCCAGAACATTTAAAACCATTACGGACTCTTCCAGTGGTGGTACCACCAGTAGTGTATCTGCCAGCTGGAGGCAGCTCAATGCATCTGCATTTGCTACTTGACCTCCCAGATGCTGTTCCACCTTGTAATTATATGCACTTAATATAACAGTCCACTGCTGCATTCAACCTGAAGCTATGGGTGGTACTGCCTTGTCCTCTTTAGGTAAACCTATTAGGGGGTTTGTGGTCCATTATTATTATTGCAAATTTATATCTGTGAAGGTATTGGTGGAACTTCCTGACTCCACATAATACTGCCAGATTTCCCTTCTCTATCTGGACGTATTTATGCTCTGCATTATCCAAAGTCCTGGATGCATATGCTATTTGGCGTTCCTCTCAATTGTGCCACTGATGGGCTAATACTACCCTGAAGCCATACGTGAAGGCATCGTATGTTAATACTAGATCTCGCTTGGGATCATAGTGTGCCAACACCTTAGAGAATGATAGTTGTTTCTTCACTTCCCTGAAAGCTATGGCATGGCTACACAACCAGTACAAGGCTGACCCTTGATTGAGGTCAACTTATGTATGAACTTTCCGTAATAATTCACTGGTCCAGACGTGAGAGCCAGGGCACCTTTGATTAACCTCACATTATCTTCCAACGGGTATAACCTGGTTTTGTGACTCTTTAACCCAAGGAGGTTACTTGGGGTGCCTGGAACACACATTTTCCCTTCTAAGCTGTATGCCCACCTGGGAGAAATGTCTGAGGACTATGTCGAAGTTCTCTAAATGCTCCTTATTGGTCTTCCCTATTATTAGCATGTCATCTAGATAAGTGACAGTTTGGGGTAAATCTTGCAAATTGTTCTCCATCATCTGCTAAAAAAATTGCACCGGCTGATGATATATTGGCACAAACTCATATGGGCATTAGTTTAGCATAGTTCCATAAATCCTCATCTAACCACATGACCCATGTCCAGCTTTACGAAGGACAGCCCCTCCTGCCAATTTCACATATAAATCCTCTATTCAAGGGTTTGGGTATTCATCCAGCTGCAAAAAGTGGTTTACAGTTTGTTTAAAATCCCCACGAAGGCAAACAGACCCTTTGGGCTTCATAATCGGTACGACCGGTGCTGCCCGTTCCACACATTGGACTGGTTTGATGAGTCCTTCGCTTTCCAGCCTTCTGATTTCTTCCTCTACTTTTGCCCATAAGGCAAATGGCACTGGGCAAGCCTTGCAAAATGGTGGAAATGCTTCCTGGCCAACTTGCAAGATGGCCTTGGCTCCTTTGATAGTCCCTAGATCTTCCTGAAATACATCTGGGTATTTAATTAGAACTTCATTCAACCAGCCATTTCCTCATCAAAAAATGTTGAGCCAATCTATGTGAATCTTTCTCAATCAATTTCACCCCATCAGACTTGGGTCCGACCCTTCTCATAAGAGAATGAACTGATGTTGTACCTGTCATCTGTAAAGGTTCTCCAGTACAGGTTATCAGTCTAGCCAAGGTCTTGTGTGAACTTAAGAGTTGGAATCCAGAATGATTTTTGGTAAAAATCACTGATACAGCCACACCAGTATTGGCCTCCATTAGAACAAGTGACCATTTCACACAACGTTTATTTTTATTGGTTCTGATTTGGATGTTGCTAAACAATTTAACTGATCCAAACCAGATGTAGGAGGACTTTCCAGGGTGTGCACTCTCCTGGATACCAGCCTATGAGTTGTTTTACTCAATTTAGGTCCAGTGCTACTCTTTTGCTGTCCAAGTCCAACAACCACAATAGCCTCCGAGCCCAGATCCTTGAAGAAAATTTTAACCATTTGGCTGAGGCTTGGCTTTAGTTTGATGTTTTGCTGTGAGCTGACCTAGAGTCCCTCTGGCCAGGATATGTCCTAATTGAGTCTATACCATTGCTTTCACTCAAGTGGTATTCCCCAAGCTCATTTGGACTGCTGAAGGTATCTGCTTCCAGCTGAACACCCTGCATTTTCCAATAACAAAGCCAGTTGTATTCCCTGTTTGAAGTCCAGTTGGGCTTCAGCTACTAGACGCTTTTGCATGGCTACATCATTAATCCCACGTACCAAACAGTCTTTCCACATCTCATTAAGGGTTAAACCAAAGTCACATGCCTTGGCCAGTCACCTTAACCTAATCAAAAATCCTAGTACAGATATCCCCGGTTCTTAAATTGCTGATTAAAACGAAAGTGTCTCAGAATTAGAGGTGACTTGGGCTCATAATATTCCTTAACTAAATCCGTTAACTCTCAAAAGGTTTTAGTATCTGGTGCCTCAGGTAAAGTTAGGCTTCTAATAATAGAAAAAACTGCAAGCTCACAAACTGTTAGGGGAATTACTCATTGCGTTTCATCTGCCTCAATGTCATTTGCGTGGAAAACATAATGCACTCTTTCCATACAATGGGCCTGGTCTTTGATGGCAGGATTGAACGAGTCAAACTTCTGAAATAACAGCATGATGTCAGAAATGCGCACCCCAACTCAAAGATTGACTGTTGAGAGCAAATTCCTTCAGCAGCATGCTTTACTCGCATTGCCACTGAAATAACTCTCCCGAGGCCCGTTTCTGTCACCAAGTCACCCTTTATTTACACGTGGAAAGTCCTTGATACTGATCCAGCTTCCTCAGAGCCAGCTCTCAGAGTGTCTGGAATGTCTTACACTCCAGTTTTTATCTATAAGCCAGGGCTCCACGGTTGGGCCAGATTAAAAGCCTCAATTAAGGAAATAATATTCTATAGAAGGTCCACTGGCTGATCTTATTACAATCACTACATGAAGCCTTGCTAGTGGATCTGACTTTAAACCTAAAATAACATAGCAAAAATGTTAAACAATAGTGGCTCAGGACAACACCAAAAGTTGGTAGTGTGGCATTCAAGGCAATGAGATGGAAATTGTTTGTTTTGGGAGTTTCAGTGACAATTTAGACTAAGTTCTGTCATAACAGACCCAACATTTCGACAAAAGACTCATTTCTTCAGATGTGTCATAGCTCCAGTCATCCCACAGTAAAGACAATGATTTAATATCAATCGAAGTACTATATTCAATGTTTGCAGGCATATCTTCCGAGTTAGGTCCAGTAAATGCAATGTTCATTAACTTTATTAATCTATGAGTCAGTTAACATATTGGGACCTTATTCAAGAAATTGCACTGCCCTTTTCAAATGAACAGGCTAAAAAGAAGCTACTATAGTGTGAAACAATTTACTTATATAATTTTACGATACAAATATACTTAAGACTGTGGAAGCAAATGTAAATCATCCATCTTGTTGAGGCTGCCTTTCTATTCAATTGTATAATGATCTATCTATACCTCAGCTCTATTTACTCACCTTTTTTCTTCATATCTCTTGAAACCTTTATTTAATACATACCTTTCAATTTCTATTTTGAAAGCTCCAATTATCCTAGCAAGTAGAGCCCTGCAGGGAAGAGAATACAGAAGATAAATGCCTCACGAGACCAAGAGAAAGAAATGTTTTGAAGTGATGATGATGACTAAATATTGTTTTGCTGAACAGTATGTTATTAAGATTTGCAAGAATATCAAATAAATAGGCTTAATTACTGTTGAATAATTTCATGAAAATTCTTTTACTGTTCTGGGCTCTTGGCACTCAAAGAAATGTGTTCTGTTATATTGTTTGTACATTAACAATGGAAAAAGCTCATGCATTTTCTTAAAAACCTTTGAGATGCTTGGTAAGAGCTTCCTGCCAACAGCCAGTTCATGCACGCAAATATTAATTTGCTTTCCAAACCAAGATCATTCCATCTTTCAGCACCAATAAACCCTGATTTGTAGGCCCACATCTGAGATCCCTATTAAAAGACAGAGGACAGTCAAACAAATGACACAAGCCCAGTGCAATCCCACATTTTATAAAAGAATATAATTTGTGTGGCTGTTGGTCAGAAATGTCCTGTCACAGATGTTATATGAGCAATCAGCTCTCTAAAGGTGGTATCAAATTTTTATCTTCAGTTCTACGACAACAGTGTTAGGGAGGGGAGCGTAAATATATTGATTCTAATTTATTGATTATTATGTCCAACCATATATTTGCAATGGAGCATGGTTGCATGTTTTAAATTTGATGTAAAAAATCTCTTTTGTTCAAAACAAAGATAGGTGTATGATGTCAACAATCTCATTACGCATAACCTAAAAATAATTAATTAAATGTGAGTAAGACATGACAAAGTATCACCACAATTTGCAGAAAATGGCATTTCATTAATTTATTATGTTATAAGTTTAACAGCTTTATAGATATTTAACTCGCATTAACATTCGGTTATGAAATTTACCCAAGTTACCAGCACATTTTCTGAGTTTGTGTTTTCTTTTAGTCATTTTGTTCCATATTCTGAAATATACTATTGCTTTGCAATTTTATTTTATTCAAAACAGAGAAAACAAAGAAAAGTTGGGTTAAATCTCAACAATTTCAAATTTCAGTTTAACAACAAATGAATATTATCAGGGCCTATAAATCATGTTAGTGGGACTGAAAGCCAGTACCTAAGGTTGCAGATGTGTGACCTGAAATCTCATGGTGAGTGGAAATCTGTACTTTTCTCCTCTTGTGGAAAAAAAAGAACTAGTGCAAATGATGGGCTCTAAGGCTCTGATTTGTGTTATAGTTTGAACACAAATTTCAACTTTTTTAGTTAGGAGTTCAGCTAAAGTACAGAAACCTCATTTATACGTAACATTTCCCTATGGGGATGGATACAACAGAAAATCTGTACATAACAATGTCTAACAAATAGTAATTGAGTGAGTGATTAGTTCACCAGTTTTATTTGTGATGGTTACATTGGATTGCATGGACTATGCAGAATAGAAACTGGCAACCAGCCCATGCTAGCCCTTTTTCTTCATTCAAGCTTTTTCCCATCTAAATGAATCATCGTAATGCTCTATTTCCATTTCCTTCATGTATTTGTCTCACCTCCTCCTACATATACCTACACTGTTTGGTTCAATCACTCCTTGCGGAAGTGAGTTCCATATTCCCACCATTCTTTGCATGCAGAAGTTTCTTCTGAATTCCTTGTTGGATTTCTGGTGACTATCTTGTATTAACGACCTTTAATTATGTCTTTCTCACAAGTGGAAACATTGAGCTGAATTTTCCCCGCCTCTGAATGTGGGCAACAGCATGACAGTTGGAAAAATACGGCAGGAATGAAACAATGAAATTCTCAACATTGCGCGAAAAAGTCTGCAGAGCAATCCTCAGACAAATAAACTTGCAGCTCCACTTAGCCCCGTCTCTGCAGATATGTCCTTATATCTGATTCAACAACCCACTCTTATTTTCCACATAAGGTTTTAGTGGCAAGATGAAAATCGCAATAGTGAGTTATAGGGTCTACTTGCACACATTAACACCATTGCCTAACCTACTTCATTTATATTTTTCCAGACAATGGAGTGAAACTAGATGTTGCCAATTCCTTATCTGAGAGTCCAGAGCAGTTAACTGGTAGCTGAAACTCACTAGATCTTCATTGGACATTCATTTTGACCAGTGTTCCCTAATATGTCAGGAAACAGCCCATTGGCAGTAACCACCTGCACCTACTGTCCACAGATGATGTCACCCAGACTCACCATTTTACTATTGCACTTCACAGAGTCACTTATAATGCAGTTCAGAGCTCACCAAAACCTGACAATGTTGACAAGTTGGTTTGCATGCAGAGACACACATCCATTTTATTCATTGTACCAGGAGGCATCTGAGGTTGTTTTTCTTGTAATCTGAGGAATTGAAATTAGCTTTTCTTAAAATTCGAAGAGGAAACCAACCCCTCAATCTAAGCAGGTATTGATGGAAATGGCTGAGGAATAACCAGCAGGACTGTGGTCCCTAAATCAAAAGGCAAAGCCACAAGAAGTGCAAGGACCTCAGAAAAGCAGGGGTGCTGAGTGGCATATCACTTTCAGATGCCACCTCTCCATTCTCTTGATGTTCCTAGCATTCTCCTGCAGAGCAATCCTCAGACAAATAAACTTGCAGCTCCACTTAGCCCCGTCTCTGCAGATATGTCCTTATATCTGATTCAACAACCCACTCTCATCGCTGTGTCATCTCACATCCACACCACAGTCTCCTCTGCTTTCCCCTGCTCCAAGTAAACCATTTCTCACTCACAGATCTCTGTTTTGTCTCCTTTTAGGAGAAGAAATCACAGTACAATTTAAAAGGGCTCCAGGAAACAGACTGACATTAGGGTATATGTGCACAAATTGTTTTAAAGGTGATAAGACAGCTTGAGAAAGTGATTAAAAAGGCATGTGGAATTTTAGATTTCGTGATTCAAGGCCAAGAGTACAAAAGCATGCAAGTTATGATAAACTTTTATAAAACCTTCTCCACACAAGTCTTCACCCTCATCTTGAAAGTTATTGAAAGCAAATTCCTGGTGAAGTGATCATGAACAATAGTGTGATAAATTTAACACGCTGCAGTACTTCATTGATTCATAGCCATATACTCCATAGAAGGAGGCCATTCAGCCCATTGTATCAGCAACTGTCCAGAAAGATATGACTGCAGTAATCCCATTTTCCAGCTCTTGGTCCATATCCCTGGAAGGTCTGGCAATGCAAGTCAATATCTAAATGTTACTTATATGCTACAAGAGTTTCTGATTCAACCACCCTCTCAGACAATGAACTCAGATTTCCACCATCTTCGCTAGTGAAAAATGTTCCACTCAACTCCCCTCTTAATCTATCTTAAATCTATATCCCCTGTTTATTGATCTCTCTAGTCATGGGAAAAGTGCCTTCCTATCTAACTTATCTATGCTCTTTATAATCCTATATATCTCAATCAACTTCATTCTCAATCTTCGTTGCTCCAAGATAAATGACACCAGCCCACCCAATCTTTCCTCATCCCACAAACCTAGTTTATGCAGCTCCCTAAAATTACATAAAGTTAGTTTGCAGGTGCTCCAGGTTATTAAGAAGGCAAATAGAATATTGTCCTTCATTGATAGAGGGATGGAGTCTAAAAATAGGGAGATTGTACTGCACCTGTGTAGAGTGTTGGTGAGGCTACACTCAGAGCACCATGTACAGTTTTGCTCTTCTTACTTGAGAAAGGATATACCAGCACAGAAGGGGGTGCAGAGCGGGTTCACATAGGTTGATTGCAGAGTTGAGAGGATTGGCTTATTAGGAGAGATTGATTAAACTGTGTCTATACAAATTAAAATTTAGAATAATGAGGGGGATCTTGTAAAAATATATAAAATTATGAAGAGAAAAGATAGAAGCAAGGAGGTTGTTTACACTGGCAGGTGAAACTGGAACTTGGGGGCAAAGCCACAAAATAAGGGGCAGCAGATTTAGGACTGAGTTGAGGATGAACTTCTTCACCCAAAAGGTTGGGATTCTCTGGAAATCCCTGCCTAGTGAAGCAGTTGAGGCTTCCTCATTGAATGTTTTTAAGGCAAAGATAGATTTTTGAACAGTAAAGGAATCAAGGGTAATGGTGAGTGGGCAGTTAAGTGCAGCTGGGTCCATAGAAAAGATCAGCCATGATCTTGTTGAATGGCAAAGCAGGCTTGAGATGGCCTACTCCTGCTCCTATTTCTTACGCTCTTTTGTTAATTTCCTCTGTAGTGCAATCACAACCTTCCTGTGATGTGGTGACCAAAACTCCATTAAGTACTCCAGATATGGCCGAATCAGAATCTCATACAGTTCCAGCATAACTCCTTGCTATTATATTCCATGCCTCAGCTAATATGCTATACGCCTTTTAACCACATTATCATCCTGCCCCGTAACCTGCATAGATCTGAGGATATGCATACCAAGATCCCTCTGATCTTCAGTACTTTCCATAGTAGTACTATTTATTGTGTAATTCCTTAAATGTTAGACCTCCCCAAATGCATTACCTCACACTTTCCCATGTTGACATCCTCTTACCACTGCTCATTTGACCAGTCCACTTATATCCTCCTGTAGATCACAGCTAGCCTCTTCACTATTTACCACGACGTCAATTTTTGTGATATCTGTGAAATTCTTGATATCTTTACAATAAAGTACAAATCATTAATGAACACCACAAACTGCAAGGGTTCCAGTACCAAATACAGTGGAACCCTACTGGAAACAGACTTCCTATCATAGAAACTTCACTCTAACATCACCCTCTGCTTTCTGACTCAAATCCAATTTCAAATCCAATCTGCTACTCTGCCTTGGATCCCATGGGCTCTTATTCTCTTGAACAGTTTGCCATGAAAAACCTTATCAAAGGTCTTGCTAAAGTCCATGTGGATCACATCAAATCCATTACTCTCATCAACATTCCTGGTTACCCCCTCTAAAAATTCAATCAAATTTGACAAACATGATCTTGCCTTAAACAAATCAATGGCAACTATCCCTGATTAATTTGTATCTCCAAGTGCAAATTTATTCTGACGCACAAAATTCTTTCTAACAATTTCCCCACCAACATTAGACTGGCCTGTAATTTTCTAGTCTATCCCTTCCTCCCTTTTTTTTTAAAGAGTTATCAGTCCTCTGGCACCTTACCAGTGTTCAAGAAAGGATTCAAAAACACAGGCAGGGCCTCTGATATCTCCTCCCTTGCAACCCTCAACAATCTCGGATGCATCTCATCCAGGTCTGCAGATTTACCCACTCCTTAGACTGGTAAACTGGTAGTGCCTCCCAATATATCAATTAATTTCTTGTATATTTCTCAGCCCTCCACCCTAATGTCTGTACCACAGTGAAGACCGATGTAAAGTATTCATTAAGGACTGTGCCTACGCTTTCCAGGTCTCCATACGGATTACTTCTATGGTACATCATGAGTTCTACTCTTTCTCAATTATTGTCTTGTTTTTCATTTTTTTTTTAGAAGTTGGGTTTTCATTTCTTTATTCTACCCAACAAAGCTTTCTCATAAACTCTCTTAGCTTTTGTAATTATTTTTTGAAATTCCTTCCTGCACTTTTTAAGGTCCTCCATATACTCTAAAGTATTGAGCTCTCAGTATTCATTATAAGTTTATTTTCCTTTGTGCCCCTTGATGTCTAGGGCTTCCTCAGCTTGGTCCTAACATTTGTCATCACAGGAACAATTTGCCCTATACTCTCTAAATAAAAACCGAAAGAACTGTGGATGCTGTAAATCAGAAACAAAAACAGAAGTTGCTGGAAAAGCTCAGCAGGTCTGGCAGCATTTGCATTTACTATTGGCTGAGATTGCATGATCAGCCATGATTGTATTGAATGGTGGTGCAGGCTCAAAGGGCCAAATGGCCTTCACCTGCACTTATTTTCTATGTTTTTAAGTTTCTCAACCATCTCTTCAGCCACACATTGATCCATCCTTCTATTTCTATACTCATGACTGCCATGGCACCAGGAGTAATCTGGAGATTATTATTTTTGAAGTCCTGCTTTTCAATGTCCTGCCCAACTCTCTCAAGTCTTATTGCAGGACTCATAGCTCTTTCTTTCTATGTCATGGTCCCAACATGGACTATGACCTTTGGCTATTCACCCTTCCAATTCTAAATGCCCCACAGCCATTGGGTGACATCCTTGACCCTGGCAGGCAGGAGGCAACACACTATCCTGGGTTCACATTTACAATAACTGAAGCACCTGCCTACTCCCTTCACTAATGAATCCTTTATTGCTATTGCCCTTCCAAACATCATTCTCTCACTCTGAGCAGTTGGAGTTCCCAAAGGTATGGCCTTGGATCTGGCTGGCCTCCACAGAGGAGCTGTTACACTCACCATTTTCCAAGGCTGAAAAGTGGTTTGAGAGCAAGATACACTCAGGGGGCCTGCTTGATCCCTTTCTTCTGTCTGGCAATCACCCATTCCCCCTCTGTCTGCTGTTCGTAGAAACACAGAAATTAAGAGCAGGAGTGGGCCATAGAGCCCTTTGACCCTACTCTGCCATTCAATATGATCATGGCTGATCATCCAACTCAATAGTCTGTTGCCACTTTTCCCCCAAATCCTTTGATTTCTTTAGCCGTAACTGCAAAATCCAAATCCTTCTTGAAATCAGACAATGTTGTGGCCTTGATTGCTTTCTGCAGTGGCAAATTCCATTGGCTCAACATACTGTGAGTGAAGAAATTCTGCTTCATCTCAGTCCTAAATGTTTATCCCATATCTTTAGACTGTGATCCCTGATTCTAGACTCCCCTGTAATTAGGGATATTTTTCCTGCTTTTGCCCTGTCTATTCCTGTAGGAATTTTAAGGTTTCTGTGAGTTCCTCTCTCAGTATTCTGAACTCCAATGAACATAATTCTAAGCAATTCATCTTCACCTCAAAAGTGAATCCTGCCGTTCCAGGAATCAATCTGGTAAACCTTCTCTGCACTTTGCTGTACAAATATCCTTCCTTAGATAAGGAGAACAAAACTGCACACAATATTCCAGGTGTAGTCTTGTCGAGGCCCTGTAAATTTGCAGCAAGAGATCCTTGCTCCTTTACTCCAATCCTCTTGCTATTCAGGTCTTCATTTCCTGCTGCACCTGCATGCTTACTTTCAGTGACAAGGTCACTGAGAAATAGTGCTCCAACAATGCAGCATTTTTCAGTAATGAACTGCAAAGTCAGCTTAGATCTAGTACTCGGCCCTTTAAGTGCTAATAATTAAGCTTAACATTTCTTTTAACTTTCCGTTCATATTCTGTATAATTTTTCATTACCTCTATTATCTTTCTTCCCTCTATAAAAAATTGTAAGAAGTAAATAAACATGAGCACCTTTAAATGTTAACCTATATTATTGCTATATTAAAAGACATTTCAAGTTGATTGTTACTCCTGAATGGAAAAATATGAATGAACCCATGTCATAATTTCAAACATGCATGCACAGAGCTCCTGATCCTCAAAGTCAATTAAAGTATCTTGGACGAGTGCCTTTAAATAAAACAAAGAACAGCACATGCTGGTGATCTGAAACAAACAAAAACAGAAATTCCTGGAGCAGCTCTGCAGGTCTGGGAGCATTAGTGAAGAGAAAATAGATTAAACATTTTGAATCCAAAGACCTTTCTTCAGGGTGTTTGAAGAAAAGTCACTGGACTCTAAATGTTAACTCTGTTTTATCTTCACAGATGCTGTCAGACGAGCTGAATCTATCTTTTAAAAATCATTTAGGGCAAAATGGCTTCATGTATCCAGTATGAAATTGAAAATACAGGTTAAAAGGGAGATTTTACAGAGCTTCGGTTACCACTTTACTTCTGTTCCGACTATCTTAACATAGGTCAGAGCTTAATGAAAGGTAAATTGGCTTTCTTTTAGACCTTAAGTTATTCAAAGGGAGAAGATACATGACACCAGGTTATAGTCATTTTGCTTAATGAAGGAGCAGCACTCCGAAAGCTTGTGATTGCAAATAAACTTGTTGGAACATAAGATGGTGTTGTGTGACTTCCAACTTTGTCCATTCCTGTCCAACCCCGGTACCTCCACATTTAAGTTAATCAGTTTTCATTATCACATCAAGTGTTCATCAGTAGAAAAGTGTTGTTGGTAAGTACTCAAACTTTGCATGTTATCAGGTCATCACAAAAACAATGGAAAACCTCATCTTTTCTTGCGAAAATGGGCTCATTACTTGAAATCATTGTCGAAAGTATCAATAATAAATTTCTAAGCAAATTCTTGTCACCAGTGTGGTAATAGTTATGAAATGGATTTTTTGGTGTTGCCACAAACAGTTTTCACCAAATTTTACTCTTTTGCCCATGATAACTGCTGCCATTAATGCTTAAAACAACAATTTGCCTTTATCCAGCAGCTATATCATCTTATGGCATATCACAAATAAAATATAAGGAAAGCAGACCCCACTTCAGAAGGGATAGGGTTGAAGCAGTGCTTATAGGTTTATTCAAAGCTGTTGGTGTAGAGGAGGTTTTAAGATCTCCGTTCAATCTTGTACTACTCAATGTACCACATTTACAATATTGACACAGAGAAATCCAACAACCAAAGATTTTTTCATGTGCACTAGAGGTTAAGTTGACTATTTGGGAACTAAAAACTGAAACATTTAAAATTAAGGTGTTGAGGGTACTTTTACTTCATAACATTCTTAGACTTTCTTACCAAGTTAAATCTCTTCTTAGCTTTTTATAGCTGGCTTGTCAAAACTTTAACATAGAAAATTAGAATATAGCAACAAGAGTAGACCATTCAGTCCTTCAACCCTGCTCCGTTATTCAGTATGATCATAGCTGCATTGGGCGGCATGGTGGCTCAATGGTTAGCACTGCTGCCTCACTGTGCCAGGGACCCAGGTTCCGTTCCAGTCTTGGGTGACTGTCTGTGTGGAGTTTGCACATTCTCCCCGTGTCTGTGTGGGTTTGCTCTGGTTTCCTCCCACAGTCCAAAGATGTGTGGGTCAGGTGAATTGGCCATGCTAAATTGCCCATAGTTTAGGTGCGTTAGTCAGAGGAAAATGGGTCTGGGTGGGTTACTTTTCGGAGGGTCGGTGTGGACTGGTTGGACAGAAGGGCCTGTTTCCACAATGTAGGGAATCTAATCTAAACAGTACAGCTCAGGATTAGGACTTTCAGCCTACCAAGCCTGCACTGATACAGGATGCCTTTCGAAACTAAAAGCTTTTGCCCCATATGGTTCATATCCCTCTGTTCCTCTGTCTTTGTGTATTTGTCAAGATACCTCACTATTGCATCTGCTTCTAACACTTCCTCTAGTAGCACATTATAGGCACTTACTGCCGTCTGTGTAAAACACGGCTCTTACATCTCCTTGCCCCCCTTTTACCTTAAACCTACATCCCGACTAATTGACATTTCAACCCTGGGAGAATAAATCTGATTACCCATGCCTCTCATAATTTTGTAAACCTCTATCAGGTCCTTCCTCAGCCTTTGATGTTCAAGTGAAAACAAACCAGGTAACATCCTGGAAAACCTTTTTTGTACCCTACCAAAACCACCACTTCCTTGTAATAGTGTGGTGATCTGAACTGTACACAATTTTCCAAATGTGGCCTAACTAGAGTTCTGTACAGCTGCAACATGACTTGCCATTTTTTATATGCTATGCCTCAACCGATGAAGGCATGGATGACATATGCTTTCTTGACCACTATATCCATGTGTTGCCATTTTCAGGGAATTGTGGACTTGTGAACCAAGATCCTTCTGTTTGTTAATGCTTCTAAGGGTTCTGCAATTTACTGTATACTTCCCTTCTGCATTAGACCCTCCAAAATACATCACCTCACACTTATCCAGGTTAAATTCCATCTGCCATTTCTCCATCCAAGTCTCCAGTCTAACTATATCCTGCTGTATTCTCTGCTCATCCTCCTCAATATCTGCCCCTTACCCCAATCTTTGTATCAACCGCAAGTTACTAATCAGACTATCTACATTTTCTCCCAAATCATTGATATATGTTACAAACGCCAGGGGACACACCACTGATGCCTACATCATCAGCAGTCCCTCACAGATGAGGATGACTCTCTTCCACTTTCAGGGTGAGTCTGTAGGTGGCTGTACAGTCTGATGCTGTTTCCACAGATGCTACTACACTTGGGACAGAAGGTGGCTGTGGGAAGGGGTGGGGGACTGTTGGTATGGGAGCGTGCTCTTTACCCTGTTCAAGCCTGGTTTCCACATTTTCCTGACAGCAAGTCTCAAGATACTCAACACCTTCTCAGATGTTGTTCCTCCACTTTGGACGGTCTTGGACCAGTGATTCTCAGGAGTCAGGGAAAATGCTGCATTTTGCCAGTAAGGCCTTGAGGCATCCCTGAAGCACTTTCGCTGTCCACAGCACTCGTCAAAGATCTCCAGTCGAAAAAATATCTATCCACCATTACTCTGTCTTCAATGACCAAGCCCGTTCTATATCTATCTTACCAATTCACTATTGATCCCATGTTACTTCAAGTCCTGCATCAAGCTGCCCTGAGGGACTTTCAAAGGTCTTGCTGAAGTCCATGTAGACAACATCCACTGCTCTGCTTTCATAAATCATCTTTGTCACTTCCTCAAAAAACTCAATTAAGTTTGTGAGACACACCCCCACACAGAGCCATGCAGCCTGTTGTTAATAAGACCATATTTTTCCAAATGTGAATAAATCCTGTTCCTAAGCATCTTCCCCAATAATTTCTCTACCACTGACATAAACCTCACCAGCCTGTAATCTCCTGGATTACCCCTGTTGCCCTTCTTAATAAAGCAATAACATTGTCTGAAAACAAAAAAAATGCTAGTGATCGCAGCAGGGCAGGCAGCATCAATGAAGAGAAAGCAAGCTAATGTTTTGAGTCCAGATGACCCTCCATCAGAGCTGAAATGAAATGTGGAGGGGGCAGCATTAATGCAATTGGGGAGGTGGGGGGGCATTGATATGTAAACACTCGAAACGTTAGTTTACTTTCTCTCCGTGGAAGCTGGCTGACCTGCTGTGATCTTCAGGATTTTTTGTTTTCACTACAGACTCCAGCATCCACAGTAATTTGCTTGAACAACATTGTCTATTCGCCAGTCCTCTGGAACCTCACCTGTGACTGAAAAGGACACAAAGATTTCGTACAAGGCCCGAGCAATTGCCTTCTTTGCCTCCCTCAGTAATTTGGGATAGATCCCATCAGGTCATGGAGTAATAGAGACATACAGCATGGAAGCAGACCCAGCTGCCCAATTCATCTATGTCAATCAGATATCCTAAATTAATCTAGTCCCATTGCCCAGCATTTGGCCTGTATCTCTCTAAAACCTTGTTCGTCACATACCCATCCAGATGCCTTTTAAATGTTGTAATTGTACCAGCCTGCACCACTTCCTCTGGCAGTTCATTCGCATGCACCACCCTCTACATGAAAGAGTTGCCCCTTAGGTCCCTTTTCAATCTTTCTCCTCTCACCTTAAATCTATGCCCTCTAGTTTTGGACTCTGCTACCCTGGGGAAAAGACCTTGACTATTCACTTTACTCATGCCCTTCATGATTTTATAAATTTCGTAAAGTCACTCCTCAGCCTCAGGTCCTGGGGACTTTATCTTAATGCTTTTTCAAATCAGCCAACACCTTTTTTTCTATATTGGCACATCCTAGAATATCAACATACCCCTCTGTCGACACTCACCATCCACAATATCCATCACCTTTGTGAATACCAGTGCAAAGTATTCATTAAAGACCTCATGCACTTGCTCTGGCTCCCCACATAAATGTCCTCCTTTGCCCTTGAGAGAACCTACTTTTCACTAGTTAACCTCTTGCTCTTTATGTACATATAAAAAGCCTTAAGATTTTCCTTAATCCTGTTTGCCAGGATCATTTCAAGGCCTCTTTTAGCTCCTAACTCTTTGCTTAAGTTCTCTCCTACTTTCTTTATATTCCTCGAGGCCTCTGTCCGTCTTTGGATGCCTGAACTTGACATATGCTTCTGTTTGTTTTTCGGACTGAGCTCCCTATTTCTCTTGTTATCCAAGGGTCCTGAATCTTGCCCTCCTTATGTTTCACTTTCACAGGCACATGCTGGTTCTGAACTCTAATCAACTGACCTTTAAATGATTTCCACATGCCAGATGTGGATTTACCCTGAAACAGCCACTCACAACCTACATCGCCAGTTCCTGCCTCATATTGTTGTATTTAGCATTCTCCCAGTTTCGTATTTTCACGAGGACGACTCTTATCCTTAGCCATAAGTAAATTAAAACTGACAGAATTACAGTCACTGTTTCCAAATTTCTCCCCCACTGAAACTTAGATCACCTGGCTGCTTTGCCCCGCAAAAGAAGGCCGTTGGGGTTTGCCGAAAGAATGATAAGCTATATAAATGTAACTTCATTCATTCACAGAAATGGATGTTGGCAATATTAAGGAATCCATGCTTGCTAAACTTAAATGGCATTTCTCAGGCTGTTATTTTAAAGCAGTCACGAATGTAATGCATTGTTTTTAAATAACTTAATAGCTGTCAAAATAATAAATAACGCACTGTCACTTAGAAACCTTGTTCCATCAATATTAATTACTGTCCTATTATTTCTGTTCTTTACAATGCATCTCAAACTTTTTTAAAAAATCTTTATAGTTTTTGAAGATTTTGGTAAAAGAACATAATTGGTGTGCAGTTCTTTAATAACAACCCGGAAAGAAGTACATCTGTTAAACATTTTCTTTCCTCTTATGTCACTTGATGTGTCATTATCTTTCCTTGGCATGTTCTTGCTTAATTCTCTTTTATTGTTCCCGGGACTCGACCTGCAGCCTTTCTATCCTTTGCACTCAGTTTTCCACAAGCTCCATAATTATTATTCTAATATTAAAGACCCATGAAGAAATATTTCAAGCAATATTTTTCATTAACAAATCTAATTTGAAAATTCACCACAACCGAATAAAGTTTAGTTCGTTACCATGTGCTTGCATTAACAATTAGAAATACGAAGTAAGTGGGAAATAGGAGCAGGAGCATCCCTACAAGCCTGCTTCGCCATTCAACTCAATCATGTGTGAACTTTTACCCAAGGTCCATTTTCCTGTATCATCCCCGCTATCAAAACGAAAAAATACCGTTGAGTATATTCGACTGTTTTGAGTAGAGGCATCAAAATACATTATTTATAATGATTTTATCTTGTTAATCTTCAGCAATATATATCACTCCAATTTTGCTCAAGAACTCAAGACCAATGAAGGTCAAGAAGTTGCTAAAGGTGTTCAAGGTTTTGAACAGTTTTGAGACGGAACAAAGAAAGACACCAATGTCTGGAAGCAGAGGTAACTGAACAAGGTCTTTTCACAAGTTATTATGAGCTGAAATGCATTATCTGTAGGCTGGTGGGATCAGTAATTTTGATAAGGGAATTAAATAAATATTTGTACAGGGGCACTTGAAGATCTATGAGCCAAGAGCAGTGGGACCTGCAGCCTCCTGCAGCCTCCTGCAGCAGTGGGACTAGTGGAAAGCATGTTCGAAAGGTCCGAGTCTCTCCTCTAACACAGGTTCCTCATCCTATTTCCAATCTACTTGTCTCTGACTGCAAAAACCAATGGTGTCCCCATATTATAAGTATTCATCTTAATCTCGCTCATTTGGAAACATTGCTGCGTTAATTTGATCGACAGATCAAGAAGTCGGGAGCATCGGGGAAAGAGCGTGTTTTTCAAAAACGGATGCTCTGTTGTCTGTAATTTCTCTTGATTAAACAGTATTCCTATAATGGGAACGATTTTGTTTAAGCCAACTGCTTTGCCGCTGTCCCTACCATTGATAAAGATTGTGCCTAACGGCTGTAGTAAAAATGTGTACTTAAAGGGTTTAGCAGAACCATCGGGAATAATTAAAACACAATATTTTCAGCACTCGAGGAGCATGAATGATTTACTATTTTACAGCTATTCGTGTTGATGATGGTTTCTTGCGTTTGTCTTCCAAAACTAATAAGTGGGGGGGTGGGGGTGGGGGGGTAGAGGTAACTCTACGGAGATGTCTTTTTTTTGTTTGTAGAGATCCTCAGTTGTGTTTTGATCCTGTCGATGTTTTTACCTTTTCTGAATAATCCGGCAGCCTCCTCCGGCAGCGAGTGTGGAAAATCACATGTGTTTGTTAGCATGGCTGATCGGGAAGTGACGGAACCATAAACTAGTGTACAAACAAAAATCATGGTGAGAAATGGGCGAAATTACAAACAGCGAACTAATGATAACTGGGAAGGATTGAATTAACCCTGCGCTCGCTGCCAAATGGAAATGTCCTTGACATTGGAATTTCTTGTTTCCTGCTGTGGTGAATCAGTCTGTTCAGTTTTTAACAACAGCGGCTATGTAACTATATAGCCGCTACTTCCGTGACGCTGGGTGAGAATCCTGGAATTCCCCTCCTTAACAGCATTGTGGGTATCCTACAACCCCAAAACAGCGGCGGTTCAAGAACATAACTCATCACCTCCTTCTCCAATGCAGTTAGTGATAGGCGATAAATACTGACCGAGCCAGCGACGCCCACACCCCGTAAAACAAATACAACTAAATCGCCGCACAAATTTGGATTCTTGTGACTATCATTCTCATCCCTAGATTATAGACATAATCCAAATTAGTTTTGAATAAACAACCACTTCTGATATTACACAGAGATCGCGAAGCGTCACTGGAAGCACAGTTGTATTCCTTAGATTTCATTTTTACCTGCGAATTAACTTTAAAAAAACCAATACTAATCACAGTTGTGACATTTCATGAGAATTTGCAGTGTCAAAGAAGAAAGCACGGGAAAATCTTATGGGACCGGACAGGACATCAAGATGAATTGATTCATTCATTCCCCAGTTTTCGACCGGTTTGGAATCGATCGAATTTCTTTTAAAAAGTAAAATCGAATCCTTCAGTATTAAGCTGAATTTAAAGCATGAAAGGAGCCGATCTTTGTCTTACTATTGAAATCGATACGATAATTATCACCTGAAGACAATCTGTAGCATTTTGACTCGGCGTTTTTGTTCTATTCCTGGCTAGTTTTGCTAGTCAATGTCTTTATTTGACATTTCTAAATTCTATCCGTTATCTTGTTATTAGATATTACTTTATGGACTAAATTGATGATAAATATGCCTTCGGATTTATAGTTAAATTGAGTGAAGTAACTTTTTTTAAAAAAAACTTCCTGTATTTTCTCCCACTTCGGCGACTGCGGAGCCCAGCGCCCGTGATAATGGGAAAGTTTAATGTCCTCAAGTAATGCGCTCACCACGGAGAAAATGTCTTGTTTCCAACCTCTACAGTATTCTTTATCAGGTGTGTCAGATTTTCGGTTGCTATCTTACAAGCTAAAAATGTCGTTTCCTTTTATTCCTCTCACCGAGAGTCAAACCAGAGTCGACATGCTGGTGAATGGGAAAGAACTGTCGGAGTATCAATCACTCAGAACTGCCTCCATTCAATCACCCCCCACAGGTATCTCTGCACTGTTTAGATTAGATTAATTCCCAACGTGGAAACCGGCCCTTCGGCCCAACAAGTCCACGCTGACCCTCCAACGAGTGAGCCACCCAGACCCATTTGCCCCTGATCAATGCAGCTAACACTGTGGCCAATTCACCTGCTCGTCTTTGTGACTGTGGGAGGAAACCGGAGCACCCGGAGTGAACCCACACAGACACGGTGTGCAAGCTCCACACAGTCACCCAAGGCTGGAATTGAACCTGGGACCCTGGTGCTGTGAGGCAGCAGTGCTGAGCCACTGTGCCGCCCCTCTTATTCCCACCTAAACCATTCCCAGCATCTAGATAAATTTAACCGTTGCACCCCCCCCCCCCCCCAGTCTGTTCCGACTTTCAGTTGGCTCCTGGCTGAGGTGTATATTAATTCTACTCAGTCAGTTAGCTTCTGTAACCTTTAAACCCTTACCAATACAAATCTATTAATCTCAAAGCCGAAATTTTCAACTGGCTTAGCCTTAAGAGTTAAAAATCACACACCAGGTTATAGTCCAACTGGTTTTTTGGAAGCACTAGCTTTCGGAGCGCTGCTCCTTCATACAAATAAACCTGTTGGACTATAACCTGGTGTTGTGTGATTTTTAACTTGGTCCACCCCAGTCCAACAATGGCATCTCCAAATCATAGCCTTAATAGGTTTGGTGGGGCGAGTCTTGGTTATAGGAGAAGGTGAGGACTGCAGATGCTGGAGATCATATCGAGAGAGTGGTGCTGGAAAAGCACAGCAGGTCAGGCAGCATCCGAGGAGCAGAAGAATTGACGTTTCGGGCATAATCATCAGGAATGGTGCTTGTGAGCCTCCATGGGGGACGATGGAGAGCTAAATGGGAGGGGGGTGGGGGTCTGTGGAGAGCTAAATGGGAGGGGTTGGGGCTGGGGGAAGGTAGTTGTCAGTGCGATCGGTGTTGGTGAGAGGAGAGTTTCAGAATTCCACCTCTCTGAAAAGTCTAAGCTTAAGTTCATGCCCCTTTCTTTGGCACAGGGGGAATCTATCCTCATACAGATCGTCTTAAGCGTCTCAAGGCATTTTTCATCTTCTAAATGTGCCTTCTCCTGATTGCGCCTCTTCGAAATACGGCGATCTCCCTATTTGGATGGAATGCCATAGACTCGAAACATTAACTCCAACTATAATCTTCATAAATGCTTCTCGGCCTGTTCGGTGTTCCTGTTCCTTTTTTTTTTCGAAAATTATTTCAGGCTTTTATTTACCCTGCAACCGTCAGCAATATTACCAACCACCCGCTTAACACATAAAAACTGTTCTCATGAGAGACTTTCTGTTAACCAATGATCCAAACCAAAAGGGGTCGGCGAAATGCCCCTCCTTTTTTGTTTTCCAGCGAACAGATTCCCTTTGGTAAGAACAAGCTCGACAATTTCGTTAAAAAAGGACAGTTTTGTTTCCATTTTGACACGAAGTCGCCTGAGCATCATTCCACCCTCATTGCACTCGTTGGAAGTTAATGATAAAGGCCCCTGAACGCGGCCGTTTCTTCCCTGCAATAATTTGAAGTTCGGATCCAAACTTACGTGTTCCTCGTTCGAAATTGTTGGCGATTACGAGGGTGGAGTTTGGGGGAAGCCAAAAATAAGCACAATTTAGAAGTATTTTTGATAGCAAGGCGCCCATACTTTATGACAGTGCCAAAGCGATGGGTTACCAAGCATAACTGGATTAGTGGTGCTGGAAGAGCACAGCAGTTCAGGCAGCATCCGAGCCCGAAACGTTACTGCTCCTTGGATGCTGCCTGAACTGCTGCGCTCTTCCAGCACCACTAATCCAGAATCTGGTTTCCAGCATCTGCAGTCATTGTTTTTACCTCGTTGATTTTAACCCTACTGCGAATTCTCTTGCAAGGATGCCTGCCTTGAAGAAGTTTTCCTCCTCTCTCTATAAGAATCGCAGGGAGTCCCTCTCCAACTGCAACTCCCAGGTCATTTCCTCTGCCTTGAAGCTCTTATAGACAATAGACAATAGGTGCAGAAGTAGGCCATTCTGCCCTTCGAGCCTGCACCGCCATTCAATATGATCATGGCTGATCATCCTTAATCAGTATCCTCTTCCTGCCTTATCTCCATAACCCTTGATTCCACTATCTTTGAGAGCTCTATCCAACTCTTTCTTAAATGAATCCAGAGACTGGGCCTCCACTGCCCTCTGGGGAAGAGCATTCCACACAGCCACCACTCTCTGGGTGAAGAAGTTTCTCCTCATCTCTGTCCTAAATGGTCTACCCCGTATTTTTAAGCGGTGTCCTCTGGTTCGGCACTCACCCACCAGCAGAAACATGTTTCCTGCCTCCAGAGTGTCCAATCCTTTAATAATCTTATATGTCTCAATCAGATCCCCTCTCAGTCTTCGAAACTCAAGGGTATACAAGCCCAGTCGCTTCAGTCTTTCAGCATAAGGTAATCCCGCCATTCCAGGAATTGACCTCGTGAACCTACGTCGCACTCCCTCAATAGCCAGAATGTCTTCCCTCAAATTTGGAGACCAGAACTGCACACAGTACTCCAGGTGTGGTCTCACCAGGGCCCTGTACAGCTGCAGAAGCACCTCTTTGCTTCTATACTCAATCCCTCTTGTTATGAAGGTCAGCATGCTATTAGCCTTCTTCACTACCTGCTGTAACTGCATGCTTACCTTCATTGACTGGTGTACAAGAACATCCAGATCTCTTTGTACTGCCCCTTTACCTAAATTGATTCCATTGAGGTAGTAATCTGCCTTCCTGTTCTTGCCACCAAAGTGGATAACCATACATTTATCCACATTAAACTGCACCTAACTTGTCCAGGTCACCCTGTAATCTCCTAACATCCTCCTCAGATTTCACCCTGCCACCCAGCTTTGTATCATCAGCAAATTTGCTAATGTTATTGCTGATACCATCTTCTATATCATTAACATATATTGTAAAAAGCTGTGGTCCCAGCACGGATCCCTGCGGTACCCCACTGGTCACTGCCTGCCATTCTGAAATGGAGCCGTTTATCACTACCCTTTGTTTCCTATCAGCCAACCAATTTTCAATCCAATCTAGTACTTTGCCCCCAATACCATGCGCCCTAATTTTACTCACTAACCTCCTGTGTGGGACTTTATCAAAAGCTTTCTGAAAGTCCAGGTACACTACATCTACTGGATCTCCCTCGTCCATCTTCATAGTTACATCCTCAAAAAATTCAAGAAGATTATCAAGCATGATTTCCCCTTCATAAATCCATGCTGACTCTGTCCTATCCTGTTACTACTATCCAGATGTGCCGTAATTTCATCCTTTATAATAGACTCCAGCATCTTTCCCACCACTGAGGTCAGACTAACTGGTCTATAATTTCCTGCTTTCTCTCTCCCACCTTTCTTAAAAAGTTGTATAACATTAGCCACCCTCCAATCCTCAGGAACCGACCCCAAATCTATCGAACTCTGGAAAATAATCACCAACGCATCCACGATTTCCTGAGCCACCTCCTTCAGTACCCTGGGATGTAGACCACCAGGCCCCGGAGACTTATCAACCTTCAGACCTAACAGTCTCTCCAACACCAAATCCTGGCAAATATAGATTCCCTTAAGTTCAGGTCCTTCAGCCACTGTTACCTCAGGGAGATTGCTTGTGTCTTCCCCAGTGAACACAGATCTGAAATACCCATTTAATTCTTCTGCCATTTCTTTGTTCCCCGTAATATATTCCCCTGTTTCTGTCTTCAAGGGCCCAATTTTAATCCTAACCATTTTTTTGCCTTGCACATACCTAAAAAAAGCTTTTACTATCCTCCTTTATATTATTGGCCAGTTTTTTACCTTCGTACCTCATTTTTCCTCTGCGTATTTCCTTCTTAGTAATCCTCTGTTGCTCTTTAAAAGCTTCCCAGCCCTCAGTTTTCCCACTTATCTTAGCTATGTTATACTTATTCTCTTTTAACTTTATATGTTTCTTAACTTCCCTCATCAGCCACGGCCGCCCATGCCTCCACCTGGGATCTTTCTTCCTTTTAGGAATGAACTGATCCTGCAACTTCTGCATTATACACAGAAATATCCGCCATTGTTCCTCCACGGTCATCCCTGCTAAGGTATTGCACCATTGAACTTTGTCCAGCTCCTCCCTTATAGCTCCACAGTTCCCTTTATTTAACAGAAGTACTGTCACTTCCGACTGTACCCTCTCCCTCTCAAATTGCAGATTGAAGCTTATTGTATTATGGTCACTACTTCCTAATGGCTCCTTCACTTCGAGGTCTCTGACCAATTCTGGTTCGTTACACAATACCAGATCCAGAATTGTCTTCTCCCTGGTCGGCTCCAGCACCAGCTGCTCTAAGAATCCATCTCTGAGGCACTCCACAAAGTCTCTTTCTTGAGGTCCAATACCATCCTGATTCTCCCAGTCTACCTGCATGTTATCTTCTTTTCCACCTATCCACGCCACCCTCCTCCCTGACCTATCACCTTCATCCCCTCCCCCACTCACCTATTGTACTCTATGCTACTTTCTCTCCACTCCCACCCTCCTCTAGCTTATCTCTCCACGCTTCAGGCTCTCTGCCTTTATTCCTGATGAAGGGCTTTTGCCCGAAACGTCGATTTTACTGCTTCTCAGATGCTGCCTGAACTGCTGTGCCCTTCCAGCACCACTAATCCAGAATCTGGTTTCCAGCATCTGCAGTCATTGTTTTTACCTATCAAGCATAACTACCGGGTGTTCGGTGCTTTTATTTTGTCATAAAGACTTACACCGCCTTCTAAAGTGGAAAAAAAACGGTTTCGAGATAATTCATTAATTAATGCCGATTGGCACCGATAATTGTCATCGAACATGAAAAGACTTTCGGTTTAATGGCTAATATCATCCTGTGAAAGAGCGCGGATTTATCCTATTTATGTTTCCCCTGCCTTTGATGTTCAGTCCTTCCTGCTGTCCCTCTGCTTTCATTCCAAACGGTGCATTGTGGACAGCAGTGAGCAGAGGGTTAAGCTAAAAACCTTGAACTCCCTGCAGATTTCTAGTCAGCGATGTGGTCCATACTGAGTTAATTGAACACTGCAAGCTCATGATGAAATCTTCTCTGTGCCCGCGATTACCCGGGAGCAAGTCGACAATCAAAAGGCAGTGTGTGAAAGAAATGTTAACTGGTCAAGGGTTCACACAGGATCAAACGTTAGGAGTTATGTTGCATCCATGCCGCCATTGTACAGTCATTTCTGTAGTCTGGTTTCCGACAGGCTTGGAGGTGTCAGGAAATTTCGAAGGCTATGAAACGGGCAGTATCTGTGCGCCTCAGTGGATCATGGATCTAACATGTTAAATTTTTTGTCTCCGCTGTTTGGACTGCCAGTATTCCCCGATTTATTTCAAATGTGCAACATTCGCAGCATTTTTGTCTTTATCGAGCTAGTGTCTTTGCTAACTTTATTACAGCTCTTTACCCTTTCCCTTTGTGGTTTCCCTTTGTTTAAAGAGCGCGGCTTCCAAACTCCGCCACTCAGCTGAGGAAGTGTCGGAGAAAGGGGAGTGGAATTTGGCTCCATTTCCCTGGATTGTCTAACAGGGCTCTCTGTGACATCAACTCACTCAAAGCCACGCAGCCTTAAATGAGCTGCATTGTGGAAGTAAAATGCTGCGATATTGCGGACGACCATAGAATTTGACCTTTAACGGGTTGGAAGTAAATGTCAAATAGAGCAATCTCAAAACTAAACGAACTTCATTCCTGCTCACATCCAGCTTTGCATTTCTTTTCCTTCTGAACAGATACACTTTAATAGAACAGAAAGCGCTGGAGAAATGTAGCAGGTCTAGAGTGAGAGAAAGCGAGTTAACATTTCGAGTCTAATTTCAATTCTTCAGTTCCGAAGTCGTGTAGTCCGAAACGTCAACTTTATTTCTCTCTGCACCGCTGCTGCTGAGTTTCTGCAGCAATTTTTGTTATTTTGTGATTTTGGATTGCCAGTATCCGCAGTTTTTATCTATATAGAAGAATCTTTCTTCGCCGACAATTGATTCACACACATACGTGAGCCATGAAACTAAATTAAACCGTTGCCGTCATGTATTCAAAATGTTATGTTTAATTGTCGAAAGATTGTGGAACAAAGGGTCCTGGTTACAATGAACAGTCATGTTATCTCCTAGCCCCTCGTGCATTAAAACACCGTGCGAGATGCAGGGCTTTTCTTATTCAAATGGAAAATCAATAACTACACGACCCAACAGAGAAAAAAACAGGAAGTTATGAAACTAGCCAGATGCTACCGAAACTGAGAAACAACTGTGCATGCTTTTACTGTCAATCACGGTTAACCCATCTTCAGTTGTACCTCGGCACAATCGTAGGTCATATCTGTGAAACACTGAAATGACATGCATTTATTTTGATCGATTGGGGGTGGACCAATGTCATGCACATTCAGAATCCCTCAAGGCCCAGTTGAACTGTCAAGTTAAACTACGCTGTACAGATGCCTAACGCAATGCTTTCACTAGATCCTCTTCCATAATAACTCTGAATCTAAATTTGTACACCACAACTCAGTGTTTGTCACTAACATCGGGACTTAATTAGAAGATAGCAATTGAGGTATTCCATTCCAAAAGAAATGCAAAACTCGAGCCGTTAAAAGTCCTTGGTACAGATTATAGCACAAACATACATCTAAAAACTTATTCTCTGCTGAACGATTTATAGTCACAACTGTGGAATTTATTATTTTTAATTAAGCAGTTTTGGTGTTCATGAGAAAACTAAAAAGTTACACATGAAAAGAAACGCTATTTAAGAACAAGGAAACACACACGGAGTGTCAAAGACATATGAAAAGTCTGCAAGCATACTGTAGTGGGTAGTTTCGATTTCTGATGTAAGATGCAGTTTTAATGCTGTCGTGGGTAGATCTCATCTCAAGGCAAGCCTAAAACTAATATCAGTTGATCAGCCCAATATTGAAAATGTGAAAGGGAAATGGATGTGGGTTTTGAGTATGGATGTATGTATGGTAGACAATTTTAAAAATCATAACAGTTATAAGGTCAACAGTTTATGAAACAATGATTCATTCTTTTAGTTCTCATATCATACGTTCTTGGTTTGTCTGAGTCGAGACTAGAGAGTGTCACAATCAAACGACGCATTCCACAGAGATTGTTAGAACACTGCTTATTGAATCGTACGGAACTCTTATCCTAACTGATATATTAGCTAAGGGTCGAGATTTAGAGCGTCGGAAAGATTGCTAGATGGTATATTTTGTTTAGAATTAAACTTCCAAGAATATGTTGCCTGTTCCATTTGCCAAAAACAAATGCTATGGTTCAAGTTTACACTATTATTTCGTGGAATTCCCTTTCCGCGGAAAAGAAATTGCATTAGTAAAAGGTATAGCGATTAGTCAGCCGCTGTTTGTCATTTGTTTCACCTCCCTTTAGAATGTGCCCATTCGGAGATAGTGCCGAACCCCTTTCGCTGTAGTTTAAGATATTGAACCCGAAAGTAAGATACCACCTCAATTACGGTAATTATACCCGTCCCCGATTACCCTTTGCAATTAATACCATGGATTGAATTTGGCAATAATGTTCAATTTACTTGATTTTATATTGATCCTTTTCGCTTGCAACATAAATAAACTGTCAAAACAAAATCAAAATACTGGAGAAACTAAACAGATCTGGTAGCTTCTGTGGAGAGAGAAACAGATTTAATGTTTCAAGTCTGGTATGACTTCTTAAGAATCATCTTATAATAAGATTCACGAACAGCCAAGTTTCTGGTATTGAGACTGGCGCGAATGTAATGAGAGGTACGTCCGGTTCCAGGCCATCGATTGTGTTAGGGGACTCCCTAGTCCGAGGTACCGACTGACGTTTCTGTGGTCAGTAGCAAAAAAGCAGAATGGTGTGTTGCTTCCCTGGTGCCAGGATCAAGGATGTCTCAGAGAGGGTGCAGAATGTTCTCATGGGGGAGAGGGGCCAGCAGGAGGTCATTGTACACATTGGAACCAACAACATAGGAAGGGAAAAAGTTGAGATTCTGAAGGAATTTAGGCAGGAATTTAAAAAGAGGTCCTCCAGAATAGTAATATCTGATTTACTCCTGGTGCGAGTTAGTGAGTGCAGGAATAGGAGGATAGAGCAGATGAATGCATGGCTGAGGAGCTGGTGTATGGGAGAAGGATTCACATTTTTGGACCATTGGAATCTCTTTTGGGGTAGAAATGACCTGTACAAGAAGGACAGTTTATACCTAAATTGGAAGGGGACTAATATACTGGCAGGGAGATTAGATTAGATTAGATTAGATTAGATTAGATTACTTACAGAGTGAAAACAGGCTGTGCTAGAGCTGCTCAGGAGGATTTAAACTAGTAAGGTGGGGGGGAGGGGTGCAGGGAGATAGTGAGGAAAGAGATCAATCTGAGACTGGTACAGTTGAGAACAGAAGGGAGTCAAACAGTCAGGGCAGGCAGGAACAAAGTTGGACTAATAAATTAAACTGCAGTTTTTTCAATGCAAGGGGCCTAACAGAGAAGGCAGATGAACTCAGGGCATGGTTAGGAACATGGGTGTGGCATATCATAGCAATTACAGAAACATGGCTCAGGGATGGGCAGGACTGGCAGCTGAATGTTCCAGGATACAAATGCTACAGGAAGGATAGAAAAGGAGGCAAGAGAGGAGGGGGAGTGGCATTTTTGATCAGGCATGAGAGGAGGGGGAGTGGCATTTTTGATCAGCATTACAGCTGTGCTGAGGGAGGATATTCCTGGAAATACATCCATGGAAGTTATTTGGGTGGAACTGAGAAATAAGAAAGGGATGATCACCTTATTGGGATTGTATTATAAACCCCCTAATAGTCAGAGGGAAATTGAGCAATAAACTTGTAAGGAGATCTCAGCTATCTGTAAGGAAAATAGGGTAGTTATGGCAGGGGATTTTAACTTTCCAAACATAGACTGGGACTGCCATAGTGTTAAGGGTTTAGATGGAGAGGAATTTGTTAAGTATAATGCAGGGCAGGTGACTGAGGTGTCAGTGGGGGAGCACTTTGGGGCCAGCAACCATAATTCTATTAGTTTTAAAATAGTGATGGAAAAGGATAGACCAGATCTAAAAGTTCAATTTCTAAATTGGAGAAAGGCCAATTTTGACGGTATTAGGCAAGAACTTTCAAAAGCTGATTGGGGGCAGATGTTCGTAGGTAAAGGGACGACTAGAAAATGGGAAGTCTTCAGAAATGAGATAACGAGAATCCAGAGAAAGTATATTCCTGTTAGGGTGAAAGGAAAGGCTGATAGGTATAGGGAATGTTGGATGACTAAAGAAATTGAGGGTTTGGTAAAGAAAAAGAAGGAAGCATATGTCAGGTATAGACAGGATAGATCGAGTGAATCCTCAGAAGAGTATAAAGGCAGTAGGAGTATACATAAAAGGGAAATCAGGAGGACAAAAAAGGCACATGAGATAGCTTTGACAAATAGAATTAAGGAGAATCCAAAGGGTTTTTACAAATATATTAAGGTCAAAAGGGTAACGAGGGAGAGAATAGGACCCCTCAAAGATCAGCAAGATGGCCTTTGTGTGGAGCCGCAAAAAATGGGGGAGATACTAAACAAGTATTTTGCATCAGTATTTACTATGGAAAAGGACATAGAAGATATAGAATGTAGGGAAATAGATGGTGACATCTTGAAAAATGTCCATATTACAGAGGAGGAGGAAATGCTCCTCCTCTGAAACGCATAAAGGTGGATAAATCCCCAGGACCTGATCAGGTGTACCCGAGAACTCTGTGGGAAGCTAGGGAAGTGATTGCCGGGCTTTTTGCTGAGATATTTGTATCATCGATAGTGACAGGTGAAGTACCGGAAGACTAGAGGTTGGCTAACGTGGTGCCACTATTTAAGAAGGGCGGTAAGGACAAGCCAGGGAACTATAGACCAGTGAGCCTGACATCGGTGGTGGGCAAGTTATTGGAGGGAATCCTGAGGGACGGGATTTACATGTATTTGGAAAGGCAAGGGCTGATTAGGGATAGTCAACATGGCTTTGTGTATGGGAAATCGTGTCTCACAAATTTGATTGGGTTTTTTGAAGAAGTAACAAAGAGGATTGTTGAGGACTTCAGTAAAGCGTTTGACAAGGTACCCCATGGGAGACTGGTTAGCAAGGTTAGATCTCATGGAATACAGATAGAACTCGCCATTTGGATATAGAACTGGCTCAAAGGTAGAAGACGGAGGGTGGTGGTGGAGGGTTGTTTTTCAGACTGGAGGCGTGTGACCAGTGGAGTGCCACAAGGATCGGTGCTGGGTCCCCTACGTTTTGTCATTCATATAAACTATTTGGATGTGAGCATAAGAGGTATAGTTAGTAAGTTTGCAGATGACACCAAAATTGGAGGTGTGGTGGACAGCAAAGAAGGTTACCTCAGATTACAACAGGATCTTGATCAGATGGGCCAATGGGCTGAGAAGTGTCAGATGGAGTTTAATTCAGATAAATGCGAGGTGCTGCATTTTGGGAAAGCAAATCTTAGCAGGACTTATACACTTAATGGTAAGGTCCTAGAGAGTGTTGCTGAACAAAGAGACCTTGGAGTGCAGGTTCATAGCTCTTAAAAGTGGAGTCACAGGTAGATAGGATAATGAAGAAGGTGTTTGGTATGCTTTCTTTTATTGGTCAGAGTATTGAGTACAGAGGTTGGAAGGTCATGTTACGGCTGTACAGGACATTGGTTCGGCCACTTGGAATATTGCATGCAATTCTGGTCTCCTTCCTATTGGAAAGATGTTGTGAAACTTGAAAGGGTTCAGAAAAGATTTACAAGGATGTTGCCAAGGTTGGAGGATTTGAGCTATAAGGAGAAGCTGAACAGGCTGGGGTGTTTTCCCTGGAACATTGAGGGGTGACCTTATAGAGGTTTACAAAATTATGAGGGGCATGGATGGATAAATAGACAAAGTCTTTTCCCTGGGGTCGGGGAGTCCAGAACTAGAGGTCATAGGTTTAGGGTGAGAGGGGAAAGATATAAAAGAGACCTAAGAGGCAACTTTTTTCACACAGAGGGTGGTCTGTGTATGGAATAAGCTGCCAGAGGAAGTGGTGGAGGCTGGTACAATTGCAGCATTTAAGAGGCATTTGGATGGGTATATGAATAGGAAGGGTTTGGCGGGATATGGGCCGGTTGCTGGCAGGTGGGACTAGATTGGGTTGGGATATCTGGTTGGCATGGACAGGTTGGACCGAAGGGTCTGTTTCCATGCTATACATCGCTATGACTCTATGACTCTAATTACATTCTCAAGGGTTATATTAAGTTGACTACACAAAATTACAAAATGAATTTGATTAAATAAATGTGTGTTATTGGTGGATATTATAGGATTTAGAATAATTTATCAATACAATTCAATTTCTCATTGTATTCTAAAGCAAGTCAGAAGTCATATTGGTTTATTAGGATAATCATAATAAGGTACTGAGTTTCCAAGGTGGAGCTCTGTATAACTGACTCCTTAGGGGTACAATGGATATTCTCAGATCAATCTGAGTCTAAGAACCTCCTGAGATCAATGAGGAGATGATGTCTTTATAAATGTTTGTAAATCCCTTTTTCAGTGTAATGTCAGAACAAGAAAAATAAGGACATTGTTGGCTTCTAGAAAAATATTTGTTTTATTTATTTTTCACACTTTAAAAATACTGACGTTGAAATTTGCAAATGTGACACTGAAATGTAATTTCACTCATTTATGTATTAGCAGACCTTTCTTGGCATGTCTCACTCTGCTCTGAAGTTTCTCCCCATTTAAATAATAAGTCTATTCCTTCAATCAAAATGGACAACCTGACACTTAACTACGTTAAACTTCATTTGCTACATTTTGGCCCATTCACTTAACCTATCCATATCCGTATGTATAATTCTTATTTCTTCATTGCAACTTACTTTCCCACCTGTAAATTTGGCCATAGCACCTTCTATTCCCATTTCCAAGTTATTAATTTTGATTGTAAATAATTGGGGCCTGAACACCAAATGCTGTGGCATCCCATCAGTTACATCTTGCCATCCAGAAAAAGTCCCATTTATCCCCACTCTCAGTTTAATGTCGGTTAACCAGTCCTTTGTTCAAGCTTATAAATTGCCCATAATCCCATCTGACGTTACCTGTGTATTAACCTTTTGTGTGGCACCAAATGCCTTCTGGAAGTCCAGATGTACTGCATCTACAGAATCCCCAATAATCAAATTGCTTGTTACATCTTCAAAGAACTGTAGAAAGGTAGTTAAACATGATTTACCCTTCATAAAACTATGCTGACTTTAATGGATTGTATTTTATCTTTCCAAATGTCCTGTTTTTACTTACTTAAAATGCATTCTAAAAATTGTAACAACACATGTTAAACTAACTGGTCTGTCATTTCCTACTTTTTGCCTCACTCCCTTTTGAATAAGGGTGTTAAATTAACATTATTCCAGTCCACTATAATCTTTCCCACATCCAAGAAATTTTGGAAGATTATTAGTGGATCCATTACCACTGCTACCACTTTCTCGAAGTTTAAAAAACAAAAAGCAAAGTACTGGATGCTGGAGTTCTGAAGTAAAAACAGAAAGTGCTGGAGTATCTCTAGCAGACCACATCTGCTAAAATGAGTTCCAGAGAAAAGTCATTGAATTCATAATATTAACTCTGTTTTTCTCTCTCCACAGATGCTGTATAGTTTCTCCAGCAATTGCTATTTATATTGCATCATGATTTTGTGCAGCTGTCACCTTGACAGCCACCAGGGTAGGATAGCCATTCATTCCTTCCTTCAAGTCCCAATCCAGCAGTTCACACAGCCCTATGGGACTGTCCCAGGATATCCTCAGGGTGTGGCAACACTGTGCATTGTTAATCTGTAGGAAATGGCATTAAAGACAATTAACTCGAGACCCCTTGTACCTTCTACATATCCTGAAAGTGCCTTCAGCTGCAAACTCTTCATGTGTGAGCTATTTGGTCATCATTGGAGGTTGCTGCTAGTTTTGGGCTTGTTGGCACATCAACTATTCCTCAGTTTCTCTGAACTATGCTGTGGCTGTATCCATTGGTCATTGCTTCTAATCAACCTGTGTAGAGAAAAATGAAACAGAACAGGTCTTTAGAATGGGAGCATCATCATTCACATCTTTCACAAATGATTGTTTAGAGTAGTACTGCATACAGTGGGGCACGGAGGAGTCTGACAAGGAGGACTAATGTTTCGATATAGACCTTTGACATAGGCCATATTCCAATAAATGCCACACCAGTTATGTCATGCACATACAATAGATGATTATAAGTGATGTATAATTACTGATACCTTGTCCTCCCACCTCCGCATCACTCAAGAAAGCTAGCATTGCATATGAGAACATGTTGCCAAAGACATATATTTTGAGGTGAGAGGAAATCAGCTCACCCCCTTATGCAGTCCATGACATCTTGGATTGCCTTTGTGTATTGTGGCCTGTAGATGCCAATGTTAATATCACCTGTAATTACTTCTGCTTCACAGAGATGACTATCTTCAATCTGCAATGATGAGTAACATGATTAAGATTGTTATGGCCAGGATGTGTAACCCACACATTGGTCACTGCATGCATTTCATATACAGGGGCATGAAAACAGATGCAACTTGTAGGGTGAAAATTCCTGATTAATGAAATTGCCACTTGAAAGGCATTACATTGCTCATAGATAGACCCTTATGTGCCCAGACAGAAGAGAAACACTTATTCCGCGCTCTCTGGGTATGGTCACAGTCATTTTCCATTTCCAATGTGCATTTACAAACCACACAAACAGAGAAGGCAGTGCAGGTCATGCTTCATGCAGCAAAATGCAGGCTCACCTTGTAATCAAGGCAACCTCTCTCCTCAAAGCTCAAGTACTCCCTATCAAGCTCATCAGTACTGAGCTTCCAATTGTTCTCGCACACCTCTTTGAATTACAACTTAATATGTCAACATTATCCCATGAGATTCAGCTCTATAGCTTATTTATGTCAATCTTATTCAAAAAGGGAGAGAGACAAAAATCAGGTAACTATAGGTTAGGTAGCTTAGCATCTGTAGTTGGGAAAATATTAGAGTCTTTTATAGAGTTATAGAATCATACAGCACAGAAACAGACCCCTCTGTCCAACACATTTGCTCTGATCAGGTATCCCAATTGACCTAGCTCCATTTCCCAGCATTTGGCCCACATCTCTCTAAACTAATCCTATTGATATACTCATCCAGATGCCTTTTAAATGTTGTAATTGTATCTGCCTCCACCACTTTCTCTGGCAGCTCATTCCACGCATGTACCACCCTCTGCGTGAAAAAGTTACCGCTCAGGTCCTTTTAAAATTTTTTTCCCCTCTCACCTTAAACCTCTGTCCTCTAGCTTTGGACTTGCCCATCCTAGGAAAAAAGATCTTGTCTATTCGCTCTATCCAGGCCCCTCATGATTTATAAGCCTCTAAAAGATTTCCCCTCAGACTCCAACGCCCCAGGAAAAAAGCCGTAGCCTATTCAGCCTCTCCTGATAGGTCAAACTCTCCCAGCCTGGCAACATCCTTGTAAATCTTTTCTGCACCCTCTCAGGTTTAACCACATCCTTCCTGTAGAAGGGTAACCAGAACTGTATGTAGTATTACAAAAGTGGCCTCACCAATGTTCTGTACAGCCACAACATGACATCCCAACTGTGTTATAAAAGGTACAATAAGAGTGTTTAAAAAAATGAATGCAGTTAAGCAGAGTCAGTATGGCTTCATGAACGGGAAATCATACCTGACAAATTCATTACAGTTGTCTGAGGAGGTAACAAGCATTATAGAGAAAGGAGAACCAGTGGAATCACATATTTGGATTTTCAAAAGATAGAATCTAAGACCAGAGGGCATCATTTCAGAATAAAAGGCTATCCATTTAAGACTGAGGTGGGGAGGACTTTTTCTCTGAGTAGTGAATCTGTGAAATTCTTTCCCATAGAGACTGTCAAGGCTGGGTTATTAAGAACACAGATAGATGAGATAGACAGATTTTTAATCAGTAAAGGTATCAAAGGTTATGGAGATAAGGCAGGAAAGTGGAATAGAGGTTTATCAGATCAACCATGATTTCATCTAATGGTGGAATGAATTCGATGGGCTGAATGGTCTACCTTTGTTCCTGGATACTATGATCTTTTGTCCTCCTATCAAGTTCAGGGTTCTTCTAACCATCAATGACCCTCACGTCCACAGAAGCCCATATCCTCCAATGTTTTATTTTTCTCTCCCTTATCATTTCACAATTATTCTTCCCTCTGCATTCCAACATGCCACTTCCAATCTCAGAACTGAGACCCAATTTCTCTACCATAGTTATGGACTCTGATAACCCGTCTTAACTTTCATTAAGTTGACTCGCAGGAGTGACCAAGGCCAACCCTCCTATCCAACCTGGATGGTGAGCCCCAACTGATGAGTGACTAGACTCCTGAGTGATCTCTCTGCAGCTCCCTAACTGTCTTACTGCAAATTGCTAGACTTGTTGTACTGGAGCTGCAAAATAGCCCTCTCCCTAGACTGTAGTGATACGAATCCCCAATCCTGACTACTCCAAGCAGTCAACTGATCGCAGCCAAGCCCCTGGACTAATAACCGGACATTTGGGCTGGTGACTTACTGTGCCAGGATCCCCTGACTAAACACTATCTCACTTTACTTCACTGAGGACTACAACACTTAAACTTTGAGACATGATCATTTGGTTGAAGTACATTCAGTGTGTTCACCATATATACTACTGACACATGGTACAAGTGTGAAATTGACAAAGCACCATGCCATATAGCAACATGCCCAGACCCTTGATTGATGACTACTGACACCCGTGAAATGCTGTCTGGTTCTGTGTCTGCATTAAAAGGCAGGTCAGGTCAGAGGTATTGGAGCCCTTTAGTTCTGGCCGAGGGGTCACTGCATAAAAAAGCCAGGCAAGACAAAGCAGAGATGCGAGCATTGAAGTAGGCATGAAGCAGGTGAGCAAGCAAGGAGCGCTGAACAATCTAGTCAAATCTATGAGATGATTGCCTGACTCTGTGCGCAAATGTTTTGGCAGAAGCATTGCAATAAAAGCTGCTGGTGCATTCTATAATGCAATATTGAAATACAGAGCCACATTGTAAGTGGTTGACAGATGTGCCATGAGAGAGTGGAAAGGCTACTAGGTGTCCTATGTCAATGTTGACAGAAAGATTGCATGCAGTCATTGCCCATGAAGCATACCTCGAGGTACAGGAGCCAGCTGCAAGCTGGATTCCTCAGGTAATTAGTCTGATTTTCTTGTCGGGAAAGACTACATTTGCTGACACTGTGGGTAATGTGTACTATTTCCCTTGAATATGTGCATCCGCATTAACTGATGCAACCATGAATAGGGAGGGTGTTGCGGATGGACTGGGCTGGAAGAGAGAGATCGGGCCAATAGGAGAGATAGAGCTGGAGGAGGAGGGGGAGAGACATCAGATGGGGTGCTGGAGAGATTGGGCCAGGGCTTGGGGTGTTCTCACCCTCAGCTCCATTTGTTCTCTCTCCCATCTCAGTCCCAACTGTTCTGTCCCTTCCCCCAGTTCTGTCCATTCTCTTCTGTCCCCATTTGATTCACATTTCAATAGTCTACCTGTGCTGTGCGCATATACATTATGGACTTGCAATGGCATTAAGGTCTGGAAGGTGCGTACATGCATTTCCAAATGAGTTATCTCACAGTTCAAGGGCACTGCTATCAGAAATTGCCTCTATCCAGTTTCTATCCAGCAGGTGGAAGAATGGGAAACTGTATATCAATGAGGTAAGATTTACTCATGATGAGATGTTAAAACATGCAAATAGACCTCTATCTGCTTACTGGTAAAATTAATGTCTTTCCATTCAACACTTGCTTGGAGAAAGGGACATTTTGCTCTCAAAATCAATGATCTCATTACTGCCAATCTCACCCAATTTTCCCAAATTTCTCATCAATGCCCAACTTGTTCAAGGGCTGAAAAGATTCTGCCCATTTTTTACTTCCTAATGCAGGAGGTATTAATCTACTACTGAGGAGAAACTGAAAGTCTAAGAATGTATTATTTAGCATATGTATATTTATTGAATTAAAAGATCATCTTAAAGATCATAACATTTCTGAGGCCACTATGCTCTGCTTTGAGGTCTTCAGCATTCTGGTTCATGTGTGAAATAGCTGCCTTCATTTATTTTACTCCCTTTTTGAAATGTGACACAATTTGATTACAACAACTGAATTATGCTGGCCAGAGAAGTATATAGGATAGTACTTGGAAGCTAAGTGTGGCATTTCTATAATGCATGAACAGACGTAGTTTTGAAAGGAAGTGAATGCTCTAGCTTTGGTCAAACTAGTGCTTTATTAACCAAAGGTTTCACTGAAAGGTGTTTCTGAGCATTTTCCAACAATGCTTTCAACTAAGAAAATTGCTACTGTAATGATGTGAAATTTTCATTGGAATAGTCTACAGGGTATATGATTGGCAATCTGATCCCAAATTCACCAGTTGTATTGTTAGCCATAGAACAAGCCGATAAAGTTATTATTTTTAATGAACTACTGATACAAAAACCTTTAACTTAGCAAGCAAGCAGGACCAGGATTGGAACACTACATGAAGAAGCAAATATAATTTAGCCATTTAGCAATAAAAGGTTTTTTAAAATCTCAGGTTAGATTTTAAACCATTTAACATTTCAACTAAAGTCGTAACTTACTGGATCGTTCTGATCACTGTGCTTCTCTGGAGACGTGAAAACATAAGCAGAGACCTCAATGGAGAAGTGTTATCAGTGGTGCTTTCGCCAGATCCTCCAAAATCTATAGCAATATCAATTCCCTCTCCCAAGCCAACATGTCCTGTATCAAGTGCTAATCACGCAAATTCAACCCCAACTGATAAGATATATTGATTGAATGTCTGACATCAGATTCTCAAGTGACTCTTCTAACTGAACTTGATCATGGCAGGAAACATGTAGGAGGATAATGGAAACATTTTAAGGATTTCCTTAAAGCCAGCCTGAATACCAAACATTCCCAATGACTTATGGGGCTTCCTGGCTAGAGGATGACAAAGATTTAGGTTTATGTTCCATGTTCTGTTTGAGAAATACTGAATACATTGAGAGAGTTTATTGAAAGCATGCAGAGACAAAGTCAAGGAATAGGAGAAAGCACACAAATTTCAAATATTTCACTCCATAGTCCTTCAATCATTTCCTTCACTGTATGTGTCAGAGTCTGCAGATTGCATATTGGATTTATCAACCACCTCAAAACATTTTAATCCAGAGTGGAAGCAAGCAATCCTGCTCCAGTACATTTCCTTTATTAGCATTAGTTAAAGTTCCTCACTGTCATTAGATCTTAATACTCCCTCTACTTCTTGTATTTCTTTTGTGTCCTATGCTGTGAAGAGTCAAAATATTTGTTCAAAATTCTTGCCATTTTCTGATCCTTTGTTATAACTTCTGTTGTCTCAGCCACTAAGGAATCTATGTTTACTTTTGCTTTTCTCTTCTTTTTTACATTATTGTAGAACCTCTTACCTTTGCTTTTCAGGTAGTTTACTCTCATTCTATTTTGTCACTTGTCAATTTTAGGTCTTTTTGATGGCTTCTAAATCTCTTTCAATCCTCAGGCTTATACCACTTGCTTGGCAATATTACAAGCCTTATTTTCTTCTGAGAAAACCTAATCTGCGCATTTTTGTGGTTCACAAAATGCACAAATGTGTGATTTTATAAGGAATTTTCTCATGCAAATGGGGTTCACTGTCCATTTTGCAAATAGTGATTAAGTGCATGAGGAGCGTGGGTGTAGAGTCATGCCAGGACAAGGTCCCTCTCAGCTCTCCACTATAGCAGCCCAGCTTGCAGCATTGTTTAATGGTCCTGACACCCAATTACAGCTCTCACACACACCCATGACACCTCCCAATCCTTGATGTTAACCCCGTACTATGGCTTTCTCCCTTATACTGCTTCACATTCCCTATGCCATCTCTATAACCCCCATGTCACCTCATGCCACACTTAAATAATGCAAATACACAGAGATGAGGGCTGAGTTGGCTGAGGAAAGATGTTCAGCATAAAAGATATTTGAGGAACTATGGCAGTTAAATAAGAAAATAGTTCAAGATGCATAACAAAGATATATGGCAGGATTGTCATATGTGGAGAGATTGGTTTAACTGGGCCTGTATTTATCAACACTTAGAAAAATTAGAGGTGATCTGATTGAAAAGTATAAAATCCTAATAGAGCTAAACAAGCTAGATGTAGGGAAGATGTTTCACCTATTTGTGGAATCTAGAACGGGGGACACAGTTTCAGATTAGGGGGTAGGTAATTTATGACTGAGATGGGGAAACGTTTCTTCTCTCAGAGGGTGATCAGCCTGTGGAATTCACTGCCACAGAAGACTGTAGAGTTTGGGTCACTGAGTAAATTCAAGTAAAAGATTGATAAATTTTGAGAGATTAAAGTCATCAAAGGATTTGGAAGAAAAGATTAAATATAGCATTGAGATAGAGGATCAGCTGTGATCATATTGAATGGTGGAGCAGGCTTGAAGGGCCAAATGACCTACTCCAGCCCCTTTTTGCGATGCATCTACGATATATATCCCAGTGTGAAAGAAGGATTCTAGAAAGAGGATAAATTGATTGTGGTTAACCAAGGAAATTAAAGATAATATCAAACTGAAACAAAAAAAATGCAGTGTGGCAAAGATTAGTAGTAAATCAACGGACTAGGAAACTTTTAAAATCCAACTAAAGACTAGAAAAATTTAGAAAATAAACTATGAGGGCAAACTAGCAAGTAATGCTAAGTAAAGACACAGTAAGAGTTTCTGTAAATATATAAAAAAGAAGAGAGGCACCAAAGGGACCACCAGCTCCTTAGGGACCAATAATGGGTAACCAAGAAATGGCAGAAGAGTTGAATAAATGCTTCACATCAGTCTTTGAAATAGAGCATTCCGAAAATATTAAATAATCTAGAGGCTAAAGGGGAGAGGAAATAGAGTCCGAGGGATGTACAGCATGGAAATAGACCCTTCAGTCCAACCCATCCATGCCAACCAGATATCCCAACCCAATCTAGTCCCTCCTGCCAGCACGCAGCCCATATCCCTCCAAACCCTTCCTATTCACATACACATCCAAATGCCTCTTAAATGTTGCAATTGTACCAGCCTCCAACACTTCCTCTGGCAGCTCATTCCATACACGTACCACCCTCTGTGTGAAAACATTGCCCTTTAGATCTCTTTTATATCTTTCCCCTCTCACCCTAAACCTATGCCCTCTAGTTCTGGACTCCCCGACCCAGGGAAAAGACTTTGTCTATTTACCCTATCCATGTCCCTCATAATTTTGTAAACCTCTATAAGGTCACCCCTGAGCCTCCGATGCTCCAAGGAAAATAGTCCAAGCCTAATCAGCCTCTTCCTATAGCTCAAATCCTCCAACCCTGGCAACATCCTTGTAAATCTTTTCTGAACCTTTCCAAGTTTCACAACATCTTTCCAATAGGAAAGAGACCAGAATTGCATGCAATATTCCAACAGTGGCCTAACCAATGTCCTGTATAGCCGCAACATGACCTCCCAACCCCTGTACTCAATACTCTGACCAATAAAAGAAAGCATACCAAATGCCTTCTTCATTATCCTATCTACCTGTGACTCCACTTTCAAGGAGCTATGAACCTGCACTCCAAGGTCTCTTTGTTCAGCAACACTCTCTAGGACCTTACCATTAAGTGTATAAGTCCTGCTAAGATTTGCTTTCCCAAAATGCAGCACCTCGCATTTATCTGAATTAAACTCCATCTGACACTTCTCAGCCCATTGGCCCATCTGATCAAGATCCTGTTGTAATCTGAGGTAACCCTCTTCGTTATCCACTACATCTCCAAATTTGGTGTCATCTGCAAACTTACTATCACTGGACAAAAACTATTACTGGTAATAGTGGGGCTAAACATCAATAAGTGCCCTGGACCCAACGGGTTGCATCCGACAATTTTAAAGGAAATAGCTACAGCGAAAGTGGATGCACTTCCAAGAATCCTGAGATTCTACAAAGGTTCCAGAGGATTGGAAAACTGCCAATGTAACACTGTCATTCAAAAATGGAGGGAGACAAAAAAAAAAACACTTAATTTTAGGGATTAGCTGAACATCTGTCATTGCAAAAATATTTGAGTTTATTGTAAACATTGTAATATATAGGCACTTAGAAATAAATAACACAACCAAGCAGAGTAAACACGACTTCACAAAATAAATCATGTCTGACAAATTGATTAGCTCTTTGAAGATGTACAAGCAGAATAGATAAAAGGAAACCATTAGATGTAATATATCTGGATTTCCAAAAAGGAGTTGATAAAGTAGTGTATATAAGATTAATTAATAAGGTTAGATATGTGGAGTTAGGGATAGCATATTACAATGTATAGAAGATTAGTATGCTAATAGAAGGCAAAGAATTGGGATAAAGAGAGCATTTCCAGAATGGTGACCTGTAAGCATAGCTTAATGAAAGGGAAATCATGCCTGGAATTCTTAAAAGAAGTAACAAGCAAGATAGGAAAAGGGTAAGCTGTGGATTTAATATATTTGGATTTCCAGAGATAGTTTGATATGGTATCACACATTAGACTACTTAATAAGCTAAGAGCCCATGGTATTGGAGTAGTACATTAGCACAGATAAAGGATCAGCTAACTAATAGAAGATGGAGAATTGGCATAAGGGAGATATTTTCAGGATGAGCAACTTGGGGGGTAGTGGAAGTAAAGATGCAAGGTATTTACAATTGTTTACAATATATATTAAAGACTTGGATGACAGAGGTGAATTTATTATCGCCAAGTCTGTGGATGATATAAAAATAGGTGGGAAGGCAAGAAGACGTGCACAGAGGGTTATAGACAAGCTAAGTAGTCCTCAAACATGAATCAGAAAAAGCTAGCATTTAAATTCAGCAGATAATAGGGAAAACAAATAAACTGAGCTGAAAATGTGTTGCTGGAAAAGCGCAGCAGGTAAGGCAGCATCCAAGGAACAGGAGAATCGACGTTTCGGGCATAAGCCCTTCTTCAGGAATTGCTGAAGAAGGGCTTATGCCCGAAACGTCGATTCTCCTGTTTCTTGGATGCCGCCTGACCTGCTGCGCTTTTCCAGCAACACATTTTCAGCTCTGATCTCTAGCATCTGCAGATCTCACTTTCTCCTAAAACAAATAAACTGTTGGCTTTTACTTCAAATGGAATGGAATATAAAAATAGGGAGGAGAAGGAGAAGAAATGTCACTGGACATTATTTTCTCCACACTTGCTGTCAATTTTTTTTATTCATTCACAGGATGAGGGTGTGGCTGGCCAGGCTAGCATTTATTGCCCATCCTAGAGGGCAGTTAAGAGCAACCTCAATGTTGTGGGTCTGGATTTAGCTCTTGTCCAGAGTGGGTAAGAATAACACGTTCCTTTCCTAAAGTGTATTCGACAACTAGATGGGCTTTTTCCAACACTTGGCAATGGTTTCATGGTCATCATTAGGCTCTTAATTCCAGAATTTTACTGAATTCAAATTCCAATGTCTGTCATGGGGGGATTCAAACCTGGTCCCCACAACATTACCTGGATCTCTGGACTAACAGTCTCACAATAATACCACTAGGCCATTTCATCCTGGCTGAGTTTCTCCAAAAAATCCTGTTTTTGTATGAAACTAAGGAAGCCTTGCTAAAACAACACTTGATACTAGTAAGACCACACCTGGAATACCATGAACAGTTTTAGTCCCCTACCTGAGCAACATTACAATGACATTGGAAACAGTCCAAAGGAGGTTCACTGGGTTCTAGGTATGAAGGATTTTCTTATGAAGAATGTTTGAGTAGTTTGGCCTTGTACTCATTGGAGTCTAGAAGAATGAAAACAGATCTGTAGAAATATATACATTTCATGTTTATGAACATGTTCGCTAAACACCGCAAAGATTTTGTGTGTGTGTGAATATTGGGAACTGGAATCGAGCTGTAAGCATCAGTCAGAAAGGCAACTCTTGCTGCTGTTAGGACAGTGGTGTCACGGTGACTCAGTGGTTAGCACTGCTGGCTCACAGCGCCAGGGACATGGGTTCGATTCTAGCCTCGGGCGACTGTCTGTGAGGAGTTGCACATTCTCCCAGTGTCTGCGTGGGTTTCCTCCAGGTGCTTTGGTTTCCTCCCAAATCCAAAGATGTGCAGCTTAGGTGAATTGGCCATGCCAAATTGCCCATAATGCTCAGGGATGTGTCAGTTAGGTGATTGAGTCAGGGGAAATGTAGAGTAATAGGGAAGGGGAATGGGTCTGGCTGGTATACTCTTTGGAGGGTTGATGTGGACTTGTTGAGCTGAATGGCCTGTTTCCACACTGTAGGGATTCTATATACATTTCTTAGGGGGCTTTGAAAGTGTGGATGTGGAAAGATTGTTTCCTCTTGTGGAAGAGTATAGGACCAAAGGGCATAATCTCAGAGTAAGGTGTCACCCATTTATAACAGAGATGAGGAAGAACTTCTTCTGTCAGAGGGCAGTGAATTTGAGAAACTTCTTACCACAGAAGGCTGTCAAGGCTGGGCGATTGTGGGTATTCAAGGTTGAGACTGACAGATTTTTAAAGTATTGATCAGTAAGGGGAGCAATGGTTATGGGGAAACGATAGAAAAATGGAATTGAGGATTCAGATCAGCCATGGTTTCAGAGAGTGCTGGGGCAGACTCAATTGGTTCAATGCTTACTTCTGCTTCTACACCTTTTAGTCTTATGGTTTCATGCACTCCATGCATTTTCCATAGTCACTCCCGCAACAAGCACTAAGAATATTTTCAAAAGCTATGCAATGAAATTTATTTCGAAATCATTGGAAACAATTTCACCTCTTTAATTAGCTCAGGATTCCCAAAGAACTTTATTTCTAGGTGGTATATAAATTCATTGAGGATTATGAAATATTATTTTTAAAGTTTGCCTTTGTATGTTTTAAGCTCATTTCCCAATCTACCATACCCACTTTTACCTTTGTAATTGGCTTTATTGAAGATTAATACTTTGGTTGCAGCCATCATATTGCCACAGTGACCTACACTTCAGTAGCAGTTCATTTGCTGTAAATTTTTTTGAGATGTCCTAATATGCTTAAAAAGCTCACTTTTTCTATTCAAATCTTTCTTCCTTATGTAAACTAATCCTGTGACTATTATAACTTACCACATTCCTTTTCACTCAAACCCCCTGAAGAGAATGGCCTCCATTGCAAAGTGATGCTACCAACTGTTTTGATTCAATCTTTAAAATAACAAATAGGTAACACCAATTTAGCAAGCAAGTATATTTTTTCTGAGATACTTGAAATAAATCATTTGTCTTTATATTCATGAAACATTACATTCACAATCTTAATGATAGTCTCGAAATATGTTGATCAATGGAAACATGACTTAAAATCTGGTTATCCTTGAAACTGCATAATAATTGCTATACAAATGAACTAGCCCCAAAACTACAACCACTGGAATATACCATTTAAAAATGCATTCTGTAAGTTTGTATAGACATTGGGTTTAAAATTTGTTTCTGGCTTTTTTCAGGCTGAAATAGGTGGCTTACCAGAAGCATGGAATTGAGTCTTATCTCTGTAGTACTAATGAATTAAAGATGGCATTTGTAAATTCATAGATAGTATGTTGGTTTGGTGGAGATAAAATTATGCTGGCTGCTTCTGTGGCAATAACCCTTAAGTAGTTCCAACCAAGTAATGAAGGGAACTATAATGAAGGGAACGATCAACAGGGGCAATTAGGACTTTCTTTATCATTTGTGGCATGAGTATTTCATTAATAAAGAAATTATTGCATTTTGAGATGTTATACAACATTTACTGCACACACCTAATTGCTTTAGAAAAATGTTGATGAGTCACCTTCTCAAAACCCTCTGATTCACATGGTAAAGTATATCCATAGTACTGCTTGGTAGGGAGTTCCAGGATTTAGATCCAGTGACATTGATGGAAAAGTGATATATTTCCAAGTGACAAGTGTTTGACTTAAAGGAAAATTTGAATGTAGGGTTTTCATGTATTGCTGACCTTAACCTTCTAAGCAGTACGTGCATTTGGGAGATGCTATTGAAGGAACCTTGTTGAGTTTCTATAGTGTATCAAATAAATAGTGGATTGAATATGCTGTTCTTGTGCAACAGTCTGACTTCACCTAAAAAATCCAGTTCAAAGGGAAACATAAGTGCGCACCAAAATTAATCTTAGGCCCTTGCTACCATAAATACACTAGCATCCATCATGTCACGAATCTTGAAAGTCTACAAAAAAGGAGTTAGATATTCTCCTAATCAACATGTTCAGAGGTGTTATTATGTACCTGAAAGCAGATGAGACTTGAACCAAGGTCTCTTGGCTCAAAAGTAGAGATATTAACACTGCACCACAAGAATCCCTTCCAGTCAAGGATATTTATAATATTTGTACAGACAAGCAGTTAATATTTGAATTAAAACCATCTTCAGCTGTTAAATCAAGGAACTCCTTCCATGATAAGGTCAGAAGTAGGGATGTTCACTGATGATTGCACAATATTCAGCACTATTTGCACCTCCCCAGATACTGGAGCAGTCCATTGTCAAATGCAGCAATACCTGAACCAAAAAAAAATCTAAGTTTGGGGTTGACAAAAAGGCAAGAAAAATGCATGCTACACAAGTGGCATGCAATGACAACAAGAGATAATCTAACCAGTACCCCATGATATTACCATCGCTGAATCCCACCATCACCACCACCCCACCCACAACCACTACTCCCCCCCCAAACATCCTGGGGTTACCATTTACCAGGAACAGGACTAGCTAATATTGTGGCTATAAGAGGCTCTGAATTCTGAACTAAGTTTCTCACCACCTGACTCCCTAAAGCCTGTCTACAATCTTACACGCACAAGTCACAAGTGATCTAATTCTTCTCACTTGACTATATGAGTGAAACTCCAACAACACTCAAGAAGTTCAACACTCACGAGCCCACTTATTTGATACTGCTTCCACAAATGTTCACTACCTCCATTACTGACACTCAGTAGCAGTACTGAATACCATCTACAAGTTTCACTGCAGACATTTGCCAAGGCTTCTTAGACAGCACTTTTCAAACCCATGACCAGCACCATTATGAAGAGTGAGGGCAGCATATAAATGGGAACACCATCTGCAAGTTCCTTTTCAAGCCAATCACCCTCCTGACTTGGATATACTTATTATTATTCCTTCAGTGTCACTGAATCAAAATCCTGAAACTCCCTCCCTAATGCATTGTAAGTGTACCTACACCACTGCAATGGTTTAAGAAGACAGCTAATTATCACCTCCTCAAGGGCAATAAGGGATGGACAATAAATGCCCAGTGATGTCCACATCCCATGACTGAATTTTTTGAAAAGTTCAGAAAATCCCTTGGGCATGCTGCCAAATTTCATAACTGGTTACCTCCATCAGGCTCTGAGCAATCAAGACAATTCAGAAGTTCAACTAAATTGAATGCCTTATTTTACAGAACAGCCCTATTCTTACCATGGTTTAGGTCCTCAACAGAATACTTAACAATGAAACTTATATGCCAGTCATGAAAAATAGTGTTTTGATGTATAATTTTAATAGAATTTAAATCCAATTTACCCTTCTTTTAATTTGCAATCAACATTCCTCTGTTACTGACCATTTTTCTAGTTACTACATGATTGTAACAAGTTTGCATGTTTTATCTTTATCGTTTAACCTTTATATGAACTTATAAATGTGAGTTATCATGCAATTCAGACTTTGGGCTATTAGCATTTTCCTGAATAAAATACCATTATTGTTATGAATACTATAATGTCATACACCACAGCCAAGGTGATGTTGGGAATGTAGGGAGTGAATGTTTAAGGTGGTTGATGAGGTGCCAATCAAGCATAGATGGCATAGAACCTCTGAGTGTTTTTGGAATTAGACTCATCAAGGCAAGTGGAGGATATTCCATCACTCTTGACTTGAGCTTGACAGAGGATGGAAAAGCTATTTCCAGCATGGGCTCAAGACGCTAAGGTGGGACCCATACATTTGGTAAAGTCTGCATTTATGCTGCTGCCAAATCCAAAATTGGATGTTTAGGTATTTGTTTTGCAGCCATCAATTAATTTCCAGGCCCTTGCATTGCACATTTTTTACCCTAAAAGGGAACTTAACTGAGAATGTATCTTATATTACATTTCTGCAGTTTTCCATACCATGTTAAATTCTATGAGCCACCTGTGGTCTGGTAAACAGGCAGCTGGACCTGGAAATTAACTGAGCCAGTCACAATTTTAGGTGGTGGGAGAGGCATTGGTGCTGTCTAGTCATGGTCCAGTTGTAGCACTTAAGTTGACAATTAATGGGAAATCAAGGGCCATATCCTGCAACCAATTGAAGCAGGACAAGTTGGTCAAACAGAATCATGATGCACCAAAAATTATGCCCATTGTTCAGTCTACCAGCATAGAGTCATAGAGTCATAAAGATGTACAGCATGGAAACAGACCCTTCGGTCCAACCTGCCCATACCGACCAGATATCCCAACCCAATCTAGTCCCACCTGCCAGCACCCAGCCCATATCCCTCCAAACCCTTCCTATTCATATACCCATCCAACTGCCTCTTAAATGTTGCAATTGTGCCAATCTCCAACACTTCCTCGGGCAGCTCATTCCATACACGAACTACCCTCTGCGAGAAAAAGTTGCCCCTTAGGTCTCTTTTATATTTTTCCCCTCTCACCCTAAACCTACGCCCTCTAGTTCTGGACTCCCCGACCCCAGGGAAAAGACTTTGTCTATTTATCCTATCCATGCCCCTCATAATTTTGTAAACCTCTATAAGGTCAACCCTCAGCCTTCAACGCTCCAGGGAAAACAGCCCCAACCTGTTCAGCCACTCCCTGTAGCTCAAATCCTCCAACCCTGGCAACATCCTTGTAAATCTTTTCTGAACCCTTTCAAGTTTCATAACATCTTTCTGATAGGAAGGAGACCAGAATTGCACACAATATTCCAACAGTGGCCTAACCAATGTCCTGTACAGCCGTAACATGACCTCCCAACTCCTGTACTCAATGCTCTGACCAATAAAGGAAAGCATACCAAATGCCTTCTTCACTATCCTATCTACCTGCGACACAGCTGATCAGTGAAAGCCTCCTTCCTGGCTCCCCAGTGTAATTTGGAGACTCCCAATCCTTCCCCCTCCACAACCTCTCAACAGTAATGCTGTCCTCACCTGCTCCAACATGCCCCCTGCTATTGTGGCTGCAGTCTTGAACTTCCTTGGGTTTAGGGATATCCATGATTCTTCTTCCTCCCAGACATCTTGCAGTGGTGGGATATTCTGGAGATAGATGGAAATCTTGCCTCACTCTAATTAAAGAGACATTGCCTAAGAGAATTGAAGTGAGACTAATTGGCCAAACAGAAGCTGGCTTATCCTCAAAATCTATGCCTACCCTAAGCCTATGATCCAGCCACATATGTTCTTTACAATATAAACTTCAAATATAACAATGGTTACTCCAGTTTTGAGACCAATGGCAGTTCTAAATAAGAGCAGGCAAATTGCAAATAGTTGCAAACATTGCATCCAATGGATCACTAACCTTCATGTATTTGTTACTATTTAAGGGATGCTGAGTTGTTTGCTCAAAGATATTTTCCACTTGATGTCAATTTAATGCAGCATCCGTTTTCAGGGTATTATTTTAGCTAACCTGATGATGGGAAAAAATTACAGCTAAAACACTAATTCTGGGTGCAACTTTTTTTTTTGAGACTGTGTGTCTCACTTTGGCCTGAACTATGTGGTATTTACATAATTAGTTTGATTACATTTTTCTCAGCTTATTACATACGCACACAGAGGGAACAAAGCCAAATGTTATGGGAGGGTAGGCAAGCAGGAGGTTCTGTGCCCTGCCTGGACATTCTAGATACCAACTTCCAGGCATCATGTTTAAACAGCACTAGAGCAGAATTTCACTTTCTCTTCTCCAAGAGACCACACAACCGTTGCTCATCACCCACAATCACCCCTACCGATGTCAGAGACCAGGTGAAAAGTGATATTATGCTTTAGTCTGCCTTGAAGCTGTCCTTAAGGATGTCCAGTAGAGAAAGGAAATTCCTTTGCCTTTGGATGGCAGCAGGAAGACATTCCTACTGGCAAAGGCATCATAGACAGAGATGGTTATGGAGATCAACAGCTGTGGATGGCATAATAGGCAAGCTTGAATGCCACAAGAGAATGAATGATCTGCTGTACTCTGCCAGAATGTGTCTACTCAATGCTTCATGTTCCTATGACTGTGAATTGGTTTTGTAATGTTACCACTGCAGAGGACTGTCACAAACAAGTTTGAGTGCCAGTAGATGCCTTATGTGCAAGTAATGTTTGTAGTCACAAGTCTAACATTACTGGCACCACAGTGACACTGGCTCTAACACATCTGCCAGGGTTCACACTTGAAAAATAAAAGAAACTGCAACACCTAGCAGTTCACATACTATCACCGTCTTTCTTCGCAAATAGAACATAGACATCTGATAGTCTGAGAAATTCTGTAGAATGGAATAGAGGCTACACATTCCCCCATCTCAGTGGTCCTGTGTCCTCTTCTTATGGTCTCTGATAGTTTTTGATGGTCTTGGTTCCAACAGTCTTTGTTCTTCCCTCACATTAATGTAGGGGAAGCTCTTGCTCATCCCCAAGGAGGTAGAGTGGCTCCCTGCCCCCAGATCTTCTTGCCACATCCTCCCCTTCTGTCCTTGTTAATATACCTTGTTTTGGTGGCTGGCTTTCAATGCCATGTCAATTACCTGTCCTAACCTATCTTGGCCAACAGTCTTGGCCAGCTACTTATGACTCAGATGACTTGTCTCCATGCCACCTCCATTTCAAGGTTAGTTTACCATTATTTCTAAGAACAAATGCCTCTTATTTTTGATACAATGCGTTGATAATGGAGTTTGGTGGTTTGATGATTCTTACAACATTTCATGTAGATATGTTTATATTTGCAGAATTTTAGTCATTAATGTGACACAGTTAGATGAGTCTCATGCTACACAGGAAATACTAAATATGGAATGCTGAGTTAACACAGGTTAACTCAGGTTAACAAGGTTCCTCATTGGACCTCCTCTCCAACTAGTATTCATTCCATAGAAAGACCCATTCTACATAGCAGTAGAGTGCTGGTCCTTGCAACCAAATATTCAAGTGCATGACGACATTGAGCAAGGGCCAGATACTTAAAGCATGCAAATGCAACTTACCATGCATAATTGTCAGCTTTCCTTCAGGGATGATGCAGTAGAACAGGCAGCACGGTGACTCAGTAATTAGCACTGCTGCCTCACAGCACCAGGGACCCGGGTTTGATTCCACCCTTGGGCAGCTGCCTATGCAGTTTGTACATTTTCCTATGTCTGCGTGGGTTTCCTCCAGGTGGTCTGATTTTCTTCCACAGTCTAAAGAGGTGCAGTTTAGGTGGATTGGCCATGGAGAATGCGGGGTTACAGAGATAAGCTAGAGGGTGGGTCTGCTCTTTGGAGAGTTGGTGTGGATCCAATGGGCTGAATGACTTGCCTCCACCCTGTAGGATTCAATGGGAACTATTGAAATCTTGCCTTGGAATGACAGACCTTCCAAAAAGACATCCCTCAACTCCACCTCTTCCCCACCTTTCCCATTGTCAGCTAGGAGCATGTAGTACTTGAGACAGTTATCCTACGCCAACAGATTACCTTATGGATTGCATCTATCTCCCTTCTTCCATGGCTGCATTCATACTTTAGACATTATGAGATTGTAATCAGCCTACAATGTATGTTGCAAGACTCTTGTGGTGCAATTAGAAAGTCTGAAAGTCTGGGTTCAAGTCTGAAAGTCTGGCTATGTCTCATATTATGGCTGAATAGGTTGGTTAAAAATGATTGCAATGTGCTGTAGCTCCATGGCTTCATCAAATCTTGTAGTGAACCCATGTAATACCATGAGATTTGAAGTTATGAAAGCAAGGGGCAGAAACTACAAAAATGACAGTGCACCAACAAATAAATTTAGACTAGGAAAAAATGGTAATTAGAGAGCATTAAAAGCTCGTTATCTGAATGCAGTAGTTGTTATAATAGGCTGGTTGAACTGCTAGAATACTTAGAAATAGTGGGTAAGTTATGTTAGCCAGGAACTCTCATGGCACAATGGTAACATCCCTACTTCTGGACCAAAAGTTCAAAATTCAAGTCCCACTTAAGGACTTGAAGGGTGTATTCACAATGTAGCAAAACAGGTTAATTATGAGTCTGTAAATCCTTCCAGTACACCTGATGACAGATTGACAAAATTCCTGGCTAGCTATACTGGTGAAAGCGATGACACAACCCTGTATATCTTGCCAAGCAAAATTAAGGACCAGTCCAGTTAGAGTACATGGTAGCTAATGTCCTCTTCTAAAAGGATAGCTATGACAGAGGCAACTGAGTAGGATTTGGAGCATGGGTATTTGGCATGTTGGGAAGAGAAGTGGGATGGATGAGATAGTACAGTAATGAGAAATTGTTTCGGTTTGGAAAATGTAGAGTTGTTCTGATAAGAAATAAGAAAGGTAAGAGTCTCTTGTGGCAGAAATCTATAGGTTCCCTAAAAATGTCTATTATTGTTCAAGTACAAATCAAGAAATAATGGGGGCTAACATGAAAGATACTATAATAATGATGGATAATTTTAATCTTCATACAGATTTGGTGAATTAAATTGATAAAGAAAGCCTAGAAGATGAGTTGATGGAGTATCTGCAAGACAGGTTCCTACATTCTGAAACCAATCAGGAGAAAGCTATTTCAGACTTGATAATGAATAATGAGAATTAATTAACTGCCTCACTGTTCAGGATCCACTAAGCTAGAGCAATCATAATGTGATAGAAATTCACTTTCAGTTAAAGGTTAAAAACTTAAGTCTTTAACTAGTGCCTCGAACCTAATAGAATCCTTGCGAAAATCCAAAATTTGTTGGATTCTGAAGAAGTACAAGAGGATTGGGCATGCCTATTCAAAAGGGAGTGAGGCAAAAATGGGTAACTATCTAGTGTTGGAAAATTATTAGAATCAACGATTAAGGAAGTAATAGCAGAACATTTGGAAAAACATAATCTAAATAAGTAGAGTCGGAAGGCTATCTGAAAGGCAATAATGTCTGAATAACTTATTAGAGATTTTCAAGGAAGTCTCAACCAGAGTATGTCAAGGGAACCATCTGATGTGTTGTGTTTGGACTTCCAGAATACATTCAACAAGAAACCTCACAAAAGGTTAAGTCATAAGGTAAGAGACCATGGTATTGGGGGCAGTATATTCACATAAAGAATTGGCTAGTGGGTTAGAAAAAAGCAAGTGGGTATAAGGGGTTCTTTTTCATTTTGTTGACCAGTGGGATTCCTCAGGGATCAGTTTGGGATCACAACCGTTTACAATATATATTAATTACTTGGAGGAAGGAAGTGAATGTACTGTAGCCAGCTTTGAAGACAACACAAAAATAGGTGACAAGGCAGGTGTGAGAGGATTGCAAAGAGTTTAGAGAGAGAGATTGATAGATTAAGTAAATGGGCAAAAGGTGGCAAATGGAGAATAATTTGAGTAACTGTGAAGTTGTTATTTTTGGAAGGGAGAACGAAAGAACTTAATATTATTTAAATTGAGAAAAACTGCAAAAGCTGCAAAACGAAGGGGCGTGGGACAACTTGTACATGAAACACCGAAAGCTAGCACATGGGTGCAGCATGTAATCAGGAAGGCTAATGGAATGTTGGCCCCTACTTCAAGGGACTTGGAATATAAGAGCAGGGATGTCTTACTACAAGTGTACATATTACTAGTGTGAACACATCTGGATTACTGTGAGCAGCTTTGGTCCCCTTATATAAGGAAAGACATCATTTTATTGAAGGCAGTTCAGAGAAGGTTCGTTAGAATGATCTTTGAAATGGAGCATTGTCTTATGAGCAAAGGCTAAACAGATTAGGACTCTACTCATTGGTGTTTAGAAGAATGAGAGGTAATTTCATTGAAACATATATGATTCTTACGGGACTTGACAGGGTGAATGCTAACAGGATGTTTCCTCTCATGGGAGAATGTTGGACCAGAGTGCATAACCTCAGATTAAAGGAGTGCCAATTTAAATCTGAGATGAGGAAGAATTTTTTCTCTCAATGAGATGTGAGTCTTTGGAACTCCTAACCACAAAGAGCTATGGTAGCAGAGTCCTTGTGTATATTTAAGGCTGAGGTAAATAGATGTTTAATCAGTAGGGGGAAAAGAGTTAAGGGAAAATGCAGGAAAGTGGGTATGAGGAATATTGGATCAGCCACGGCAGAGCAGATTTGAGTGGCCTACTCTTTACTTATTTCTTATGATCTTCAAACCAATTACAATGATATACAGGCAGAGTTATGGGCTGGCAAAATGAATGAAAAGTCAACATGGTAAAAAGCAGTGGTAGACAATTAAGGATACTTCTTAAGAATATATTCCATTGAGAAATAAAGTCTCTATGAGGAGAAGGCAACATTAATGGCTAACTAAAGAAGTTAAGGATGATATCAAATTGCAAGATAAAACTACAATATTGCAAACATTTGAGGTCAGAGATTGGAAAAAAAATAGAGACTTGCAAAAGATGACAAAATGAAGAGGAAGAAATCAGAGTATGACAGAAAACGAGAAGAAATAACATAGCTTTTGAAATCATAATCCTTACCTTTCGCCAGAACAGAAGACTCAAATAAGCAACCCCATCCTCATCACCTCAGGAGATCTCCCATCCACTGCCTCCAACCTCATAGTCCCCCAACCCCACACCGCCCGTTTCTACATCCTACCCAAAATCCACAAACCCGACTGCTCCGGCCAACCCATTGTCTCAGCCTGCTCCTGCCCCACCGAACTCATCTCTGCATACCTCAACACTGTCCTGTCCCCCTTACTCCAAGAACCCCCCACCTACGTTCGGGACACCACCCATGCCCTTCACCTCCTCCATGATTTTCGCTTCCCCGGCCCCCTTAACATCATAATGGACATCCAGACCCTATACACTTCCATTCCCCATCACGAAGGCCTCAAAGCCCTCTGCTTCTTCCTCTCCCACCAACCCAACCAGTACCCTTCCACTGACACCCTCCTTTGACTGACTGAACTGGTCCTCACTCTTAACAACTTCTCCTTCCAATCCTCCCACTTCCTCCAAACCAAAGGAGTAGCCATGGGCACCCGCATGGGCCCCAGCTATGCCTGCCTCTTCGTCGGATATGTGGAACAGTCCATCTTCCATCCCCCACCTTTTCCTCCGCTACATCAATGATTGTATTGGCGCTACCTCGTGCTCCCACAAGGAGGTTGAACAGTTCATCCACTTTACTAACATCTTCCACCCCAACGTCAAATTTACCTGGACTGTCTCAGACTCCTCCCTCCCCTTCCTAGACCTGTCCATTTCTATCTCGGGCGACAGACATTTACTACAAACCGACCAACTCCCACAGCTACCTAGATTACACCTCCTCCCACCCTGCCCCCTGTAAAAACGCCACCCCATATTCCCAATTCCTTCGCCTTCACCGCATCTGCTCCCAGGAGGACCAATTCCACTACCGAACAACTGAAATGGCCTCCTTCTTCAAAGACCGCAATGTCCCCTCCGACGTGGTCGACGACGCTCTCCACCGCATCTCCTCCACTTCCCGCTCCTCTGCTCTTGAACCCAGCCCCTCCAATCGCCACCAGGACAGAACCCCACTGGTCCTCACCTTCCACCCCACCAACCTCTGGATACATCGTATCATCCTCCGTCATTTCCGCCACCTCCAGACAGACCCCACCACCAGGGATATATTCCCTCTCCACCCCTACCAGCATTCAGGAGAGACCACTCCCTCCGCGACTCCCTCAGGTCCACACCCCCCACCAGCCCAACCTCCACTCCCGGCACCTTTCACTGCAACCACAAGAAGTGCAAAACTTGCGCCCAAACCTCCCCCCTCACCTCCCTCCAAGGCCCCAATGGATTCTTCTATATCCGTCGCAAATTCACCTGCACCTCCACACACATCATTTACTGTATCCGCTGCACCCGATGTGGTCTCCTCTACATTGGGGAGACAGGCCGCCTACTTGTGGAACATTTCAGGGAACACCTCTGGGACACCTGGACCAACCAACCCAACCGCCCCGTGGCTGAATACTTTAGCTCCCCCTCCCACTCCGCCAATTACATGCAGGTCCTTGGCCTCCTCCATCGCAAGACCCTGGCCACACGACGCCTGGAGGAAGAGCGCCCCATCTTCCGCCTAGGAACCCTCGAACCACACGGGATGAATGTAGATTTCTCCAGCTTCCTCATTTCCCCTCCCCCCACCTTATCTCTGTCCCAACCCTCGGATTCAGCACTGCCCTCTTGACCTGCAATCTTCCCGACCTCTCCGCCCCCATCCCCTCTCCGGCCTATCACCCTCACCTCCTTCCACCTATCGTATTCCCAGCGTCCCTCCCCAAAATTCCCTCCCCCTTACCTTTTATCTTAGCCCGCTTGGCACACCAGCCTCATTCCTGAAGAAGGGCTTATGCCCGAAAGGTCGATTCTCCTGCTCCTCGGATGCTGCCTGGCCTGCTGTGTTTTTCCAGCACCACATTTTTCAACTCTGGTCTCCAGAATCTGGAGTCCTCACTTACCCCAGAATAGTAGAAAATCAAGAGACATAAGTGAATATGGAATTTAAAATATTCTTGACCATGAGAAAAAAAGTACTGGACAAACTAACAGAATTAGAACTGACAAGTTAGCTAGATCTGATAGCTGCTTCCTAAGTGGTATCATTTTATACTCCAGGCAAGATGGTGGTGAAACTTAATTGAGCGATGGGCCAAAAATTCAGATTCCCAAGTATAGAAGAAACTAAGCAATTAAGTTCAGAGAAGTTTGAAGACTGGTCTGAAACTTCCGATGGCAAGCATCAGGAAGTCCTTTCACATGTGTTTGACTGAAATGCAGCATTCATTAAAAAGCAATCTCACCAGAATTAAGTTTTCCTTCCGAATTATATTAAATACAAACAAGTGATACATGCCTTCAGATTCTCAACTGTGGTCAGACCTGGATGAGGTTCCCCATTCATCAGTTCCAAAAGGGATATCCTGAAATGGGTGAGGAGAAAAGAACTGGCTCCCCTTCTTTATTCACTCAACCTCTTGGTTGGTTGTAACACGGTTAATTCAAAAAGGAACCCTTCCCTCGTGGATGCCTGTCTCCCCAGACTCAAATGAACTTACGTTTTAAAATAAGCTAATTTAATCAGGCTTTCTTGAGTTAACAATAATTAGATTTATTAATTACTAAATGTTGGAAGAATTATTAACATAACACATATACACAGATTGGAAAATAAAGGTGAGCTCAAAAAAAGAAATTTTAAAAAATCAGATGTGCAGATCAATCTCTAATTTGTTCACAAAGAATGGATATTTGACCGTTGTGGCCGTTGTGGTGGGGGTTATCGGAAACATTGATACTGGTATTTGAACAAGCATCTTCACAATCCTTAGTTTTGTAGATTGGTTGAGATTTGATTCATAAAATGTAGAATAGTATAGCACAGTACAGGCCCTTCAGCCCTCGACCTTTTATGTTACTCTAAGATAAAGCTAACCTTCAACACCATTCATTTTATTCGCATCCATCTGCCTATCAAAGAGTTGCTTAAATGTCCCTAACGTATCTGACTCTACTACCACGACTGGCAGTGCATTCCACGCACCCACCACTCTTTGTGTGAAGAACCAACTTCCCACGTCTCCCTGAAACCTTCCTCCAATCGCCTTAAAACTATGCTCCCGTTTGATAGCCATTTCTGCTCTGGGAAAACATCTCTGACTATTCACTCTATCTATGCCTCTCATCATCTTGTATACCTCTATCAAATCACCTCTCATCCTTCTTCACTCCAATGAGAAAAGTCCTAGCCCTCTCAACCTTTATTCATAAGACATGCCCTCCAGTCCAGGCAGCATCCTCGTAAATCACCTCTGCACCCTTTCTAAAGCTTCCACATCCTTGCTATAATGAGGCAACCAGAACTGAACACAATATTCCAAGTGTGGTCTAAGAGCATAAGAGCTAGGAGCAGGAGTAGGCCATCTAGCCCTTCGAGCCTGCTCTGCCATTCAATAAGATCGTGGTTGATCTTTTCATGGACTTAGCTCCATTTAGCTGCCCTCTTACCGTATCCCTTAATTCCTTTATTGTTAAAAAAATCTATCTTAGCTTTAAAAATGTTTACTTAAGTAGCACCAACTACCTCACTGGGCAGGGAATTAGGGGCAACTCAGTCTTAAATCTGCTCTCCTAATTTTGAGGCTATGCCCTCTTGCCCTAGCTTCACCTGCCAGTGGAAATATCCTCTCTACTCCCACCTTATCTACACCTTCATGATTTCATGAAGCCTTCACAGGGCTCCAGGCTGAATATTTACCATCTACCACCACTCTCTGCCTTCGACCGGTTAGCCAGTTTTCTATCCAATTGGCCAAATTTCCCTCTATCCCATGCCTCCTGACTTTCCGCATAAGCCTACCATGGGGAACCTTATCAAATGCCTTACTAAAATCCATGTACACTACATCCACTGCTCTACCCTCATCCACATGCTTGGTCACCTCCTCGAAGAATTCAATAAGACTTGTAAGGCAAGACCTACCCTTCACAAATCCGTGCTGGCTGTCCCTAATCAAGCAGTGTCTTTCCAGATACTCATAAATCCTATCCCTCAGTACCCTTTCCATTACTTTGCCTACCACAGAAGTAAGACTAACAGGCCTGTAATTCCCGGGGTTATCCCTATTCCCTTTTTTGAACAGGGGCACAACATTCGCTACTCTCCAGTCCCCTGGTACCACCCCCGTTGCCAGTGAAGATGAGAAGATCATTGCCAACGGTACTGCAAAGGTGGATAGAGTTTGTAAGAAGGCCTATGGAGTATTATCGTTCATTAGCAGAGGGATTGAATTCAAGAGTCGTGAAGTGATGTTGCAGCTGTACAGGACTTTGGTTAGGCCACAGTTGGAGTACTGTGTGCAGTTCTGGTCGCCTCACTTTAGGAAAGATGTGGAAGCTTTGGAGAGGGTGCAGAGAAGATTTACCAGGATGTTGCCTGGAATGGAGAGGAAGTCGTACGAGGATAGGTTGAGAGTTCTCGGCCTTTTCTCGTTGGAACGGCGAAGGATGAGGGGTGACTTGATAGAGGTTTATAAGATGATCAGAGGAATAGATAGAGTAGACAGTCAGAAACTTTTTCCCCGGGTACAACAGAGTGTTACAAGGGGACATAAATTTAAGGTGAAGGGTGGAAGGTATAGGGGAGATGTCAGGGGTGGGTTCTTTACCCAGAGAGTGGTGGGGGCATGGAATGCGCTGCCCGTGGGAGTGGTAGAGTCGGAAGCATTGGCGACCTTTAAGCGGCATTTGGATAGGTACATGGATGGGTACTTAATCTAGGTTAGAAGTTCGGCATAACATCGTGGGTCGAAGGGCCTGTTCTGTGCTGTATTGTTCTATGTTTTATGTTCTATGTTCATAAGTTTCTGTAAGATCCCCCTCATTCTTCTGAATTCCAATGAATATAATCCCAGTCAATCTCTCCTCATAAGCCAACCCCCTCAACTCCAGAATCAATTTAGTGAACCTCCTAGTGCCAGTACATTCTTTCTCAAGTAAGGAGACCAAAACAGCACGCATACTCCAGGTGTGGCCTCACCAGCACTTGTACAGCTGCAACATAACCTCCCTGTTTTTAAACTCATTCCCCTTAGCAATGAAGGACAAAATTCCATTTGCCTTCCTAATTACTTCTTGTGCCTGCAGATCAACCCAATGTGATTCATGCATGAGGACACCCAGGTCCCTCTGCATAGCAGCATGCTGCAGCTTTTTACCATTCAAGTAATAATCCTTATTACTGTTACTCCTACCAAAATGGATGACTTCACATTTATTAACATTGTATTCCATCTGCCAGACCATTGCCCACTCACCTAAAGTATCAATGTTCCTCTGCAAAGTTTCACAGTCCTTTGTACACTCTGCTCTGTCACTCATCTTGGTGTCCTGTGCAAACTTTGACACACTACACATGATCCCCAACTCCAAATCATCAATATAAATTGTGAATAATTATGGTCCCAACACTGATCCCTAAGGCACAACTCTGGATACTGATTGCCAACCAGAATAGCACTCATTTAACCCCACTCTTTGTTTCCTGCTGGTCAACCAATCCTCTAACCATGCTAATACATTACCCATAATGCCATGCATCTTTATCTCATGCAGCAGCCTCTGTGCAGCACTTTGTCGAAGGCCTTTTGGAAATCTAAGTACACCACAGCTACTGGGTCCCCATTGTCCACCTGGCTTGTAATAGCTTCATAGAATTCCAAAAGATTAGTTAAGCATGACCTGCCCTTCATGAACTCATGCTGCTTCTGCCCAACAGGACAATTCCTATCTAGATGCCTTGCTATTCCTTCCTTGATAATAGACTCAAGCATCTTCCCCACTACAGAAGTTAAGCTAATTCCTCATCTTTTGTCTATCTCTCTTTCTAAACAGTGGTGTCTCATTTGCTGTTTTCCAATCTGCTGGAACTGTCCCAGAGTCCAGCAAATTTTGGAAAATTACCACAAATGAACTTGCTATTTCTCCCACCATCTCTTGTAGTACCCTGGAAAGCATTCGATCAGGGCCAGGAGACTTGTCTATCCTTAGCTTCATTAGCTTGCCGAACACTATCTCTTGTTTCCAGGTCTTCAACTACCTTTGTCTCTTTTTGTTTGTAAATATATTTATGAGCAAAACAAACTTTACAAAAATATAAAGTTATTGAAAATACAACCAATAACAAATACCAGTAATAATAAAGAGAAAAAAAAACACACAAATTACAAAAAGCTACTGCCTACTAACTACTAACCTACCTTATAATACAAAACAAAACCAAACACTGTGCAAAACAACACCAATAAATAAGTAAGTGACTAATAGATCAAAAAAAAGCAAAGAAAGCAAAAGAAAACACAAAATAGCTATGCTCGGCACAAAGCTCCAAAACAAAAGAACGGGAGCATTGTATATATAGGAGGAGAAAGTGAGGACTACCGATGCTGGAGATCAGAGCTGAAAATGTGTTGCTGGAAAAGCGCAGCAGGTCAGGCAGCATCCAAGGAACAGGAGAATCGATGTTTCGGGCATAAGCCCTTCTCAGGAATGAGCAGGCTAAGATAAAAGGTAGGGAGGAGGGATTTGGGGGAGGGGCATTGGAAATGCGATAGGTGGAAGGAGGTCAAGGTGAGGGTGATAGGCCGGAGTGGGGTGGGGGCGGAGAGGTGCAGGTTAGGAAGGCGGTGCTGAGTTCGAGGGATTTGACTGAGACAAGGTGGGAGGAGGGGAAATGAGGAAACTGGAGAAATCTGAGTTCATCCCTTGTGGTTGGAGGGTTCCTAGGCAGAAGATGAGGCGCTCTTCCTCCAAACGTCATGTTGCTATGGTCTGGCGATGGAGGAGTCCAAGGACCTGCATGTCCTTGGTGGAGTGGGAGGGGGAGTTGAAGTGTTGAACCAGGGGTGGTTGGGTTGGTTGGTTCGGGTGTCCCAGAGGTGTTCTCTGAAACGTTCCGCAAGTAGGCGGCCTGTCTCCCCAATATGGAGGAGGCCACATCGGGTGCAGCGGATGCAATAGATGATGTGCGTGGAGGTGCAGGTGAATTTGTGGCGGAATTTGCACATCGACACACATCATCTATTGCATCCGCTGCACCCGATGTGGCCTCCTCTATATTGGGGAGACAGGCCGCCTACTTGCGGAACGTTTCAGAGAACACCTCTGGGACACCCGGACCAACCAACCCAACCACCCCGTGGCTCAACACTTCAACTCCCCCTCCCACTCCAACAAGGACATGCAGGTCCTTGGACTCCTCCATTGCCAGACCATAGCAACATGACGGTTGGGGGAAGAGCGCCTCATCTTCCGCCTAGGAACCCTCCAACCACAAGGGATGAACTTAGATCTCTCCAGTTTCCTCATTTCCCCTCCCCCCACCTTGTCTCAGTCAAATCCCTCGAACTCAGCACCGCCTTCCTAACCTGCAATCTTCTTCCTGACCTCTCCGCCCCCACCCCACTCCGGCCTATCACCCTCACTTTGACCTTCTTCCACCTATCGCATTTCCAACACCCCTCCCCCAAGTCCCTCCTCCCTACCTTTTATCTTAGCCTGCTGGACACACTTTCCTCATTCCTGAAGAAGGGCTTATGCCCGAAACGTCGATTCTCCTGTTCCTTGGATGCTGCCTGACCTGCTGCGCTTTTCCAGCAACACATTTTCAGCATTGTATATATACCCATATTAACTCAGGAGACCCCCTCCAGGGCCCAAGGCTCAACAAACCTAACCATCCTGGTTAAACAAACGCCCTAGTTAAGATAGCCGACAAATCTATATCCAAATAACTTAAATAGGGCTGCTATGTCTTATAAAAGTTATCTGTTGTGTGGTGCACCATGTTTGTACAAAAAAACCAAGGGAATGTGCTCCAAAATTAATTTCAGCCATCCCAGCAAGGGTTCTCAGACACCCAATTCATCAGAATATTCTTCCGTGCACAGTATGCAAGAATATTAAATAGTTTCTTCCCACGCCCGTCTAAAGATGATAAGTTCAGTTGACCTAAGAGGAGAGATATCGGGTTTGCTTTAACTTCAGTCTTCAATATCCTCCCTATCTCTCCCGCCACAGCACTCCAATAAACACGGAGTCTGTGGCATGTCCAGAAGCAATGTATAAGAGTACTTACACTTATTTTACATTTGGGGCACATTGAAGATACCCCTTTTTAAAACTTTGCCAAATGGTCCGGAGCCAGATGAACCCTATGCATAACCTTTAACTGCACAGCGCATGTCTTATTACGGATTGAGATCTTTTGCACATTCTCCCATATGTTCTCCCACGTTTCAGAAGAGATCTCCACTCCCAGCTCTTGCGCCCAGACTTTACATAACTAGTTAATATCCTGCCAGGCCCTACCACGCAGCAGGAGATAGAGGGCACTAATTGAGAGTGTGCTTGTGGAACGCAGCAAAAACCTCTCTGTATCAGGCTTATAGGACTTAGTAAGAAGCGTAGTCTTCTTCTGAATGAAATCCCTAACCTGAAAAAAACCAAAAAGGTCTCTGCTGGGCAATCCATATTTGCAGCTCAGTTCCTCGAAAGATATCATAACATCCCCCTCAAATAAGTCTCCCAAACTAGAAACTCCTCTTGCTGCCCATAGCTTGAACCCTGAGTCAATCAACCTTGGTCAGATCCATGGCATACCAATTATAGCCATAAGTGGCAAAGTCTTGGATAAGCAACCCTCACTCTGACGCATCGCCCTCCATACCTTGACCGCACTAATAAGAATGGGGTTCCGACAGTAGTCCATATTCTTATCCATGAACAACAGGTTAATAAGAGGGCACTTTGCCTGGAGGGCCTCGATATCCAACCATTTGAGCCTGGATCGTTCTCTGCCCAATCGCAAACAAAGGACAGTAGGGAACTCAATTGATACCTCCTGATGTCTGGGAAATCAACTCTTCCCCCTCCTTGAGGCAACTGCAATTTATTAAATTTGATGGGGGGGGGGGGGTCACCCACGATGCCAAACAAAGGAATCAAACTAACCCATAGGTTTCCGCAGTGTTGACCTGGGAAACATTATAGGGAGCATACACATGGGATAAAGCAAACGAGGAAGAACATCCATCTTACAGAGAGATATTCGGCCCAACCATGAAATTGGAAGAGTCTTCCACCTCTGGAGATCCCGTCTAATATTGTCGAGCAAGTGGGCAAAGTTAGTCCAAAATAACCGATGAAATTTGGGGGTAATAAAAATGCCTAGGTATTGGAACCCCGCCCGTGACCACTTAAAAGGGAACCTAGAGCCAACTTCAACCTCAGGCACTTCCTTGAGGTTCCCAAAAAGACATAGCCTCTGATTTTGCGAAGTTGATCTTATATCCTGAAATAGCCCCAAATGAATTGATACATTTTATCAGATGGGGTTCGGAGGTCATTGGTTCCGATAAAAACATAAGGATGTTATCTGCATACAGTGTGATCTGTGTACCCTCAATCCCATTCCCGGAGCGGTTATGTGGACATTCTGATGAATGGCCTCTGCCAGCGGTTCTATCACCAACATAAACAACAATGGTGAGAGGGGGCAGCCTTCACGACTACCCCATCAATCCGAAAGTTCCGAGAACTCACCCAGTTGGTGATGACCGTGGCCAGAGGATGTGATATAAAACCTCCACCCACCTAGCAAAGACCCCACCCAACCCAAACTGCTCTGAGACATAAAAAAGATCTGGCCATTCCACCTGGTCAAATGCTTTCTCTGCATCTAAGGAAATCACCAACCCTGAATCAATCGTTGCTGACAAACTTGGACCATCTTCAGCAACTTTCCAGCCCCTTATAAAACCTGTGTGGTCCTCTTTAACAATATGGGGCAACGCCTTTTCTAATCTCAGCGCCAGGAACTTGGACAGAATCTTGAAATCTGAATTTAATAGAGAGATGGGCCTGTATGAGGCACACTCCTCAGGAATCTTCCCCTTCTTAAGAATTATGAAAGTATTAGCTTCTCTCAAAGATGGCGGTAAGCATTAATATATAAACAGTGATTGTACATCTCCAACATTGGCCCTGACAGAATCCCTATAAACTCCTTATAAAACTTACCCGGGAGACCATCAGGGCCAGGCGCTTTCCCACTTTGAAGCTGCCTCGCTGCCTCCTGTATTTCCTGAACTGTCAAGAAGGCATTAAGGAAAGAGATCTGTTTTAAGGTTACTCCTGGGAGGTCCAGGTTCTTAAAAAAGGCCTCCATTTTGGCCCTCCTGTCTTTGCAACCTTCAGACCCATACAATTCAGAGTAAAAGCTCTGAAAGGCCTCTGTAATTGACCTTGGCACTGTCGCTAATTGCAGTAATGGATTGGGGAGCACGATTTTGTCTCGTCAGGTACGCTAAATACTTCCCTGGCCTATCCCCATACTCGAACAGCCTTTGTCTAGTTCTTTCTTTGCGGTTTGTGTAAGTATTGAATTCAAGGCAACCTGGAGAGCTGTGATCGGTTGCAGCTTAGTCACAGAAGGCCACGCAAAATGCGCCGCCTTGGCGGCTTTCAACCGTGTCTCATGTAGACGCTGCTGTTCCCCCTTCTGTCATTTCAGGTTAGCTGAATAGGAAATAGCTAATCCCCTAACAAAGGCCTTAGCGGTCTCCCATAGCATAGATGGACTACTAGCCATGCCTGAGTCGATAGTCAAGAATTCCTAAAACTCCTTCAGAAAGTCTTCCACAAATTTGGAATCCTTAAGGAGAAAAGGGTCCAGACACCAGTGCCGCAAACCTAGCCCCTCACTCTTGGCCTTAACCTCCAAATATACCACCACGTGATCAGAGATAGCTATATTCACAATTTTACAACCCGTAATCGAATCCAGAAGGGCTAAGGGAGCCAGAAAGAGATCAATCTTCATATGACATTTATGGGGTTTGAAAAAAAGGTGAAGTCTCTGCTGGTATGGTGAGGACATCTCCAATTGTCCACCAGCCCCAACTCCTCGCATCAGTCAGTCACCTGCTTGGCCTGTGAATAGTTGGGGGCCCACGAGGCATCCTGTCGACTGTCGGATCCAAAAGGCAACTGAAATCCCCTCCCCTATAATAATGTGCCGTGTTCCAAAGGCACTCAGCTTAGAGATGGCTCTAATCAAAAATTTGAGGGATGTGCCAGAGGACAGTAGACATTTAAAATGCCATATTCCTCCCCATGTATAAGGCCTTTAAGTATCACAAACCACCCCTGCTCATCTTTCACCTGCTCTAATAATTTGAATGGAAGATTTTTCTGGATAAGTACTGCCACTCCCCTACTTTTAGTAGTAAAGGATGAAAAGAATACCCGGTCATAATCCCCTGTTGTAACTTCAGGTGTTCCAAAAATCGAGATAGGGGTTTCCTGCAACAGGGTGGTATCAACCCTTTCCCTCTTAAGGCTAGAAAGCACTTTTTTCCTTTTAACAAGTGAATGACTTCCCTTGATGTTCCAGGTGTACCATTTAACAAGACACTTAGCCATATCCCCTTTCAGAGACCCTTGAACCCCTGGGAGGGAGAACCATGCTTACAATGCGCTAAGCACAAGTAAATAAAGACTCATAGAGTTGCAGAATCGTGAATACAAAAACTACTCTATCATAACCACCAAAAAAACTACAAAGAAAATCAACTATAAAAACTTGAACCTAGGGGGCACTCACCCTGCCCATCCCCTTCTTCACAGCTCCTTCAAGCCTGGCCTGTGCCCCAGCCTTAGGTTAAAAAAAAAGATGATCCATAAATCAACAAAAAAAGTCAGGATGAGCACGGGGAAACACAGGAAAAGAGGACGAACATTAACCATATTCTTCAGACCATGTCTATTCTGTCTATTTTAAAGTGTCTACAAAGTTTTTAGCTTTATCCAGAGTCAAATGTATAAACTGAGTCCTTGTGGCTGAAACGGAGCACTGCAGTTACCTCATGGAGTACTGGATACCCAGGTTCCTCAGCCTCTTTTTAACTTCATCGAAGGATTTCCTCTTTTGAATTAAAGCTACCGAGAAATCCTGGAAAAACATGATTTTTGACCCCTTGTGCAGCAGTGCCTGCGGGTCTTTTCCCAGTAATCTTGACACTTCTATTACTTTTTGCTGGTCCTTGTATGGAAATGCACTAGGACCGGGCGAGGGTGCTGCACTGGCCCAGACCTGTGCACTGCGATCCGGTAGGCCCTTTCAATCTGCAGTTGCTGGACTCAATTTGAAGGCCCAGGAACTGCAGCAGCCAGTTTTCAAAGAAGCTGACTGGCTGCCGCAGTTCCTTCTTCAACCTTCGGGAGCCTGACAATCCAAAGATTCATCCTCCAACCTCGATTTTCGATGTCGTTGACCTTATCTCGTAAGGCCCGCAGCTCTCATTCCAGCATCTGACCAGATGAGGACTCCATCACCACTTCTAAGGCCTTGGTTCGACCCTCCACATCCTCCCGCTGCTCTCCAAGGCCCTGGATCTCCCGTTCATGCTTATGCAGCATGGATGCGATGGGTTGGAACTGGGCACAAATCTCCTCAATCGCAGCCCAAACCTTCGAGGTAAATCTCTCCATTGCTGCCACCAATTCCTTTGAGTCTGTCAGGTCCCCGGGGGGTGTCGGGAGAGGCTGCTGCTGCTGCAGTCTCTGGTGTGCCCGGTGCTGCAGGTGAGTGTCCTCCCTGCTGCTGTTTGCTCACTCCTTTTCCCTTTGGCATCCTTCCCACTCCCAAATATTAACAAATATGTGTTCCGTAAGGTTTTAAACTAATAATTCCACCACATAAGTTGGCCAGGGATGGCAAAAAACACCAATATGCCTCAGTTGTTAGGCAGAACCATCCACAGCAGTTCTACAGAATCGCCGCCATCTTGCCAAGTCTTGTCTCTTTGGCAATTACTGGCATGTTATTAGTGTCCTCCACTGTGAAGACAGACACAAAATACCTATTCAATGCCTCAGGCATTTCATCATATCCCATAACTAAATGCCCCTCCTCATCCTCTAAAGGATCAAAGTTTACTTTAGCCACTCTTTTTCATTTTATATATTTATAGAAACTTCCAGGCAAGGATGCTGGGATAAAGATGGTGATAATGGAGTAGGGGTTGGTCTTTGAGTTGATGTGGGATAGTAGGTCCAGGGTAATGTTCCGTTGGTGGATGATCTTGTGTGTGGGGTCACAGAAAGGCGGAAAACAGCTGGAGTATGTAACGAGGTGTGAGGATCAGGGTAGGCATGGGGAGAATAATATGCATAGACTCAGAGGGAAAAGAAGGCATGCCAACAATGATTATTATAAGATCAAGCCTAATGGAGATTCAAACTTGACAAGGGTGAGGAATGGTTATATTAATGCATTGCGTAATTGGGGGTGGAGGGAGGTAGATGAGTAACCAGGGGAGACTAGATGATAGTGGAATATGTTTGAAAGGTGATGCACACCATCATTATATTTAGTTACCATGGAAATGTGATATCTCGAAGTGCGAAGAGGGTCTTTTCAGATGGGTGAAGTATAAGGAGACTACAATTGCTTACTGAAGGGATGTTCTAGTAATCACAAATCATCTGGATGAGAACCATGCTCAGATTGTTCTTCTTTCTATAGATACCCTTTGAATACAGAAGAATTAATACTGGAGTCATAGCAGTGCTTTCAGCAAGATCCCAGGAAGCTCAGGAACTGGAGGAGGGGATGTGCTCTGGATATTTTTGTTTCATTTCATTGTCCTTGCATTTTGGTGGCTGCATTAAATTTTATGTTTTCATGTTAAAGTTATTGTGCTCCTTTATATAGACCAATATGAAATGTAACACATACTTCCAACAGAATCACAACATTACTGCATAATCCCATTTGAATCTCCATTACGCTTGATCTTATAATTATCATTGTCAGCATGCTTTCTTTTATTATTATTATTCTCCCCATGCCTAACCCGATCCTCACACCTCCCATCATATGCTCCAGCTGTTTTCCCCCTTTCTGTGAACCCCACATACAAGATCATCCACCAACGAAACATTACCCTGGACCTACCATCCCACATCTGACACCTGAGAGGAAAAATGCTGCAGGTTCTTAGCACAAGCAAGCCTGTATGCCCACACTGGAAGCCACATGGAATCTTAATGTGGCAATGAGTCACCCATGTCTCACTGAAACATTCTACAAGTGGGGGGCAATACCTTGCTAAGAACTCTCTCATGTGGTCAGCAGCAAAACATGCAATGACTTGGTTGCAAATGACACATAGGCAGCAGCCTGAGTCTTGATAAATCAGATGAACACTCCTTGATGAGTTTTCAGATACATTCCAAGGCTGAAACTTTACCCAAGTATACTTAGTTGTCATAATTGACTATATGAGACCTCAAATAGTGTATCCACAGGACCAAATTATCCAAAGTTCATCAGGGTAGGCAGGAATCTGGAGTAGGCAGAATACCTGTAATCCTATTGAATACCAAAGCAGGTTTGATAGGCTTACGCCTGTTTCTATTCCTTATATTTTAACATCTCCAATGACAGAATCCAGAGGTTCATCATCAACATGGGTTTCAGAGTAGCACTGATGCCCTGCAGTCCTCCAAATGTCAGAGACCTGAGCTTTCATATCCTCCATCAACAGTTGACAATGTTGCTGCCAGATCATGATCAAAGCCCAAACTAGAATGTGCATGCACTGAGTTAAACATTTGTCTTGGTAGTGGTTATAGGGAGATGCCATGACAGTGCATCCTTTGCTGATTCTGAGTCTTTAAGTTCAGAGTATATGCTCGAGGTAGAGTTATGGAAAGGCTATCCTTTCTGCTTGGTCTTGCTGTCAGAACCAAATTAAAACAATTAGCTGATGGTTATGCACAATCCCTTTCCTCAACAAAGTTTCAGGCATTATTTCTATATGTCCACTTGCCAACAACAGACTGGAGGTCTCCTCAATAGATGACTGAGAGACATCCACACAGACCTATCATATTCTCTTCTCTCTTTCTTTTCCTGCATGCAGAGAAATAATGACTGATTACTGCTGTGGTTCTGTTCGCCGAGCTGGAAGTTTTTGTTGCAAACGTTTCGTCCCCTGTCTAGGTGACATCCTCAGTGCTTGGGAGCCTCCTGTGAAACGCTTCTGTGGTGTTTCCTCCGGCATTTATAGTGACCTGTCCCTGCCGCTTCCGGTTGTCAGTTTCAGCTGTCCGCTGTAGTGGCTGGTATATTGGGTCCAGAGCTATGTGTTTGTTGATGGAGTTTGTGGATGAGTGCCAAGCTTCTAGGAATTCCGTGGCTGTTCTTTGTTTGGCTTGCCCTATAATGGTAGTGTTGTCCCAGTCAAATTCATGTTGCTTGTCGTCTGCGTGTGTGGCTACTAGGGATAGCTGGTCCCAGTATGAGCAAAACTAACGTAGTGTACAAAATCCCATGCAAGGACTGCACAAAACACTATATAGGACAAACAGGAAGACAGCTAACGATCCGCATCCACGAACATCAACTAGCCACGAAATGACATGACCAGCTATCCCTAGTAGCCACACACGCAGACGACAAGCAACATGAATTTGACTGGGACAACACTACCATTATAGGGCAAGCCAAACAAAGAACAGCCAGGGAATTCCTAGAAGCGTGGCACTCATCCACAAACTCCATCAACAAACACATAGACCTGGACCCAATATACCGGCCACTACAGCGGACAGCTGAAACTGACAACCAGAAGCGGCAGGGACAGGCCACTATAAATGCCGGAGGAAACACCACAGAAGCGCTTCACAGGAGGCTCCCAAGCACTGAGGATGTCACCTAGACAGGGGACGAAACGTTTGCAACAAAAACTTCCAGCTCGGCGAACAGAACCACAGCAACGAGCACCCGAGCTACAAATCTTCTCACAAACTGATTACTGGATGCATAACCACTTTATAAGCATGTATGCTTATTTCAGCTCCTGAGCTGTTCTCATTAAATGGTTAAGAAAAACATTGATGTGGCTCACTTAAATTCAATTCACCTCCCATCTGCTACTGAGGCCTGCTACAAAATTACTGTCTAACTTTCTGCACTCACATATTTGCATTGTTTGATGTGTTTGTGAGCATAATTTTGCAATGATTGTATTGTATCACTGAGCCTTGCAGAGTACAGCAGATTGTTCACTAATTCCTGCACTTCACCCAGGTTCTGAAATGTGACTTAGTGGTGCTAACCCTCAATTTGACAGTCATCCAGGCCATTTTGGCCAGATGGGGAAATAGGTCCTTTCCTGCTGGAGAAACTATTGCAAAATGTCACTGAGTCATGAGGTAACTTGTCTTCTCTGAGACATCCTGATTAGCAAGATATTTGTTGGGAGAAAGGATAAGAACAATTGGTTGCAATACAAAACCCAAAGTGCTACTCCTGGCTGTCAGAGGATGAATGAACCACTCTGATTTCCCTCTGGCATAATGTCCAGAGATGTATAGGGTAAACCATGGGAAATGCAAGGTTGCAGGAATAAGACAGGTCTGGGTCGAATGCTCTCTGGAGGGGCAGTATGAACTTGATGGGCCGAGCACCACACCCATTATGATCCTAATTGATTCATTATAGAAACATCACTGTTTAATTTTCATTGAAATTGGAAAGCTTCATTGACAAATACTGTAATGAAAATGCTGGAGTACCTCAGCATTTGTGTAGGGAGAAACAAGTTATCATTTCGAGTCTGGTATGGCTCTTCCTCAGACTGGGTGTGATGTTTAAACCCAACATCCAACCTATACTGCCTTTTCCCAGCTTGGGCTCTTCTTTACTGATGCCAAAACCAAATACATTGACAATCCACAATATTGTCCAAGTGGGGCTATTCATGGACGCCCCCAATACCAGGATGCATGTTTCTGCTAAAGTCCAAATTGGCTTTTCATCAAGATGCAAAGATGTACTCAAGTTACAAATATATGTGACCAGAAATTACGATTTTCAGACCAACTACAGTGAGATTATTTTGTTGTGCAAGAACTCCACCCTGCACTTCCCTTCTTTGTGGTTTTGAGTTTTGAAATAATGAATGGAAAGGATGGAGATTATATATTTTTAGAAACAATTTTGTTCCAAAGTTGTATGGAGGATAGAAATTGGGCATTTGTTCAATGCAAAGGCAAATCAGGTTAAACAATGTACAATTAAAACAAAAAAGTGTTTGTTGGGACAATCTGAAGGCAAATGTAGCCTTTTGCTTCTGTTTCTTTGACATCATTACCTTTTATTGTTAAAAACACAAATACATGCTCTCTTCCATCATTTTGATTCCTTTGATCACTGATCAATGCTGTTCTGCTCTCACTTGCTTTTAATTACACTTTTACCTATGTTCCATTAGCATTGACCACAATGTCTTACTTTTCCTGATTTGTTTGACCTCACAAATATTGTCTGCCCTCTGAAATAACTCCACGAATGTCAGTTTCCCCCACCAGGTCATCCTTTATTTACACGTACATAGTATATGACACTGATCCAGGTAGCTCAAAGCTGGATCTGATAGTGAACAGAGCCCCTGACATTCCTCTTTTTTTTATGTCTGACACTCCTTTCGTTTCTTTTTTTAAATTTTCCCCACACTGTCGCCTAACAGCAATAGTGCTTATTCTTCCCCAGCACCCATGTCGTGTGTGTATACGGGTGTCAGACACAGTGAGCAACAAGTGCGTGAATCTTTATTTATATTCTACCAGGGAGAAAGGAAACACCAGAGTGGCCAGTGAGAAGCAATGCCCTTCTTGACAGAGGGCAATGCTGCATGATACATTCCTGTTTTTTTTTTCCTTCCCCCCCCCCCCCCCCCCCACACTACCGCCTAACAGCAGTAGTGCTTATTTTTCCCCAGCACTCATGTCGTGTGTGTGCAGGTGTCAGACACAGTGAAGAACAACAAGCATGTGAATCTTTACTTATATTCCACCACCAGGAAGAAAGGAAACACCAGAGTGGCCAGTGACAAGCAGTGCCCATCTCGACAGAGGGCAATACTGCCTGATACATTCCTGTTTTCTTTTTTTCCCAGGATGCAGCAGCAGCAGTGGTGGTGGTAGCTGTTTGTGCAGCTGAGCACAGCTCAAACAAAAGGAAAAACAAACACAAAAGAAAAGAAACAATAAAGAAACACAAAAAAAGCAAAGGTCTTCCCTCAACAAGGGGAAAGAAAAACTCTCCTCCTCAATAGCAGGAACACATTGACTGTGGCCCTGCCAGCACAGAGTCAGTCCCTAAACTGAGGGGATTCTAAATCTTTATTTTCCTTTTATCCCCACACTACCGCCTAACAGTGGTAGTGCTTATTTTCCCCCAGCACCCATGTTGTGTGTGTATGCAGGTGTCAGGCACAGTGAAGACCTAGTGTGTAAATCTTTATTTCTCCGTTTATTTTTTTCCTTTTTGTTTTGTTTTTGTCGTGCATGTGTGTGCAGGCATGAGAGACACTGAAAGACAATCTTTATTCATTTTCCACCACCAGGAAGAAAGGAAACACCAGAGTGGCCAGTGACAACAGTGCCCTTCTTGACAGGGGGCAAAGCTATGTGATACATTTTTTTAGGATGTCTGACACTACTATTCTTTTTGTTCTTCCAGTTCCCTCAGAAGCAGTTCTCAGAGTGAAAGGAACCAGACACTTCTGTTTTTTTTTTTGACCTACACACGACTGCCTAAATGCAGTAGTGCATATATTTTCCCCAGCACCCATGTCATGTGTGTGCAGAAAACAAAAATCACAATAAAAAAGAAACAAAAACTTCAAAATAAACTCCTCCTCAATGGGAAAACACCAACAGAATCAGTCTCCTCTTTAATAAAGGGGGAAAAAAGAGCAGAGTCCTTCACTCACATTGATCCAGCTCCCTCAGAGCCAGCTCTCAGAGACAACAAGATGTCTGATACTCCTGTTTCTTTTTTCTTTGCGTTTTTTTCAGAACCCCTGACACTCCTGCTTATTTTTCTTTTTTTCCATTTTTTTTCCTTTTTCTTTATTACCCCCACACGACTGCCTACTGTGGTAGTGCTTATATTTCCCCCAGCACCCATGTAGTGTGTGCAGGTGTAGGACACAGTGAAGACACAAGGTGTACAAATCTTTATTCAATTTCCACCACAAGGAAGAAGAAAAACACCCGAGTGGCCAGTGACGAGCAGTGCCCTTCTTGCCAGAGGGCAATACTGTGTGACACATTCCTGTTTGTTTTTATTAGCAAAAAAAGAAAAGCTACAAAACAAAAATCAATAAAAAAAACAAAAACTTCAAAATAAACTTCCTCAATGGGAAAACACCAACAGAATCAGTCTCCTCTCCTCTTTAATGCAGGGAAGAAAAAAGAGCAGAGTCCTTCACTCACACTGATCCAACTCCCTCAGAGACAACAAGATGTCTGACACTTCTGTTTCTTTTCTCTTTTCCTTTTTTCAGAACCCCTGACACTCCTGTTTATTGTTCTTTGTTTTTCTTCTTTCTGTTTTTTCCTTTTTCTTTATTACCCCCACACTACCACCTAACTGCGGTAGTGCTTATATTTCCCCAGCACCCATGTTGTGTGTGTGCAGGTGTAGGACACAGTGAAGACACAAGATGTACAAATCTTTATTCAATTTCCACCACTAGGAAGAAGGGAAACACCCGAGTGGCCAGTGACAAGCACTGCCCTTCTCAACAAAGGGCAATGCTGCGCGATACATTCCTGTTTATTTTTTTTTCCTTAACAGAAAAGTGGAGAGTCTTTCACTCTCACTGATCCATTCCCTTTGAGCAAGATGTTTACACTCCTTTTTTTTTCTCCTTTTTTTTCCACAATATCGCCTAACTGCAGCAGTGCTTATTTTTCCCCAGCACCCATGTTGTGAGTGTGTGCAGGTGTAGGACACAGTGAAGAACAACAGGTGTACAAATCTTTATTCAATTTCCACCACCAGGAAGAAGGGAAACACCTGAGTGGCCAGTGACAAGCAGTTCCCTTCACATCAAAGGGCAATGGTGTGTGATACATTCCTGTTTAATTCTTTTCCTTTTATTTTATTTTTTCCCCAGCACCCATGCTGTGTTTGCAGGTGTGAGACACAGTGAAAGACACAAGGTGCACGAATCTTTATTCAAATTTCCACCTCCATGAAGAAAGGAAACACCCGAGTGGCCTGTGACAAGCAGTGCCCTTCACATCAAAGGGCAATGCTGTGTGGTCAAACAGTGAAGGGGAGGGCAGGGATTAAATCAAAATAGAGTTGGATACATTCCTGTTTTTTTTGAACAAGATGTCTGACACTCCTGTTTTCTTTTTTTTCCTTTTTTTTAACCCCCACACTACCACCTAACTGCGGTAGTGCTTATTTTTTTCCCCCGCACCCATGTTGTGTGAGAAGGTGTGAGACACAGTGAGTGACACAAGGTGTATGAATCTTGATTCAGTTTCCACCACCAGGAAGAAAGGAAACACCCGAGTGGCCAGTGACAAGCAGTGCCCTTCACATCAAAGGGCAATGCTTTGCGATCAAACAGTTAAGGAGGGCAGGGATTAAATCAAAATAGAGTTGGATACACTCCGGTTTTTTTTTTGCAGGTGTGAGACACAAAGTGCACGAATATTTATTCAATTTCCACCACCAGGAAGATAGGAAAACACCCGAGTGGCCAGTGACAAGCAGTGCCCTTCACATCAAAGGGCAATGCTGTGTGATCAAAAGAGTGAAGGGGAGGGTAGGGACTAAATCAAAATAGAGTTGGAGGGGGAAATAATGCCATCCACTCCCTGCGGCGCCCACCTCTCCCTGAACAACTCCAGGGTGTTTGTGGACACCCCGTGCTCCTTCTCCAAGGACACCCGGGCTCTAACGTAACCGCGGAAGAGGGGCAGGCAGTCGGCCCTAACGACCCCCTCCACGGCCCGCTACCTCGAACTGTTGATGGCCAGTTTGGCCAGGCCCAGGAGCAGACCCACGAGGAGGTCTTCAGACCTGCCCTCCCACCTCCATACCGGGTGCCCGAAGATCAGGAGAGTGAGACTGAAGTGCAACCAAAAGCAGAGGAGGAGGTTTTTAAGAAAGTCAAAAAGGGAGTGCAAACGCCCACACCCAATATACACGTGGTCCATGGACTCCACAGCGCCACAGAACAAGCAGTTGGGCTGGGAATCCGTGAACCACCGCAATCCGTGGTTGCAGGGGACTGCTGCATGCAGCACCCCCCACCCCAGATCCCTGAGAGAAAGGGGGAGGACTCCCGCGTAGAGAGCCCTCCACTGGAAATCCCCATAGCCCGGTGGCAAATGGGCATGCCAAGGCGTGTCGGGACGGTGGATGAGGGAGAAGAGATGGACGGTATGCAGCAGCAGTCTATACAGGGCCCGCCTTTTTACATCCTTAAAAGGGACAAAATTAAAATTCCAGAGGCAGCTCAGGTTGTGGGGCACAGGCTCCCGCGGGAAGTACGGGACCTTGGGGCCAATATGAAATTCCGTCCGGGCTGGGGTGAGCGCGGACGGGATCCCACCGCACACCTGAGCGTCCTCCAACTGGTGCACTACATCGAGTCCGAGCACCACCGTTTTAAGGCGTCGGATGGCGGTGGCCACTTACCGGACGTCTACCGCTGCCCTGCTTGCTATGTCCTGCGGCAGCGTCCAGCCCAGGCCTCCGGCACCCAGCACGTCCCTGACCCTGGTCACCCTCGCCGCCACGGCCCTCCCCTCCGACAGCCACTCAAACCCGCGAGTACAGAGGTGCGGATTCCTGAGCAACAGCTCCCTGACGACAGCCGCTACTCCTGCCGGAGGGTTGGTGCGACGCAATTCGACCATGTTCAGTGATCAGGTCCTGGTAAAAGACAGGCAGCGTCTTGAGGGCGACCTCCAAACCGTCATGGTCGACGAACAGGAGCTGCGTGTCATAGTTGAGGTTACGCACCTGGCGGAAAAAATATGTCGCCAGGGCGCACCACCTAGGAGGAGGCTCGACGTAAAGGTATCGCTGCAAGGTCTGAAGGCGGAACGTCGCGACCTTGGGTGCGGACGCACACCAGCGACTGACCGCCCTCCTCAGTAGGGAGACCCAGAACCTGCGCAGCGACCCAGTGCATCTTTTTGTCCCAGAAGAAGTCGACCAAAGTTCTCTGGATGTCAGCGACAAAGCCAGGAGGAGGCTCCAAAGTGGCAAGCCGGTAGCACAGCATGGCGGCCACCAGCTGGTTTATGACCAGCACTCGACTCCTGGAAGATAGCACTCGGAACAGTCCTGTCCAGCGGCCTAGGCGAGCCAAGACTTTGACCTCCAGCTCCTGCCAGTTGGCCGGCCAGGATTCCTCAGCCGGACTGAGGTAGACCCCCACGTAGAGGATATGGGTGGTAATCCAGCTGAACCCCCGTAACTCCTCCAGCAGAGAGTCCACCCGCCACGGACCAACCAGTAGTCCGGAACATTTGGCCCAGTTGATCCTGCCATGTACACGGCCTGGCACTCGCGCATCCTCCCCAGGTCAGCCTTGCGCTGTTACAACCAAGCCCTGCTGGGTTTCCCTGGTGAGATTATTAAGGTTTCGGATGAATAGCCAAAACTGTTAAGCTCCCAGGTAATGAGAGATGAATAGGCTCCTCTTCTTTATTATCTGCTTTCTCAGAAGCTCACAATAATGTCAATTTAAAGAATAGTTAGTGAAGTTAATGAAATAACAGTAATAGTTGAGTAGTGATTTTGAGATTGTTGGCTTTGCGAGTTGATTGAATTTCTGTGGTCTCAAGATAAAACTTTCTCCCCCTAAGTAAACTGCCTCTTCCTTACAGGAGTTTTGTGTTTGGCATCGGTGTTCCTGATGCTGATTCACTCCCCACACTCCTCCAACTACAATTAGTAGTTGCTAATGGGGTGGTCCTATAATCAAACAGGAGCCAGGTCAGTTTGATATCGACTGAAGCAATAGGCTGTTTCTTTAAGCCTGCCTTAAGACTGTTCTCTCTGACAGACCATTAGACAATGGACATTACAGAGCTGTCCTTACATACCAAATGCTGTTCATCTTTTGAAAATACTTGAATTCCCTATTGGTAAATGATGACCCATTGCCTGTGACCAACACTTCTGGGGTCTATGTATTGCAAGAGATACCCGCAATCTTTCTATTGTGGTCCTCGTGTTTGGTGCATCAAGTCTATTTACGTTCAACCACTTTGAATGGGCATTTGCAATGACTAAAAACATGCAGCCCGTGAAAGGACCGGCATCATTGATGTGTCACCGAGTCCAGGGTTTACCTGGTCATTCCCATGTACATGGATAATTTTAGTCCTTATTGGCACTCTGGGCACTGACTCATCAATGTGGCTACGTTGGCAGCCAATCTTGGCCACCAGACATAATGTTTTGCCAACATCCTCATTTGGGACACGTCCGGATGACCCCAATGAATCTTATGGTGACCTTTGCTCAGTACAATCACTCTTGCTCCTCATAATAATATGCTGTCTTCTATGATGGTCATGTCTTGCCAGATCCAGAAAGGTTTCAATGTCGGTTCTGATGCCCCTTTTGTTTCCCCCATCACCACCGGCTGTTTTAGTTTTGCCAGGATGGGATCATTTTGTGTCTATAGTCTGATATTGTAAGCAGTGAATGGAAGGGTGTCCAGAAAGTTTAAAATCAGAACAAACACTTCTAGTGGCGGCACCACCAGTGGTGTATCCACCAGTGGGAGGTGGCTCAGGGCATCCGCATTTGGCCTCTGTACGATGTTCCAAATTGTAATTGCATGCACTCAGACTAAGAGCTCACTGTTCAATTTGACAGAAAGCTATGGGCTGCAAGGCCCTGACTCCTTAAGCAGCCCTAGCTGGGGTTTGAAGTCCATTACTATTACAAATTTATGTCCATAAAGGTACTGATGGAACATTCTCACACCTAAAATGACCACCCAACCTTCCTTCTCTTTGTCGGCGTATCTTTGTTCGGCATCAACTAAAATCGAGGAAGCAAATGCTGTCAGGGTACATCTTGGCTCCAAGACCATTTCCAAGGCTGACTCTTTTTCAATAGCAAATGGAAGGATATCAGGATGGAGGCCAGGTTGCATATGAATTTTCCGTAATAATTCACCAACCCCAGATCTTAGCTCCAGTACAGACATGGGAGCCAGGGCACCTTTGATCACTGTCACTTTATCTTCCAAAGGGTATAACCCAGTCTTGTTGATGCTGTAGCCCAGGTAGGTTACTGGGGGTGCCTAGAACACACGTTTTTCCCTCCTAGAACATGCCCCTGCTTTGGAGAAACATTTTAGTACGATTTCCAAATTCTCTAAATGCTATTTATTGGTTTTCCCAGTTATAAGCATGTCATCCAGATAAATGGCAACTTGGGATATACCTTGGCACAAGTTGATGATACCCCAAAGGTAGTCTTGTATAGCAGTACAAACCTATTTTGGTATTATTTGTAACATATGTCTGGAAATGCTTATCTAATTGCAATTGCGGTACGCATGGTTCACGTCCAGCTTCGTGAAGGACAGTGTGCCCCCCTGCCTGCTTTGCAATAAGTTCTCTATCGGAGGGATTGGGTATTTATTCAGCTGCGAAAAGTGGTTTACCATTTGTTTGAAATTGCCACAAAGGTGAACCAACACATCAGGCTTCACAATTGATATGGCTAGTGCTGCCCATTCGCAAACTATACAGGCTTGATGATTCCTTTGCTTTCTATACTCATGATTTCTGCATCTACTAATGGCACTGGCTGGGAAGGGGAGACCTTGCAGATTGTGGAATTGTTTCTTGATCAACATGTAAGGTGGCCTTTGCCCCTTGGATAGGCCCTAGATCTTCCTGAAAAACTCTGATTATTTAGTTAGGACTTCACTCAGGCAGTTATTTTCTAATCGAAAAATGTTGAACCAATCAAATTGAATCTTTCTCAACTAAATTCACCTCACCAAGCTTAGGTCTGAGCCTTTTACCACAATCAGTGGTAACTGAACCAACTGCTTCTCAAAGTTGTACCCTTAATCTGTAGGGGTTCACTGGTATAGGTTCACAGACTAGCTGAGGTCTTATGCTAACTTAAGAGTTTGAGTCAAAAGTGAATTTTGGTAAAGGTTGGTTCCACAATGACTGAAACAACCGTGGCAGTAATGCCCTCCATTAGAACTGGGTGACGATTTAACTGCACGTTAGTTTGTTTGGTTTTGATTTGAATGTTGCTAAGCAATTTAACTGTTCCAAGCCAGCTGTAGGTGGACTTTCCAAGGTGTGCACTCTCCTGAATACCATCCTATGAGTCCTCTTACTGAATTCAGACCTAGTGAGACTTGTTTGCTGTCTTAAGTCTACATACCGGTAGCAACTATAGTGGCATGCTGGTCCAGATTCTGAAGAAAATTGTAACCGTTTAGCTGTGACTTGGCTTTACTTTCAGTTATGCTGTGGGCTGACAGGGAGTTCCTCTGTTCAGGAAAGATCCTAAGTGAGACGATGCAATTGCCTTCACTCAAGCAGTGTTTCCCAAGTTCAGAGAGCCTGGCAAGGGTGTCCACTTTCTTTGGAATATCCTGTAACTCATAAGCTCCACTTGCCTCATTTTCTAACGACAAATCCAGTTGTAGTGCCTGTTTGAAGTCCAATTGGGCTTCAGCTAGTAGGCCCTTTTACATGGTCACATCATTAATCCCACATTAGTAAACAGTCTCTCAACATCTCACTTTGGGTTAAACCAAAATCACATTCTTCTGCCAGTCATTTTAACTTTGTCAAAAATCCCAGTATGGATTCCCCAGTTCTCAAACTCGAGTAAAACTGATAAAAATCTCAGAATTAGAGGACGCTTGGGACTGTAATATTCCTTAGCTAAATCCATCAACTCTTGAAAGGTTTAGTATCTGATGCTTCTGGGAAGTCAGTCTCCTAATAACTAAAAAAGCTACTTGTCCACACACTGTTAGGAGAATTACTCTGCAGATTTTGAGAAGATTTGTCTCAGGTTGAGGTTCTTGATATAAGTTTGCTCACTGAGCTGGAAGAGTTTTCAGATGTTTCATCAGATTAGCACAACACATCCATCCTAGCGCAAGCCAAACAGAGACACATGCGAGAATTCCTAGAAGCATGGTACTCCAACCGAATTCCATCAACAAACACATTGACTTAGATCCCATTTACCACACCACCCCCCTTTGAGAAAAAGAGCAGGAAATAGCATCACCACAGGAAATGGCATCACCAACCCAAGGAAACCTAAACACACAAATAAAAAATGGACCATACCACCAGAGGCTCACTGATCATATTACCTAGTATGTCATGAAATGTCTGAAAACGAACCTTCCAGCTCAGCGAGCAAACACATCCAGAATTACTCTGCTTTTCGTCTGTCCCAATGTCATTTGTCCGAAAAAATAATGCATTCTTTCCACACACTGGGCTTAGTCTTCAAAGGCAGTATTGAATGAGTCAAGCTTTCCAAATAGTGGCATGATGCCAGAAATATGTACCCTAACTCAAAAACGACTGTTTCAAGCTAATCTCTTCAGGGGCATGTTCTTCTCTCCACACCACTGAAATAATTTCACGAAGGCCAGTATTCCATTTAAAGTTCACCCTTTATTTACAAGCTGAAAGTCCTTGACACAGATCTAGCACCCTTAGAGTCAGCTCTTAGTATGTCAGGATGTATGACACTCCTGCTTTTATCTGCCAGCGAGGACTCTCTGATTGGACCAGATTTACACCCCCAATCCGGAAACACATATACTATGAGGTCCACATGGCTGACCTCATTGCAATCATTACAACATATTTGCATAAGTAATGGCCAGATTTTGTAATCATTGGTGAAACAATTGCATTTGCCATTGACCTTGAAGCTGCCCACAAAGATTTAAAATCTCTGAACTGTTGACTTCATCTTTCCAACACAGGTTTAAATCTAGCACTAAATCAAGATGATTTCTAGACAGCTAGCAACAATTTTCAAAGCACAAACCAGGAAGTAAAATATGCACTCATTATGATTCACTTTCCAATAGTAGAGTGGCATGGTGGCTCAGTGGTTAGCACTGCTGCCTCATACCACTAGAGACCCAGATTTGATTCTTGCCTCAGGCGACTCTCTGTGTGGAGTTTACATATTCTGCATGGGTTTCCTCCAGGTGCTCCGATTTCCTCCCACAGTCCAAACATGTGCAATTCAGGTGAATTGGCCATGTTAAATTGCACAGTGTTAGGTGCATTAGTCAGGGGTAGGTGGGTTACTCTTCAGAGGGTTGGTGTGGACTTGTTGGGTCAAATGGCTTCTTTCCACACTGTAGGGAATCTAATCTAATCATTTTACAGAGAATGGAATAAATGATTGGATATATACAATAGATTAAAGTAGAAACTAAAATATCAAACTTTTAAGATCATACTTTAAGAACCCTGTTGTATAAAGTGATAATTGAAAATTTTGACATTCCACAAATAAAAATTTCACAATTTTAACAACATTTATGAACATTGTACACTGTTGAAAGCCCACTATATCCTAAATAACAAAGTGTAACTTTTACTAAGAATTTTTACGGTGAGACTAATAAGAGAAAAGAGCTCGTGTCATGATTTCTAATTGATTTTAGTCCTTGAGGAGCTCAACAGTGCTCATAAGAAACATAGAATCATTGCCAGTAACTTCTGAATTTCAATGTTCATATGTGCAGACTTCAGAAGTTCCTTTCAGTTACAAAGGAATAATGATTGTGAATGCTCTAAATTCTGTCATTATTACTACCACAAAATATGGACCACTTTTTTTTGTACTGAATGTTCAATTAGATTGTAGCCATATATGCATCTTCCCAAGATATACCCAATTGTCTACAGCAAGGTATATTTTACAACTGGAGAATTCCCAACTTCATAAAATGAAGGTTATTTAATATCTAATGTAGCTTGTTGATGAAAGGATGTTCAAAAAAGCCATTCTGTTATGCCAGAATATTATTTATTCTATATAAATTGGAACACTAATTCCCAACATTTTTTACTCTCAAGGCCAGCCCATGTGTATTAAAGATTTTATGGATGATCTGAACATAAATATGATCCATAAAATCATATGGTGCTTAAACATGTCTATTATTACCTTTCTTTTACTTAGTCAATGTGAAACTTGGAGTGTACGATGTATAGTCGTACTAACTATGCACAACAATTTTTGTCTTCGCATCAACTGGCTCTGAGGCCTGTGTCTTACCTTTCTGAAGATGGTCACCTCTGTAAACAATGCATATCCAGAGAGTTCTGTGGTTCCTTGACATCGAGGGGCAGAAATTTGGCAGTGTTTTTGCACAATGTTTTGGCAAATTGAGGATTCAACAACCATTTCCATTTGTAGAATACAAGGGAGGGGTATTGTGGTGACTTACAGCCTGGTACCTCTGCCTGCTGCTGCCATTGTAGCATCAGGCTGTTTGTGCCAAGGCTTGCTCCTTCTCATTTCAAAGTGCTATTCTCCTTTTATTTTGCTTTGCATATATCAGTGTTCAGCTTAAGTGCTGGGATATCGAATCCAAGTTCAAAAAGTCATAGTTAATTTGGAAATTACAGATTTCACATATGCCTCATTGAGAATTCCTGAGTTTGAAGATGTACTTTTATGAATGACCATCCTTTCAGAACTGTGAAACCATGGTTAACAGTACTTTTTAAGTAATATTTACAGGACCAAACAGTCTCATGATGTTTTGTATTCACTTTGTAGTGGTGTAAAGTTCAGACAGACTACAAAAGTAATAGATTTTTTATTCTTCACTTGTCCCCAACCACAACTACCAACCATACCTATTCTGAATACCAAAAGAGGCCCCACTTCAACTTGCTGCTTTTTATTTTAGTTTACAGCCGCTAGTAAATGTAGGGACATAAGAAATTGGAACAGGAGTAGGTTATTTGTACACTCAAGGCTACACCACTATTCAGAGTCACTAGGGAATGTAAGAATATAAGATACAATAGCAAGAATAGGATATTCTTCCACTTAAGTCTGTCGGGGGCTGATCTGCCCCAGACCTCAACTCCTTTCTCCTGCCAATGACTCTCACAGTCCTCAACTTCTTGATATTTCAATAATCGATCTATCTCCTTTTTAAGTACTTTCCGTGATCTAGCCTCCACAATGCTCGAGAGCAGAGAATTTCAGACATCCACTTTATGAGAAAGGGCAGCACAGTGGTTCAGTGGTTAGCACTGCTGCCTCAGAGACCCGGGTTCAATTCCAGCCTCAGGTGACTGTCTGAATGGAGTTTGCACATTCTCCTTGTGTCTACGTGGGTTTCCTCCAGGTGCTCCAGTTTCCTCCCACAGTCCAAAATGTGTAGATTAGGTGAATTGGCCATGCTTAAATTGACCACAGTGTTCAGGGATTTGTAGGTTAGGTGCATTAGTTTGGGGTAAAATGTAGAGCAATAGGGTAGGGGAATGGGTCTGGGTGGGTTACTCTTCAGAGGATTGGTGTGGACTTGTTGGACCAAATGGCCTGTTTCCACACTGTAGGGAGTCTATTCTGTTAAAACAAATTTCTTCACATCTCAGTTCGAAATGAAGGTCCCCTTAATTCTGTAACTATGTTCCTAGTATAAGATTCCCAACTAGTGGAACTATCTTCCCAACATGGACCTAACCCTAACTCTGACTTATCCCCTCATATTGTATATTTTAATAAGATCACCAATTATTCTTGTGAACTCTAATGACTAAAAGACTAACTCATTTAGCCATTCATGATAAGTCAAACTGCTCATCCCAGGAATCAGTCTCGTGAGTATCTTCTGAACTGCCAGTATCTCCTTTCTTAAATACGGGACCAAAACTGTACATGTACTTAAAGTGCAGTCTTTCCAACAGCATGTACAGTTGCAACAAGGTTTCCCTATTTTTAAACTCCAAGCCCCAGCCTTCCAGCAGTAAAGACCCACATTGGATTTGCCTTTCTAATTACCTGCTATACCTGTATGTTCACCTTTTGTGTTTCATGCACAAGAACACCCAAATCCTCTACACTGCACTTTCTTGAGTCTCACTTAAATACTAATTTACTTTTGAATCTTCCTACCAAAGTACGTGACCTCACATATTCCTGCATTAAACTCCGCTGCCAAGTTTTTGCCTATTTACTAAACATAACTATATCCCCTTGCATATTCCTTATGTTCTCAGTACAACATTTTCCTCCACCTATTTATCCATCATCAGCAAATTCGGATACACTCTTCCGCCTTCTCCAAGTTATTAATACACATAATAAATAACTAAGGCCTTAGTATTGATCCTTGGCATCTGTTAGTTATGCCTTTCGAACCTGAAAATGACCCATTAATCCTGACTGTCTTCTGCTAGTCCTCAATCCTTGCTAACACTTTACTCCTAATATAGTGAGCTCCTATCTTGTGCATTAACCTTTTACATGACACCTTATCAAATGCCTCCTGGAATTCCAAATACCAATCCAAACCCAAAATATATCAATTCCTCTTTACCAACTCTGCTTGTTATATCCTCAAAGAACCGGAGCAAATTTGTCAAACCTGATTAACCATTCAGGTTAATCCATTTGATTGCATTAGCTTTTTTATAGTCTATCAATTTCTTCCTCAAGAATGGACTCTAGCATATTCCCAATGACAGACCTTAGGCTAACTGTTCTATAATTTCCTGCTTTCTGTCCTCCTGCCTTCTTGAACCGGGTTATCATATTAGCGGCTTCCAGTGAGGTTTCAGTAGTTTCCAGTTACCCAGATTCCAGCGAGTTCTGGAATATTTCAACCAATGCCTCCAGTAACTCAGCAGCCACTTCCTTTGAAAACCTTGAAAATGCATCAGGTCCTGGTGACCAGTCTGCGTTCGATCCCATGGTTTGTCAAATACTTTGCCCCTGGTGATAGACTGTTACAAAACCTTTTCTTCCATTAGAACCTTACTTAGTTGTTATCTTTGGGATATGTAAAGAATACTCTAGCATTAAGGCTGATGCAACATATTGTTTCAATGACCTGCCATTTCCTGTTATCAATTTCCCAGTCTCCTCCTGCAAGGCCCACACACTCACTTTAGTTACTCTCTTTTTGTATATTCACAGATGGCCTTCATGTTTGTTTATATATTTCTCGCCAATTTGCTTTATGATCAATTTTCTCCATTTTTATTGGCTTTATAGCCATACACTGTTGGTTCCTAAAAAAAAACCCAATCCTCTGGTCTACCACTAGTTTTCACCACTTTGTGTGGTTTAGTTTTTAATTGGATATGCTCTTTAATTGCCCCTGTTAACCATGGATGGTTCATCCTTTTCATCAAGTCCTTCTTTTTGATCAGAATAAATTTTTGATGAGTGTTAAATATTTCTGGTTAAATGTCTGCCACTGCTCATCTACTGACACTTCCCTTAGTTTATTTTCCCAGCCTAGATACAGGTAGCTCTCCTATAATGCCGTAGTTATGTTCCCTTGCAACGCCATGTTATAGAAAAACGTGCAATAGAAATAATGGAGCCCATGGGAAAAACAGGGTTAGGGCGAATCACAAACACTACCAATAAAAATCAAAACAAAAGTAATAGTTAGCCGAACTCAAACAATAGCACAGTCTAAGTAAATTTTGACCTGTTGTAACTCATCTATTGTATGTTGCTATATAGTGCAATTCATCAGAATCTTCAACCGATTACACTCGCTTGACATCTGTACCTGCTGGCTGCACTACATTCTAGCCAGTCATCTGATCCCATCCAATTGTAATACTGCACAATTTAGATCCCAGAATGAAACCTGCCTTGATAGATCAAGCGCTGAATCTTAATTTATTTTGTTGAGTGTCAGTTCTGTTAAGTGTTTTGGAGAGTTTCATATTGTGATGCTTGGGGAGATCTATCATCTTACTTTACAAAGCCTGCCTGATTTATTACCCTTTAATGCCCCTCTCACACCATCATACTGTGTGCCACTTTTAAAACAACTCGCCACTTCCTGGATATCTCAGAATTGACCAACATCCGTGATGCAGCACCATCTTTAAAAATATATTGTGCCCCCAAACAAGAGCTGTCATTCTGGGGCTCCCTGCATGGTTCCTGACATTGGCCCTGGATGTGGCAGACAATAGAAAATTGGTGCCTTTCTTTGTGGGCAGGGACATGGAGATGCTGCTGATGAGGACAGGTGATGCAGAGGCAGGATGTCCTTTTCTCCCAGGCCAAAAGAGAATGCCATTCTATTGGAACCATGCCAACCTGGACCAGAGTTACTGTCCTGCCCAGTGCAGTCTCAACCAACTGAAGGAATGTACAGAATGTAGGAAGAAGATCAATGACCTTCTCCACTGTGCCAGTGAAAGTGCCACCATCTTCTCATTGATACTCACACTCACTCTCTGTTACTTCACCCACCATTCCTTGCAAAATCTTCTCCACTCACACTCATCCTCGCTTACATCTGACCCTGAATCTCTTCTGCATAGCCTACTCATCTATGCAGGACATCTCCCCACATGCACCAAAGGTCACAGTGTGCCACCCACCTTTCTCGCCCTCACCCATTATGTGCAGAGTTTCCTGACCCTGACCACCCTGAGCAGTTGACTGACCATGTCCAAGCTCCTGTAGTGGTTTTTTTTGCAGTTGGTTACTATAGTAACTAGTCACTGAAACAGATTCACATGTGTCTGCAGATACGCTTTAACATCTAATCATATTTTTTTAAACAAAAAGAGAGAGAAAAAACTCAATACAACCAACAAAGCCAAGTTTCAAACTACTCCTCAACACTGTCCTTTCATTGTTAATCAATTCCAGTGAAATTTCACTCTTATCTCAACTCTTTTTAAGTTTTTTAGTTAACAGATTGATCCCAGTTTCTTGACCTCAGGCTATAGAGACACTTTCATGTTGCTTTTCCAAGTCCACTAGCACAAACATTTCACAATACCTTTCACAAAGCTCTTCACAAGAATGCACATGAGCCAACTGATCATGTGATGGCAACGCGGAGTCCAGTCTTCCAAGCACCACGACATTCAGTGACGAGGACGAGAGTCACATAACAGCGAACAGGAGTTCACTTTATTAAAAAAAAGTCAGCAATTCACAAATCTTATTACAAATTGCTTTTAATAAATGCATGTTACAGGAGAACTGTATTTATCTGTAATTACCCTTATTTGGGCTGAGGACACTGGTTTGAGATTCAATTTGCTCTTCCTCAAACTGAACATGTAATTCTACCATGTTGTGATTGCTACACCATAAAAAAATTCTTAACTATATGATCTCTTATTAATCCTGCCTCTATTCACATTCTTAGATATAAAGCAGCCTGTTCCTGGGTAAGTTATACAACATGCTGTTCTAAGAATCAAACCCTGATCTCAATGTATTTCTCCTGCACCAATCTTTAAGCATGCATTTCCCTCTCAATTTATGTTTACCCTATGCCATTTGCACATGGCTCATGTAGTAATCCTGAGATGTTACCTTTTGTGGTTCTGCTTTTTAATTTAGCACAAACTGCTTGTAATCCCTCAGCATAATCTCTTTCCTAGTCCTGCCAATGCAATTAGTATCTTTGTGGATTCTTCCCCTCCCACTACAAGTTCCTCTCTAGCCCAGAAGAGATGTCCTGGATCATAGTGCTTTGATCAGTTTGCACATCCTCCCTGCAAACTGGGTCCTCATCCACACCAGGACTAAGACCTCATGCCTGTTGGACAATAGCACTAGTTGAGTTCCCTCCAAAGTTAAATTCTGGATCACAATTTCTGCCTCACTCACAGCCATACCCTCCTGTCTCTGACCATGGATCAAATGTGATGTAATTAATCCAAGGGGTGTGTCTCCTGAAATATAGTACTGTATTCAAGTAATTTTCCCCCTGCTTGGTGTGATGAAAAGAATACTGTTCAGAGTTGCTCTTCACCTCTGAGCTGAAGTTCCTTGGGCAGCCAACAATTGCTTCAGATTTGTTCACCTTAGATCAGACAGGCATCAACCAACTCCCCCATATGACAGCTGAAACACATTGCTTACCCAACCTTCTGATAAATTAATCTATTTGTTAATTGAATGTTAAATATTTTAAAAGTTAATTTCCTAACTGTACTCTTCATCTGTAACAACACCCCCGGATTTAAATCACTTGATTTAAAACAAAAGAGACATGGAAGCAATACCTACTAATCAACTACCAGTTTTCCTATGACATCACACTTGGATCTGACACATAGAAAAGGTTTGAAGGGGCTGTCTGCTGCCGGTTTTTATTTCCTGCCACAACTGTTCTTCTCAAACCGGTCCACCTTCCTAGTCTGCATCACAAGTGATGCTGACCTACTGCACACTCCTCCCAGACTCAGGAAGGCTGCCAACTTGGCTCGTTCTCAGATCGGAAATAAAATAAAGATATGAATATGAGGTCCAGTAGTTAATTTCTGCAGAATCTGTGCATAGAAATCCTTGATGGAATATTCAGATGGTAATCAGCTTTTCCAAACCTTCCCTGCCTTCCCATAAATATAAGGGCCAATATTGCTTTCTGTCAGGACAGGAAATTCTACCAACTCAAAAGGCAAAAAACTGAACAAATACTGATTGTGAAACAAAGCAAGATTCTTTGATTGGCATATTATTATTGCAAACACATTAATAGAGTGAAAAATTATGACTAAAGGAAATATAACTTTCGCTCTCTGTGCAATTACTCAATACTTCATTAATTGTATTTTAAATAGGAAGCACACAGCATCATACAAAAGGGTTAATCAGATCTAAGGTGAAGCAATCCCGCAGTCGTTGGTCTTAGGCAGACAGCAATTGGAGTCTTCCCAACCTCCACATGGAGATATATGTATCTGATCTATCTTTTGTTCAGAATACTTTAGCCATAGCTATTAATTTAACCTGGGACAGTGTTTGTAGAGGAATAAGACGGTGTTATTTTATGGGTCTGAAGATTGTGAGGGAGCAAAAATGGCCTTTGCAGTGATATGTACTTCTTGTCAGATGTAGGAGTTTAAGGAGAGCTTAAGGGTTACTGCGCATTATAAGGTTGATAAGTCCCCGGGTCCTGATGGTCAACATCCCAGGGTACTGAAGGAGGTGGCTCGAGAAATCGTGGATGCGTTGGTGATTATTTTCCAGAGTTCGATAGATTCGGGATCAGTTCCTGCGGATTGGAGGGTGGCTAATGTTGTACCACTTTTTAAGAAAGGTGGGAGAGAGAAAACAGGAAATTATAGACCAGTTAGTCTGACCTCAGTGGTGGGAAAGATGCTGGAGTCTATTATAAAGGATGAAATTACGACACATCTGGATAGTAGTAACAGGATAGGTCAGAGTCAGCATGGATTTATGAAGGGGAAATCATGCTTGACTAATCTTCTGGAATTTTTTGAGGATGTAACTCTGAAGATGGATGAGGGAGATCCAGTAGATGTACTGTACCTGGACTTTCAGAAAGCTTTATTAAATTCCCACATAGGAGGTGAGTGAGCAAAATTAAGGCGCATGGTATCGGGGGAAAACTACTAACTTGGATTGAAAGTTGGTTGGCTGATAGGAATCAAAGAGTAGTGATAAACAGCTCCATTTCGGAATGGCAGGCAGTGACCAGTGGGGTACCGCAGGGATCAGGACTGGCACCGCAGCTTTTTACAATATATATTAATGATATAGAAGATGGTATTAGTAATAACATTAGCAAATTTGCTGATGATACTAAGCTGGGTGGCAGGGTGAAAAGTGAGGAGGATGTTAGGAGATTACAGGGTGACCTGGATAGGTTAGGTGAGTGGTCAGATGCATGGCAGATGCAGTTAAATGTGGATAAATGTATGGTTATCCACTTTGGTGGCAAGAACAGGAAGGCAGATTACTACCTCAATGGAATCAATTTAGGTAAAGGGGCAGTACAAAGAGATCTGGATGTTCTTGTACACCAGTCAATGAAGGTAAGCATGCAGGTACAGCAGGTAGTGAAGAAGGCTAATAGTATGCTGGCCTTCATAACAAGAGGGATTGAGTATAGAAGCAAAGAGGTTCTTCTGCAGCTGTACAGGGCCCTGGTGAGACCACACCTCGAGTACTATGTGCAATTCTGGTCTCCAAATTTGAGGAAAGACATTCTGGCTATTGAGGTTCACTAGGTCAATTCCTGGAATGGTGGGATTACCTGACGCTGAAAGACTGAAGCGACTGGGCTTGTATACCCTTGAGTTTAGAAGACTGAGAGGGGATCTGATTGAGACATATAAGATTATTAAAGGATTGGACACTCTGGAGGCAGGAAACATGTTTCCGCTGATGGGTGAGTGCCGAACCAGAGGACACAGCTTAAAAATATGGGGTAGACCATTTAGGACAGAGATGAGGAGAAACTTCTTCACCCAGAGAGTGGTGGCTGTGTGGAATGCTCTGCCCCAGAGTTCAGTGGAGGCTCAGTCTCTGGATTCATTTAAGAAAGAGTTGGATAGAGCTCTCAAGGATAGTGGAATCAAGGGTTAAGGAGATAAGGCAGGAACAGGATACTGATTGAGGATGATCAGCCATGATCATATTGAATGGTGGTGCAGGCTCAAAGGGCAGAATGGCCTACTCCTGCACCTATTGTCTATTGTCGATATCTGCCATAAATGCTGTTGGATGCGAATCTTATCAGATCGAGTGGATGGTTAGAGAGAGACAGATAGAAGCGATGAGGAATTTGCAACAGCAACAGTATGTGATGGATGGCAGATATAGGAAGGGGGGGGAAGTCTCAGATACAGTCACGTAGATTGGTTAACTCCAGGAAGGGTAAGAGAGGTAGTCAGCTGGTGCAAGAGTCTTTTGTGGATATACCCATTTCAAACAGGTATGCTGTTTTCGAAAATGTAGGGGGTGATGGATTCTCAGGGGAACGTAGCACGAACAACCAAGTTTCTGGTGTTGAGACTGGCTCTAATGCAACGAGGGGTATGTCGGCTTCCAAGAGATCAATTGTGTTCGGGGATTCTGTAGTCAGAGGTACAGAGAGACGTATCTGTAGTCAGCAAAGAAAAAGCAGAATGGTGTGTTGTTTCCCTGGTGCCAGGATCAAGGACGTCTCAGAGAGGATGCAGAATGTTCTCACGGGGGAGAGGGGCCAGCAGGAGGTCATTGTCCACATTGGAACCAAAGACATTGGAAGGGGAACAGGTTGAGACTCTGAAGGGAGATTACAGAGAGCTAGGTAGAAATTTAAAAAGGAGGTCCTCAAGGGTAGTAATATCTGGATTACTCCCAGTGCTACGAGCTAGTGAGGGCAGAAATCGGAGGACAGAGCAGATGAATGCATGGCTGAGGAGCTGGTGTATGGGAGAAGGATTCACATTTTTGAATCAATGGAATCTCTTTTGGGGTAGAAGTGACCTGTACAAGGAGGACGGATTGCACCTAAATTGGAAGGGGACTAATATATTGGCAGGGAAATTTGCTAGAACTGCTTAGGAGGATTTAAACTAGTAAGGGGGGGTGGGACCCAGGGAGATAGTGAGGAAAGAGATTGATCTAAGATGGGTACAGCTGAGAATAGAAGTGAGTCAACCAGTCAGGGCAGGCAGGGACAAGGTAGGACTAATAAATTAAACTGCATTTATTTCAATGCAAGGTGCCTAACAGGGAAGGCAAATGAACTCAGGGCATGGTTAGGAACATGGGACTGGCATATCATACCAATTATAGAAATATGGCTCAGGGATGGGCAGGACTGGCAGCTTAATGTTCCAGGATACAAATGCTACAGGAAGGATAGAAAGGGAGGCAAGAGAGGAGGGGGAAGTGGCATTTTTGATAAGGGATAGCATTACAGCTATGCTGAGGGAGGAAAGTCCTGGAAATACATCCAGGGAAGTTATTTGGGTGGAACTGAGAAATAAGAAAGGGATGATCATCTTATTGGGATTGTACTATAGACCCCCAATAGTCAGAGGGAAATTGAGCAACAAACTTGTAAGGAGATCTCAGCTATCTGTAAGGAAAATAGGGTAGTTATGGCAGGGGATTTTAACTTTCCAAACATCGACTGGGACTGCCATAGTGTTAAAGGTTTAGATGGAGAGGAATTTCTTAAGTGTGTAATAGACAATTTTCTGATTCAGTAAGTGGATGTACTTAATAAAGAAGGTGCAAAACTTGACCTACTCTTGGGAAATAAGGCAAGGCAGGTGACTGAGTTGTCAGTGGGGGAGCACTTTGGGGCCAGCGACCATAATTCTATTCGTTTTAAAATAGGGATGGAAAAGGATAGACCAGATCTAAAAGTTGAAGTTCTAAATTGGAGAAAGGCCAATTTTGACAGAATTAGGCAAGAACTTTCAAAAGCGAATTGGAGGCAGATGTTCACAGGTAAAGGGACGGCTGGAAAATGGGAAGCCTTCAGAAAGGAGATAACAAGAATCCAGAGAAAGTATATTCCTGTCAGGGTGAAAGGGAAGGCAGGTAAGTATAGGGAATGCTGGATGACTAAAGAAATTGAGGGTTTGGTTAAGAAAAAGAAGAAAGTATATGTCAGGTATAGACAGGATAGATCGAGTGGGCGGCACGGTGGCACAGTGGTTAGCACTTCTGCCTCACAGCGCCAGAGACCCGGGTTCAATTCCCGCCTCAGGCGACTGACTGTGTGGAGTTTGCACATTCTCCCCGTGTCTGCGTGGGTTTCCTCCGGGTGCTCCGATTTCCTCCCACAGTCCAAAGATGTGCAGGTCAGGTGAATTGGCCATGCTAAATTGCCCGCAGTGTTAGGTAAGGGGTAGATGTAGGAGTATGGGTGGGTTCGCTTCGGCGGGGCGGTGTGGACTTGTTGGGCCGAAGGGCCTGTTTCCACACTAAGTAATCTAATCTAATATCTGAGTGAATCCTTAGAAGAGTATAAAGAAAGTAGAAGTATACTTAAGAGGCAAATCAGGAGGGCAAAACGGGGACATGAGATAGTGTTAGCAAATAGAATTACGGAGAATCCAAAGGGCTTTTACAAATATATTAAGGACAAAAGGGTAACTAGGGAGAGAATAGGGCCCGAAAATGTGTTGCTGGAAAAGCGCAGCAGGTCAGGCAGCATCCAAGGAACAGGAGAATCAATGTTTCGGGCATAAGCCCTTCTTCAAGAATGCCCTTCTTCAAGCCCTTCCAGAATAGGGCTCCTCAAAGATCAGCAAGACGGCCTTTGTGTGAAGCCACAGAAAATGGGGGAGATACTAAATGAATATTTTGCATCAGTATTTACTGTGGAAAAGGATATGGAAGATGTATACTGCAGGGAAATAGATGGTGACATCTTGCAAAATGTCCAAATTACAGAGGAGAAAGTGCTGGATGTCTTGAAACGGTTAAAGGGGGATAAATCCCCAGGACCTGATCAGGTGTACCCAAGAACTCTGTGGAAGCTAGAGAAGTGATTGCTGGGCCTCTTGCTGAGATATTTGCATCATCGATAGTCACAGGCGAGGTGCCGGAAGACTGGAGGTTAGCAAACGTGGTGCCACTGTTTAAGAAGGGCGGTAAAGACAAGCCAGGGAACTATAGACTGGTGAGCCTGACCTCAGTGGTGGGCAAGTTGTTGGAGGGAATCCTGAGGGACAGGATGTACATGTATTTGGAAAGGCAAGGACTGATTCGGAATAGTCAACATGGCTTTGTGCATGGAAAATCATGTCTCACAAATTTGATTGAGTTTTTTGAAGAAGTAACAAAGATGATTGATGAGGACAGAGCAGTAGATGTGATCTGTATGGACTTCAGTAAGGCATTCAACAAGGTTCCCCATGGGAGACTGGTTAGCAAGGTTAGATCTCATGGAATACAGGGAGAACTAGCCACTTGGATACAGAACTGGCTCATTTTTAGGTAGACTGTACATGTTGGTGGCTTAGCAGCTCTCTTCCCAATTGGTCAATTTTCCCCGGTATTATATCCCCAAAGCATTGGATTGTATCACTGGCTTTTAAGATTGTCTATATATTAAATTCAAACTTGATTGGAGTTTGGTATTTTTTGGGGTATAATTTAAACTGATTGACCTAATTCAAATTTGCTTTGTCATCTTCAGGCAACCAGCTAATTGAGCTCTTTTTCGATCGTGGAGTATTTCCTTTGGCAGATATTGATCTTCTTCGAAAACTAACCAACTGGCATTTCAATCTCATCCTCATCTTTCTGTCAGAGCACAGCTCCAACTCCAATGTCACTCGCATCAATGGCAACATTAAAAAGTTTTGAAAAGTTTGGTGTAGCTAAAACTGGTTTGGTGGTTAATATGGCTTTCAAATGGTTGAATGCCTCTTGACATGGATCTGTTCACCGAAACTGTGTTCTTCTTCAGCAAATCGGTTAACAGTGCCACGAAACTGCTGAAGTTTGGAACAATCTTCTGATAGAATCCACTGAGACCTAAGAATCAAAGCATCTCTTTCTTTGAGGTTGGTCGTAGAAATTCCTCAAAGGCCTTCGTCTTTGTGTTCCGTGGGGTCAACCTTCCATGACCAATGTTATGTCTCAAGAACATCACCTCTGCTTTTGCGAATTTTGTTTTATTTAACTTTATCACCAGTTTTGCTTCTTGCAGATGTTCAAAGAACTCTGCCAACTGTACCACGTGATCTTTCCAGAACTTACTAAAGTCCTACATCGTCCTCTATTTGGATTACGTCATCCAAATACACTGCACAGTTTATTAACCCAGCCACAACTCTGCTCGAGTCTTTGGAATGTGACGGGTGCGTACTTAATTCCAAAGGGCATCACTTTAAACTGATGTAGCCCATTTGGGGTTACAAATGCAGAGATTTCTTTCGCCAACTCTGACAAAGGTACCTGCCAGTAACCACGTATTAAGTCCAACTTGGTGATGTAACTGGCTTGTTCAACTTTCTCGATGCAGTTTTCCAATCTAGGAACTGGATATGACTCAGACTTTGCAACGGCGTTGACCTTCCGATAATCCACGCAGAATCCCATCCGGTTTGGGAACTAAGACGATCGGCGAACTCCACTCGCTCTGGCTTGATTCGATAATGTCCTCATCGAGCATGGCCACCACCTCCATTTGGACCTATCTGGCTTTGAAAGGATTAAGTCGATAGAGGTGTTATTTTATTGGAGCAGTATTCCCTACGTCTACTTCATGTGCAACAGCATTAGTCCTCCCCATCTGATTCTTACATACGTACTTATACTGCTGTACCAAAGCTTTCAAATGCGTCTTCTGCTCCCAAGACATTTAGCTAACTAACCTCTCCCACTCCTCAAGGACTTCTTCATTTTTTAAATCTATTTTTGATGCGCATCAAAATCCACATCATCTAGATTTGATTCCTCACTCTGTGGAGCGGTAACTAACACGTGTTCCTCCAGTTCTTTCTCTCTAGTACAAAACGGTTTCAGCATGTTCACATGACGTATCCCATACTGTTTTTTTTTTCTATTTTTCATCTTTACTAGATAGTTGACCTGACTCAACTTTTTCTCAATTTGATAGGGACCACTAAACCTGGCTTTGAAGGGATCTCTTATCACTGGTAAGAGTACTAACACATCATTTCCACGGGAAATGTCAGAGTCTCAGAGCTTTTATCTGCCACTTGTTTCATTCTATACTGTGCCCTCTTTAGTTGCTGTTTAGCTAACTCACCAACTCAATTTAGTCTCTCCCTTACCTCTGATACATAACTTTCGTGTGAGATCTCCGGCATTGGTCCTGTCAATTTTTCTTTAATTTCAAAGGACCTCTCACTTTATGCCCAAATATTAACTCAAAAGGAGTGAACTGAAGAGATTCATTTGGGGCATCTAATGGCAAACAATATGAATGGGATACCTTTATCCCAATCATTCAGTTAATCCTGACAGAATGCTCTCAATATGCTCTTCAAGGTCTGATGCAACCGTTCTAAAGCTCCCTGGGATTCAGGGTGATACACACTGGATTTAAGTGGTGTATACCTAAGCTATCCATAACCTCCTTAAACAGCCTAGCAGTAAAGCTTGACCGTTGGTCTGACTGAATCTCTCTGGGTAACCCATTCCATGTGAAGAAAGCTACTAACTCCTCTACCACCTTTTTTGCCTTGATACTCCATAATGGAATTGCCTCCAGTAATCTGGTAGACACATCCATTATGGTTAACAAATACTGTTTCCACTTTTAGTTCTCAGGAGGGGACTACACAATCAGTTATAACCCACGTGAAAGGTTCTTCAAATGTGTGAATTGGCAACAAAGGTGCTGGCTTTATTACCACCTGTGGCTTACCTAGGGATGGCATGTATGACATGTTCAGCAAAAGTTAACCACATCCTTGTGCATTCCAGGAGAATAAAAATGTTTTTGTACCTTAGCCTGAGTCTTTTGTACCCCTAGGTGACCTCCTACAGGTAGTTCATGTGCATCCGTAACACCTCCTGTCTGTATACTATCGGAAACACAATCTGGTGCAATTTAGCCCATTTCTCCCCTGCACTAACTTGCCGTGGTCTCCATTTCTGTCTTAGGATTCTATCCTTCAGATAATAAACCTCCAGAATATTCACTGCCTCCTTTTCAGAGTACGCATCCACATGGATATCTTTTATCGTCTTGTCTTGCTGTTGCAAGTCTCTTAGCCTTTCAGGACTAAGCACTTCTGTCTGTCCCTCTGCCTGTTCAGGTTTTTCCTGCACCATTACGTCAAACAAGGTATCCGCTAACTGAACTCCAACTCCTTCATATTTTTCTTTACTTTTCACTTCGTGCTGTGACTTATGATAGTGGGATCTGGTTACCACACGGTCTTGGAAAATACCAGGACATTTCTGTTTTAACTCATCAGTTTCTTGTCTTCAAGGGGTGTCACTCCCACCTTGGATCCTGCCAAATCATTCCCAAGAGCAAACGGAGTTCCTGGAAGTGACACACTATCAATCACTCCCACTCTAACTTTCCCAGTCTTGACTTGGCACTCCAACTTTACATCAGGGACGCTACGTTTCTGTCCATCTCTCCCACAAATTACCACACTCTCGGGTAACAGATCAGAAAGAGTCCATATTCGCTCATCCCTTATTATCAGCGACTGGTTAGATCCTGTATCTCTCAAAATTATTGTCCTTCTTCCCCTGTTCTTTCTGAGTAAACTTTACTCACAGAGGCAAATTCTTTGTAGAGATCAGGCACTAACTCCATGTCCAGCCCCTGCCTAGGCAGTGCACTGTCCTGCAGCTTCTCAGCTCTTCTTGGGTCATCTTTACTATTTTCACTAATGCCACTGGCATAGCTTCTTTTACCACATCTTTTCCCACAGTGCCTTTCTTTAACAACCAGCATTGTGACTTTACGAGTCCCACTTTACCACTGTGGAAACACCTGAGGCCTTTCACCTCCTTTCCCCCCTCTTGGACTTCATTTTTATCCTGTGGTAAATTCTTACTGGGGCTTACTACTCTTGATTTTGCAGTGGGGTTCTCCCCTTCTCCCAACTTCTATCCCTCACAGGATGAAATTCTGGCCAGAAGCTTGTCGTATACACCAACTTGTACTCATCTGCTTGTTCTGCTGCTCTTCTCATTTCTAAACTTTCTGTTCCTCCAAGTGAATTCTTACCATCTCTGGAAGTGAGTTTTTAAACTCCTCCAGCAGAATAATCTCTCCTAGAGCCTCAAAGGTCCATCTATTTTTAAAGCCACATCCATTAATCAAAATGACTATGTTTAATTCTTTCGAACACAACACAAGTCTGACCTATTCCTTCTTTGTGTTTCTGAACCGCTGCCTATATGTTTCTGTTACTAATTCATAAGCACCTAAAATAGCCTCTTCATAATCTCTTGTTTAACCTCTTCATAATTTCTTGACACCTCATCTGACAGTGCGGCAAATACTTCTCTAGCTCTGCCTACCATTTTAAACTGAACTAGCATTACCCATAAATCCTCGGACCACTCTATCTGCCTAGCCAATTTTTCAAATGATTTAAAGAAAGCTTCAACATCTTTCTCATCAAAATGTTGCAGAGTTTTGACATATTTGTATATATCACTACCTTCTCTTTTAATCTCCAATCCGTTAACTTGACTTTGCTAAATTGCAACTTCCCAAGTTCAAATTCTCTCTTTTTGCTCAGCTAAGAACCTTCTCTCGCTTTCTTTTTCCTCTCACTCTCTTTCCTCAGCCAAGAACCTTCTCTCTCTCTCTCTCTCTCTCTTTTTCGCTTTCTCTCTCCCTCTCTTCCCTCTTTGGTTAACTTCTAGCTCCATTTTCCTCAATTGTAATTTAAATTTTTCTACCTCTGCTGCACTTGTCTGTTTCTCTGACACACCTAAGTGTTTGAGTAATTCCCTTACAATTTCAGCTTTACGTTTGTCCTTGGTTAAACCCAAACTAACCTATTTGCTAAATCTAAAAATATGGCCCTTTTCTTTCCTTCTAAACTTCCTTGGCAAATTTGAGAATCATCTTCAAATTCCAGAATCTCTAGCAATTTTAAGCGCCATTTCTCTCACGTTTAATTTAATCAACCACAAATCACTGAAAGTAAACAAATTGTCTCACCTATATTTTACCTAACCTGCAAGTGTTCAAATCTGCTGGGATTTCTTGTACTCCAAATCTATTCAATTTTGTCTAAACCTGTTCAAATCCCGACAACGAGCCCCCAAATAGTTCAAATCCCAGCGACAAGTCCCCAAACTACTATGACACAGACAAACCCTCCTGCTTAATTTAAACCAGCAACACAGAAAAGATTTATCCCATGCAGTAATCTGTGAAAATTCAAGAGGCCAAGAACTACTAAATTAAAAATTAATAACTTTATTTCTTAAAGTATAACTGAGAATAATTAAGTAACAATGATTTACAACTCCTTCCTCTAACCTATCTTTTACTCTCCCTTCTCTAATACTAGTCCGATAAAATCCCCGATTAAGATTTATCAACTTTTCAAAATCAGCCAGATGTCGAATCTTCTTTTTATATCTTCCTCTGTCTTCTTTTCTTCTTGTTAGGGGTTTCTGTTTCACAAGGTACTGATCGATAAAGGTACTTTTCAAAGAGCTTTTTTTGGGCAGTCTGTACATGCTAGTGGTTTGATAGTTCTCCTCCCAACTGTTCAATTTTTCCTGGTTTTATACCCCCAAAATTCAACATTGATTGAAGTTTGGTATTTTTCAGAATATAACTTAAATCAATTGGCCTAATTTGAATCTGTTTTGTTGTCTTCAGGCAGCCAACTAATCGAGTTGTTCGACCAAATGTTACATTATATCTTGTTCAGAACACTTGGTGCGGTCAGGTAGTTCTGCTAGCTGTTAACTCTCTTAAAAAGGTACAATATACCCACATCTTCATAACACAAACCAGAATCAAAACAACTTAATACACTATTTTACTGAGTAGATCCAAAGCTGAAGATGTAATAGACTGCTAGAAAGATACCGACAATTTTGGTAACATTATAGAATCTAGAACAATTACTTTAACTTAAGCACAAATAGAATTCTTCAATGAACAACATTTAACAGAAGAGTTCAACTGGTGGAGAATCTGCAAACAATTTCATTAATGACTCTTCTGAATAAATGAAACCTGTGATTATAGAGCCATGCAATTTGAATCCACAATAGGCAGAATTTGCATCAGAATTTTTGATCAATTTTTCTCAGATCTTTTACAGTCCAAAGAGGATTTAACTTTGGAAAATGCTATGCAAATCATCTTGAAAATAGAGACCAGGAAAAATCACAGAAAAACACTAAGAACAAACTTCGTACAGAAGTGCAATGGAATCTATTAATTTTATAAGTACAAACACTTTAAGCACAGACATGACAATCAATAAAAAAAGTAGACCATCAGATACTAAGAGTCTTAGTGTAAGTGCTGTGGCACAAATAAGCCTCAAAGACAAAGACAGTGTCCAACTACCGAAAGAATTCTTATATCCATAATAAAATGGGTCACTTCCAAAAGACAGGCACAAATCTGAAACAGTTCTAGAACAGTGGAAGCAATAGCAGGTGTACACACATACTGTACACAGAAGGTTACTTCCTTCCATTAGAAGGGATGTTTCAAGCTATTTCAAGGCATTTCAAGACATGCCTCCACTGGAAGAGATATTTGAGACATTCCTAGGGGAAGTAGGAAATCTATCACAACCAGATATAACTGAATTTATACTCAATTGACATCTTACTTTAATTGAGCCTCATACAAGGACAACCAAAATATCTTGGCTGAAACATATGAATTTACAACCTACAGATCTATAGTCACTCGTTGCATATAGAACAACACCTAAAGTTAGAATATCTGATGTTCAAGAACACTGTTATCCAGAACCAAAAAAAACTCACTCAAGTATGGATGCGGGATTTTTCCACTCAACAGTCTGCAATTCCATCACTTCATTAAAAAAAACAGCTATCAACCGACTCAGGAAAACATAACCAGTGGAAAGCTTCATAGGCCTTCTAAGAGTTAAGGTTGAACCTGAAAAGATTGAACCTACAGATCAGTTACATTGGCGTCCGAAACCTGTTCCAACCAAGGAAGAAGGTTCACAAATGAAAATCAATTACACTGAAGTCCAGGATTTATTTCACATGATCAGTAAAGAAGCCGCAGATTGCATAGAGTTTTAGAAAATGTTTTCCATTCCCAATACCACTGAAGAATCATCAGTAGGTAACTACCAACAAAATCTGAGACAACAATGAAATACTACTGCCAAAATTAAGCAATAGAGTCCACTGCAGATCATTGATGAACTTGTAACATACCAGTACTGCCACCAAAGCAGTCTGCTACACGTGACTACATACAATGACAGAAGGCTTATGCCCGAAATGTCCACTCTCCTGCTCCTCGAATGCAGCCTGACCTGCTGTGCTTTTCCAAGCATTGTACTTTTCAACCACACACAATGATCACACAGAACAATAAATGCCACAGATGACATTACTACGAAAGAAATTTGCTACACCAAATAAAAGAACACATGACATGGAAAACATCCAGTCTCTTGAAACAGATTAGTTGTGTATCCAGTATGTCATTCTAAAACTGGAAGTACTATTTCATCAGTCCAATTGTCTTCCATGAATGACATTCATGAACTCAAAAGGTCTCTAGAAAGCATAATGGACTACCAACTACCACAACAATAGTCAACCCTCTCCATAGTGAAAGGTTTTTGCAAAAAAAAAGTATCCTCCAGAGAAGAAATGAACAAATAATACTAATATCAAGGTTAACAATCATTAAGTCAACAAATCTACCAATCTTATAAGTTTAAAATGAACCCATTCTGAAAGCACTGTCAGACAACCTGTCTGGCACCATCCATAGAGAGAAAGTAGAGTTATCATTTTGGACGTCGTGACTCTTCTTCAGAAGCTTTTCAGTTTACTCTGGTTTCTCTTCATAGATGCTGTGAGATCTTCTGAGTTCCTCCATAAATTTTTGATTTTGTTTCATTACTTCCACTGTTCCAACATCCACAGTTCTTGCTTTTCTTTAAACCAACAACCTGTCACTTGAATTATGACATCACAGATTTGGGAGGAAAAAAGAGGTCGTGGTATATGTAAGCTTGTTGTTAATAACATTGCGTATTGGGTTAAGGGATAAAAAAACTTGGATGGAGGCTGTTCTGTAAGATAATGGATATGAAAGGGGTCATCTGAGAAAGTCCTACTCATTTTGATATCTGACTCAACTACTCGTGGAACACCAAGCAATCTCAGGCAGTTCAGGCAGATAGCAGTTGGAGTCTGGCCCAGTCTCTTCATGTAGACACGTGCCTTACCTGTCTATGGTTAGGTATAGAGCTGAAAATGTGTTGCTGGAAAAGCGCAGCAGGTCAGGCAGCATCCAAGGAGCAGGAGAATCGATGTTTCGGGCATGAGCCCTTCTTCAGGAATGAGGAAAGTGTGTCAAGCAGGCTAAGATAAAAGGTAGGGAGGAGGGACTTGGGGGAGGGGCGTTGAAAATGCGATAGGTGGAAGGAGGTTAAGGTGAGGGTGATAGGCCAGAGTGGGGGTGGGGCCGGAGAAGTCAGGAAGAAGATTGCAGGTTGGGAAGGGACACCCGGACCAACCAACCCAACCACCCCATGGCTCAACACTTCAACTCCCCCTCCCACTCCACCAAGGACATGCAGGTCCTTGGACTCCTCCATCGCCAGACCATAGCAACACGATGGCTGGAGGAAGAGTGCCTCATCTTCCGCCTAGGAACCCTCCAATCACAAGGGATGAACTCAGATTTCTCCAGTTTCCTCATTTCCCCTCCCCACCTTGTCTCAGTCCCAACCCTCGAATTCAGCACCATCTTCCTAACGTGCAATCTTCTTCCTGACCTCTCCGCCCCCACCCCCCCTCCGGCCTATCACCCTCACCTTAACCTCCTTCCACCTATCGCATTTCCAACGCCCCTCCCCCAAGTCCCTCCTCCCTACCTTTTATCTTAGCCTGCTTGGCACACTTTCCTCATTCTTGAAGAAGGGCTCATGCACGAAACGTCTATTCTCCTGCTCCTTGGATGCTGCCTGACCTGCTGCGCTTTTCCAGCAACACATTTTCAGCTCTGATCTCCAGCATCTGCAGTCCTATTAGGTTTATTTAATATGCCTCAGTAATAACTATATGCAGGTTACATAAACAATATATAATACGTTTTATTATCAAAGATATGTATCAATTCTTCTGAGACTCAACCATTGATCATCCTTACTCACAAACTACTAGATTGGCATTGGAAGAAGAATTGGTGACAGAATTCGACTCATCATTATTATATCAGTCAGTATATATCAACTATAAGACAATATTTGCCAGATAAACTTCATTGATATCTGTACCTTTTTGCATTATCATGTCTGTAGCCTGGCTTAAGTTAGGCATCAAAATAGTTCAATTGGTAGCATTCATAATCTAAGTCAGAACATTGTGAATTTGAGACCAATTTCAAAGTGTAAGCACATAAACAGAGTAAATAGTTAACAGTAACACTGAAAGAATAATACATTATCAAAGGAGCCATCTTCCAGAGACATTAAACCAAAGCCCTGAGAGGGGTTAACGTTTATCCCTCACCATTGCAGACAAGGATTATGGAAATATTTGCTGATACCAACAGAACACTTGAACAGAATTTAATAGAGGATGTTGGAACAGGAAACAAGGTGGGTTGGTCTGTAGAATTGCATAAGAGGTGTTGTTTTGGAAACCTGATGCTGGGAACTCTGGAATGCATTATGCCAGTGGCAGCAAAACAGCCAGATGGTGATACTGTATGGAAGCATAGGAAAGCAAATAAAATAGTTAAAAAGGGCAATTATGGCTCATTTGCATTTAAATAAATGGAAATTAATAATATAACACACGTATCATTAATGCAAATTCACTATAATGCAATTGACAAATTTGGGACACTATTTCTATAGAGTGAACTTTCAAAGCGTGTATTGGTTATAATGTGATTCCAGCCCGGTTAGTTTAAATGGTGCTGCTATTATGCGATTTTCTTATAATACGGGATTGCATGAGAATGGAACTACCGATTATATCAGAACTGACTGCACTCTACTATGCTGACTTGATTAGTTAGGTAGAGAAGTTGATGACCTGGACCATTTTGAATCTATGTAGCAAAACTAGCTTGCAGCTTTGATAACATGAAGAGATGCCACTCGATCAAGTGACATGTTATCACTAAAAAGAAATATGTTGCAGGTATATACTTAGTTCTGTAGGAGTACTCGCGATGCCGATGTACTCTGACATATCCTGGTTTCAGAACTATTCCAACTGTATGCATACCTTCAGCATTGGATCCTTGGGGACAAGGAATACCCATTTAAGACACAGCTGTTGAAGATGGGGATGAAGTCTTGTATTGCAGCCAAAGGACAGTTTATACTGTTTGTCAAAGGTCAACCCCAGCTACAATCGAGTAAACATGTGACCTGTTGAACAAGGGATCCTGTTCATTACACTATTTCAGTGAAGGAAAAAATGGAAAAAGAGATCACTCCGGGTGTGCACTACAGTAAGTCCCAGTGAGGCTTTCCTGAATCATAGTCCTCTATTCTGCTGTGTACAACCTAGCAAAGCAGAGAGAGAAGACCTGAAATATTCATCTAATGACTATGTTGATGTTCAGGAGAGGCAGAGTAGGCAGGACAGCTGGATGAGGCATCTGCACCAGAGTTAACAGCCACGGAGACAAAAACGAGAGAGTTTCTTAACGTATGGGTTCATACCCCCTTCAAGCAGGCTTGGTAAAGGGATTGAGGGATTTATACCCAAACTCTCGATGAATGCACATATATCTGAGACATGTCCGAACTCATTACCTGGATGCATTCCTCCCTCATTCATGCATGGTTGCACACAGCCTCTGGCAGCTCCGTTAGCTGTTTTGGTCAATGCATCTCCAGCTAGCTCAGTGCAACCGACACCATCATCAGCCCAAAGTTCAGAATGGACCTTCCTCCAACAGTCCTCTGTCAGAGCCCTGACCTATCATTGTCTCTGTTGGATGCTTATGCAAGTCTGTAAGTTGCTTACCAGTTTGTGACCAAAATCCAATTATGGGTACATACCCATTGATGTGAACAGATGGAGGGTGTCAGGGAATAATGTAATGCTGGATCCTCAGACGTGAGTTTCAACTGTTCCTCAAAGGTGGGTGGCAGGCTTCTGCTCAGAGCAACAGCCCATCTTTCCAGAGTGCAGAAACCTATCTGGGTGAACAGTAATAATAACAACATTTCCATTTCTTATGCATGCCTGCCAGGTGCTTTTTTGCAATCATGGGATTTGAGCATCGCTTGTGATGCCAGCATTTATTGCTCATTCTTAATTCCACTTGAATTGAGTAGCTTGCTGAGCTATTTCCAAGTGCAGTTAAAAGTCAACCAATTTGCTGTGGATCTGGAGTCACATATAGGCCAGGCTAGTTAAGGAGGGAAATTTCCTTCCCTAAAAGGACATTAGTGAACCAAAAAGATTTTTATGGCAATTGTCAATGGTGTTATGGTCACCATTAGGCCAGTATTTAATTCTGGAGTTCATTGAATTCAAATTTCACAATTTACATGGTGAGATTCAAATATACACCCCTAAATATTAGTGTGGGTTTCTCGATTACTAATCCAGTAACATTACTATTACACCATCATCTCCACCTTTCAGCCCAGCAGTGGACACAAAGCTTGGGCCCTTCTCACATTTTCCACAATTGTACTCTTATTCTTATCACCCATTATTGTCTCAACGATCTACTCTCCAGGTCAGATTGAATGCTTTTTTCATCTGCAGATGTCAGGGCACGGATCTCAAGCACACCGCCACCTGTCTTGCCTTCTCTCTTCCATTGCGGACATTCTTATCCTGCTGATACAAGTAAACCTGCACCCAATGATCAACTGTCATTGCACTGATACCTAATGGGGGCTCTCAGATCATCTCACATCCAGATGCCCACACTCAAGGGACTTGAAGGAGTCTGGCAATGAGAAGCAGATGTCTGACATCAACATGCAGCTATTGCTCATGAGGCATCTGCAGCTGGGCATAAAATTCTTTCGCTGACTTCCAATTCCTCTATATGATGAGGTCCATCCCATGCTGTCCAGATAAAAGTTACAGCCCTCTCAGAATTCATTACACTCTCCTTGGCACTGCAGAGAAAGTCAATAATACCACTAATAGGTAGGCTGATAGACCCCACGCACTGTTGCAACTTTGTTGTTGGTCTCTTGCTCAAGTGGGGGAATGGTCATGATTCTTCCATGGAAGCAGCGAGTTGGAATTATTCTTCAGGGGCAGGACAGAGATGAGAAGATGGTTTCAGGAATCACATAAGGCCAGCATTTATTGCCCATCCCTAGTTGCTATTAAGAATGCGATGGTGAGCTGCCTCCTTGCACTGCTGCAATCCATGTGCTGTAGGTAGACCTACAATGTCCTTAGGAAGGGAATTTCAGGATTTTGACCCAGCAATGGTGACAGGTTTCCAATTTAGCACGGTGAGTGGCTTGGAGGAGAACTTGCAGGTGGTGGTGTTCCCATGTAACTGTTGACCTTGTCTATCTAGATGGAAGTAGTTGTGGGCTGGGAAGATGCTGCCTAAAGAATGTTGGTGAATGTTGGTGAACTTGTCCTGAATGGTGTCAAGCTTCTTGACTGCTGTTGAAGATGCACCAATGTAAATTGGGAATATTCCACCACACTCCTGACTTGTGCCTGGTAAAAGGTGGACAGGCTTTGGGAAATCAGAAGGCAAATTACATGTTATTGTATTCCCAGCCTCTGACTGCACTTGTAGCCATTGTTTATACGGTGAGTCCAGTTGAATTTCTGGTCAATGGTAACCCCAAGGATGTTAATAGTGGGAGATTCAATGATGGTAACACCATTGAATGTCAAGGCAGTGGTTAGATTGTCTCTTGTTGAAGGCTGTAACTTTGTATCATCAGTAAATTTTTCTATAAAACATTGAGTCCCCATTCATCTATCTCATTAATGGGAATCATAAATAGGCCTCAACACTGATCTGAAAATGTGTTGCTGGAAAAGCGCAGGTCAGGCAGCAACCAAGGAGCAGGAGAATCGACGTTTCGGGCATGAGCCCTTCTTCATTCCTGAAGAAGGGCTCATGCACGAAACGTTGATTCTCCTGCTCCTTGGATGCTGCCTGACCTGCTGCGCTTTTCCAGCAACACATTTTCAGCTCTGATCTCCAGCATCTGCAGTTCTCACTTTCTCCTCAACACTGATCTCTCTGGCATTCCCCTAATTACATGGGGAGGTGATAGCCTCGAGATCCAGATAATGTTCTCGGGACTCGGATTCAAACCCTATCATGGCAGATGATGGAATTTTTTCTCTCAATGAGAAACTGTCCGAAATTAAGTTTAATGATGACCATGAATCGATTGCCAATTGTTGGAAATACGCATCTGGTTCACTAATGTCCTTTAGGAAGGAAACCACCATCCTCATCTGGTTTGGCCTATATGTGACTTCAGACCCACTGCAAAGTGGCTGACTCTTAACTTCCCTCTGTACAATTAGGGATAGGCAATAAATGCTGACCTAGCCAGCAATGCCCCATCTTGTGAATGAATTTAAAAATGTCTGTGAATTTTCAGTTATCCCAACTTCAATTAGCCAATCCTCTATCCATACTAATAGATAAGCCCCAAAACCATGAGGTGCAATATGCAATGTTGCATGAATCAAACCTTACACCTTATCAAATGTCTTTTGTATATCACAATACACTGCATCTACTTGTTTCCCCTTTATCTATCTTGCTTATTACATCCTCAAGGAACTCTGCCAAATTGTCTATATATCTGTAAAACACATTGTAGTACAAATGGGGAGAATCAACATACTCTTGTGAAAGACAAACAGTGTCACCTGGCTGCAATTTATAAATGGCACTATTATCTCCAATCCTCACCTTTTTGCCCACCGCCAACACTTGATTCACTGGGCTTCACAATTCTATCTTGTTGACTGTATAGTTGTATTGAGTTTACTTCTTCCAATCCATAATGCAATGTAGACCGCTTCCTGATCACCATCAAGATTCTGGTTGCTATCATGGAATTTAGACTTTTTTTGGCAAATTAGTAGTCAGGATGATGTAATATCCAATGCTGGAAGCATGCAAGGAATGAACAAAGATGATATTCGGAATATAGCAGCATGTGCATGTTCTCTCAGTAGTATCCTCCAACACTTTTAAATGGCTAATAGAATATAGAACTCAACAGGGAAGATGTGCAGTTTACAGCATGTCAGGACTTGTCTGTCATGAGTTAAAGACTGCATCAATCTCAGACACACTCGTATATAATTACAGCACCCAGCTACCTCATGTACGCTTCTTACTGAAGTAGCACCTAAAAGAAACGTAAGGTTAGGATCAAGCAAATATTCTTCATAAAGTGGCAGCAAAAGGAAATACTGTGGTAAGATGCATTGAAAGTCTATGCAATGTGGTTTGTCCTTACCATTCCAGCTGCACTAAAATTGTTGGACAGACTTTGTTCCTGCTTAGATTTGGATGCTCCTTTCATCAGGTCACAAACAACAGTTCAGTTAATTCCTGAACATAGAAAACCATCTATAATTGATTGTATATTTAAAAAGGGAAGTGAACAACATCAAATGAATTTTTAATGTAGACATCAAGATATGATTTCTTGAGACTCAGTGGAATTGGTGTCTTACAGATGACAGCAGGCTAACTTCTGCAGTCTATTTGGGTTGCTGTGGGGATCTTGCACCTCTACGGCCTGGATGGTGAAGCTTCTTCACAACAAAGTTATTCAACGTTTACCCGTGATCCTTGAGACTAATATTTCTATGTTGTTTAATTAAACCAATTTGAAACAAACACAGAACAGGCTGGAGAAACTCAGCAATTCTGGCAGAGACTGTGGAGAGTTAATGTTCTGAGTACATTCTGATTTTTCTTCATACGATTCAAAATTGTGTGCAGACTAGTAGGAGAACATTATTTTAACTCAGCAGGAAATTCAAAATGAGTTTCTACAAAATATGCAAGTTAGAACAATGGCATATGAAATTTAATACTATTTATATGTAATTTACTTCTAATAGGAAGAAAAATAGCTTGCATATGTACATGTGCTGAAATATTTCATCTTTATTTTAAAAAATTAGGAATTTTTTTTTACACCCTTTGCTCAACATGAGAATCATTGCAGAGTATCAAGTCAACAAAGTAAATAGAACGCTGAGCTCCATTATCAAAGAGCAGAGCACAAAGCAGAGGAAGTCATATTGAAACTGCACTGTGTACTAGTCTGTCCACACTTGAGTACCATATCTACTTTTGGTCACCAATACACAAAGGAGATAGTCAAGCAGCTAAACAGCTCAGAGAAGCATAAAGTTCTTTCCTAAGGGCCAATTTTAACTCTGCAATCAATACAAACAGGATGATTAGGGGGTTCTTACAGGCACAGTGACCCTCCTACAGGTACACGCTCCTACACCCTGGCAATTTAATATGCGTGTTTTAAATGGTGAGTGATGGCCCTTGCTGAAAGTAGGTTACCTTCGCATAAACCAAATCATCCGCCGACATTTCCGCCACCTCCAAACGGACCCCACCACCAGGGATATATTTCCCTCCCCACCCCTTTCCGCCTTGCGCAAAGACCATTCCCTCCGTGACTACCTGGTCAGGTCCACGCCCCCCAACGACCCACCCTCCCATCCTGGCACTTTCCCCTGCCACCGCTGGAACTGTAAAACCTGCGCCCACACCTCCTCCCTCACCTCTATCCAAGGCCCTAAAGGAACCTTCCACATCCATCAAAGTTTTACTTGCACATCCACTAATATCATTTATTGTATCCGTTGCTCCCGATGCGGTCTCCTCTACATTGGGGAGACTGGGTGCCTCCTAGCAGAGCGCTTTAGGGAACATCTCCGGGATACCCGCACCAATCAATCACACCGCCCCGTGGCCCAACATTTCAACTCCCCCTCCCACTCTGCCGAGGACATGGAGGTCCTGGGCCTCCTTCACCGCCGCACCCTCACCACCAGACGCTTGGAGGAAGAACGCCTCATCTTCCGCCTCGGAACACTTCAACCCCAGGGCATCAATGTGGACTTCAACAGTTTCCTCATTTCCCCTTCCCCCACCTCACCCTAGTTCCAAACTTCCAGCTCAGCACTGTCCCCATGACTTGTCCGGATTTGTCCTACCTGCCTATCTCCTTTTCCACTTATCCACTCCACCCTCTCCTCCCTGACCTATCACCTTCATCCCCTCCCCCACTCACCCATTGTACTCTATGCTACTTTCTCCCCACCCCCACCCTCCTCTAGCTTATCTCTCCACGCTTCAGGCCTTTATTCCTGATGAAGGGCTTTTACCCGAAACGTCGATTTCACTGCTCCTTGTATGCTGCCTGAACTGCTGTGCTCTTCCAGCACCACTAATCCAGAATCTTGTATATTTATGTCTTTGGAATCTTATGAAGCAAGCAGGATACCTACACAATTTTAAAGAGCACACATCCCAGAAGGGAAAAACCTGTATGGACCCATATGAAACCAATTTGAGATCTACTGGCATAAAGTTGCTTTGAGCTGTGCGGATCTGGATATGTACTGGAGGTGACCACAATACTGATCAGAAATCTATTGGTCAGAAATCTGGCACCAATAGATTTCATGACATTTCAGCATGGACTCAGATTACTCCTACATTAGATCTCACGCTATCAACTTTTTGTGAATGTATGTGCTGTATACATAAAAACCATTTGAGCATTACGTTCATTATCTTGTGTTTTTTATTTTTAGACAGTCCGTGCCCCCCGGACTCCACATTCCACAGTCCCTGTCCCACCTCGCTCCCACAATCACAGTTTCCGTCATCACCCTCACAGTTCCTATACACCCCAATTACCCACCATAACAGCTCCCGAACCCTGATACCCACCCTCACAACCCCATCTCCCTAAATGCCTACCCTCACAGTTCTTGCACCCCTGACTTCCCACTTTGTAAATGGTTTTGTGTTTCTTGAATGTTTTTGGAGCACTCATCCAGGTAAGTGAGAGTATTCCAACATACTTTTGTCTTGTGTTTTGTAGGTGGTGAAGTATCAAGAAGTGAGATAGCCCCTGTAGAATTTTAAACTTTTCATGTGATCTGCAGCATAACATTTTTGTGGTTGGTCCAGTTCAAGTTTCTGGTTAATAGTGACCTCATCCAAATTGCTGGCAGTGGGGAATTTAGTGACAGTGCTGCATTTTAATGGCAGGTGGCTAGATTCTCTCTTACTGGAGAAGAATTTGACTGATTTGAAACTTTATACATGGCCAAAACTAATACATTTACTAAATCGATCAGAGGTACAGAATAAGTTTTCACCTTGCATCCGGACCAGCATACTTGATACCAGCAAATATACCATTTTCTAATTATTACATCCTGAGACTTCCATTTTTCTAAGCAATCTCTTCAGCAATGGTAGTACACACTTCTGAAGCAGGTGAGATTTGAAACTGGGCCTCCTGGGTTAGGACTCTAACACTGGCACCACATGAGCCCTTCCTGAAACTTCTACACTCTATGTTGACTTAATTTATTTAGCCACCATCCTTTACAACTATGTACTCTTGGGTTCTGTCAGTGTCTGAGACGAACACCTCTCCCAATAGGAAAACTTTGAATTTATTTTTCATCTGCTGCTCTGCATTCCAGTTTTGACTAGCAATTGGCATTTCAATGACATTTATACAGCCAATCGGAGTTGGCAAAAGCACTATTGCATTCCTATTAGACAAGAGGCACACAATAAATGGCAATTTCATCATCTAACAATGCAGAGGTACAACATTCCCTCAGAGCACCTCACCACCATTTCCACATTTGCATCACCCACTTTCAACTCACTCAATTTCTCCTTTTCTCTCAATCCAGGAGATGAAAGGGCATAATAGGGACAGTAGACAGAAAAAGCTTAGATGAGTGGAGGGATGACCAATTTCACAGTCCTCAGCCTCTATGGAGAAGATTGGTCCTGTTGGGATGACAAGATATCCATAGCCTGCCAACTGAGTTCGTACCACTCTTCATTTAACATCAACTCTCACAGTAACCCCGCTGTCAGTCTCATTCACTACACATCACCACTAAGCAATGGCCACAATACCTTTGCTCCCTTGTCTCTTGTTGGTACTGCCAGAATATTCACCACCTCCATGCAGAATTGGCCAGCTCCACTAGAAACCACAATCTCAATTTTCCTTCACCAGCTCAGATACTGACACCTCAGTTAGCCTAAGAAAGTTTGGAAGCACAATTTTATGAGCATACCACTGCAACAAGGTAAAAACAATGACTGCAGATGCTGGAAACCAGATTCTGGATTAGTGGTGCTGGAAGAGCACATCAGTTCAGGCAGCATACAAGGAGCAGCGAAATCGACGTTTCGGGCAAAAGCCCTTCATCAGGAATAAAGGCAGAGAGCCTGAAGCGTGGAGAGATAAGCTGGAGGAGGGTGGGGGTGGGGAGAAAGTAGCATAGAGTACAATAGGTGAGTGGGGGAGGGGATGAAGGTGATAGGTCAGGGAGGAGAGGATAGGTGGAAAAGGAGATAGGCAGGTAGGACAAGTCCGGACAAGTCATGGGGACAGTGCTGAGCTGGAAGTTTGGAACTAGGGTGAGGTGGGGGAAGGGGAAATGAGGAAACTGTTGAAGTCCACATTGATGCCCTGGGGTTGAAGTGTTCCGAGGCAAAAGATGAGGCGTTCTTCCTCCAAGCGTCTGGTGGTGAGGGTGCGGCGGTGAAGGAGGCCCAGGACCTCCATGCCCTCGGCAGAGTGGGAGGGGGAGTTGAAATGTCGGGCCACGGGGCTGTGTGGTTGATCCTCAGCAAAGGACTCACCTTCATCCCCCTCTGTCCACGCATCAATGAATTTAATACATGCCGTGACGCCGAACAATTCTTCTGTCGCCTCCGCCTCTGAGCGTACTTTCACAATCAGGATCCCCGCCCACCTTCCGAGGACCCCTTCGCCCACCTCCAACACACTGCATCCACCTGGACACCCCGCGCTGGCCTATTACCTGCCCTCGACCTCTTCATTTCCAACTGCCGCTGGGACATTAACCGCCTCAACCTGTCTACCCACCCCCCCCCCCACTCCAACCTCTCACCCTCACAACGCGCAGCCCTCCAATCCCTCTGCTTCAATCCCAACCTCACCATCAAGCCAGCGGATAAAGGGGGCGCAGTGGTAGTCTGGCACACTGACCTCTACACCGCTGAAGCCAAACGCCAACTTGAGGACACCTCTTCCTACTGCCCCCTCGACCATGACCCCACCCCCCCATCACCAAACCATCATCTCCCAGACCATACAGAACCTCATCATCTGAGGAGATCTCCCACCCACAGCTTCCAACCTCATAGTCCGGGAACCCCGCACTGCCCGGTTCTTCCTCCTTCCCAAGATCCACAAGCCTGACCACCCTGGCCGACCCACTGTCTCAGCATGCTCCTGCCCCACTGAACTCATCTCTATCTACCTCGACACTGTCCTATTCCCCCTAGTCCAGGAACTCCCCACATACGTTCAAGACACCACCCACGCCCTCCACCTCCTCCAAGATTTCCGTTTACCCGGGCCCCCAACGCCTCATCTTCACCATGGATATCCAATCCCTCTACACCACCATCCGCCATGACCAGGGCCTCCAAGCCCTCCGTTTTTCCCTTTCCAGACGTCCCCAACAGTACCCTTCCACCGACACTCTCATTCGTTTGGCCGAACTGGTCCTCACCCTTAACAATTTCTCCTTTGAATCCTCCCACTTCCTCCAGACCATAGGGGTAGCTATGGGCACACGTATGGGCCCCAGTTATGCCTGTCTCTTTGTTGGCTACGTAGAGCAGTTGATCTTCCGTAATTACACCGACACCATTCCCCATCTCTTCCTCCGCTACATTGATGACTGCATTGGCGCCACCTCGTGCTCCCGCGAGGAGGTTGAGCAATTCATCAACTTCACCAACACATTCCACCCTGACCTTAAATTTACCTGGACCATCTCTGACACCTCCCTCCCCATCTCCATTAATGACGACCGACATTTTTTACAAACCCACCTACTCCCACAGCTGCCTGGATTACACCTCTTCCCACCCTACCTCTTGCAAAAATGCCATCCCGTATTCCCAATTCCTCTGCCTCCGCCGTATCTGCTCCCAGGAGGACCAGTTCCACCACAGAACACACCAGATGGCCTCCTTCTTTAGAGACCACAATTTCCCTTCCCACGTGGTTAAAGATGCCCTCCAACACATCTCGTCCACATCCCGCACCTCCGCCCTCAGACCCCACCCCTCCAACCGTAACAAGGACAGAACGCCCCTGGTGCTCACCTTCCACCCTACCAACCTTCGCATAAACCAAATCATCTGCCGACATTTCCGCCACCTCCAAACGGACCCCACCACCAGGGATATATTTCCCTCCCCACCCCTTTCCGCCTTCCGCAAAGACCATTCGCTCCATGACTACCTGGTCAGGTCCACGGCCCCCTACAACCCACCGTCCCTTCCTGGAACCTTCCCCTGCCACCGCTGGAACTGTAAAACCTGCACCCACACCTCCTCCCTCACCTCTATCCAAGGCCCTAAAGGAACCTTCCACATCCATCAAAGTTTTACTTGCACATCCACTAATATCATTTATTGTATCCGTTGCTCCCGATGCGGTCTCCTCTACATTGGGGAGACTGGGCGCCTCCTAGCAGAGCACTTTAGGGAACATCTCCGGGATACCCGCACCAATCAACCACACCGCCCCGTGGCCCGACATTTCAACTCCCCCTCCCACTCTGCCGAGGATATGGAGGTCCTGGGCCTCCTTCACCGCCGCACCCTCACCACCAGACGCCTGGAGGAAGAACGCCTCATCTTCCGCCTCGGAACACTTCAACCCCAGGGCATCAATGTGGACTTCAACAGTTTCCTCATTTCCCCTTCCCCATCTCACCCTAGTTCTAAACTTCCAGCTCAGCACTGTTCCCATGACTTGTCCGGACTTGTCCTACCTGCCTATCTCCTTTTCCACCTATCCAATCCACCCTCTCCTCCCTGACCTATCACCTTCATACCCTCCCCCACTCACCCATTGTATTCTATACTACTTTCTTCCCACCCCCACCCTCCTCTAGCTTATCTCTCCACGCTTCAGGCTCTCTGCCTTTATTCCTGATGAAGGGCTTTTGCCCAAAACATCGATTTTGCTGCTCCTTAGATGCTGCCTGAACTGCTGTGCTCTTCCAGCACCACTCATCCAGATACCACTGCAACAGCTCCACAGCTGACTGAAGAAGATATACCTCAGGCTGCTGGCATTCACAGGACCACTGAGATCAGGGACCTCTTCACCTCTTGGCCAAAGAGGAGCCACTGACCAGTGCAGTTGGCAATCAGGGATTTGGTTTGCATGGTCAGGGAGGAACAGCAGCAGCAGCCAAGTATGTGAGACACAATGGCCCTCATTGCCAAGAAGCTGCAGAACTGCAGCAACTTGTAATACGACTGTCTGGCTGCCTCCTGGGCAGGTTGGCAGTTGCCATTGAGAGCTAGATCCAGTAACCTCAGGGTCTGCTGGAGAGGCATACACACCTGCACCCCATCACCCCAGAAACTGGTTCTCAGAACTGAAGACATGGCGATGTGGAGATTGTGAGAATCTGGCATGCATTCACATGCCCCTCCCTTGCAAAGAGTCAGGGGAGTGCCAGAAAGCATCCAGCTGGATGAGGAACCACATGCAGGACACACCAAAGGTGCCTGGACCCTTCACTACCATCCTGCCAGATCCCATCAGCCCTTGAAAGTTCAAGCCACTTTCTATAGCATTCACTTGCCTTTAGAAAGAAGACCCTCAGCATGTTTGACTAATGCCCCCTTAGTCATCCGACTAAACCTTTAAGGTCAACAGGCTCTGCTGTTAAGAAGGCTCCGTTCACCCCAACTGCGGAATCACGGACTACACTGTGACATAGTGGGAGGGTGAAAAAGAAGAAAATCTATTGAGGGCACTCTGGTGGCATCAGTCACATTGTACTGCACATAAATTCTTAATTTGGCTGTATCTGTTTGTCTGACTGACTGCGTGGCCTGAATGTAACGATGGCAGCTGAAACCTCAATTCAGGAAATACCATGGTTCAACATCTGTGTTAAGAATCTAGTGCAGCAGGTGAAAGCAAAATAGTCAAGACGTATACAGGGCACTGAGTCCTGCTGACACCTTTGCCCCCCATTCTACAATATCCCTAATCATTCCTTGGCCTGTGTCCTGACTTGTTGGTGTGAATGAGTTAACCAGCAATGCATGGGACCCGAAGGTGCACAACACAAACGGAGCTAAAGCATTTTTCATGGCCGGCCAGAATTTAGGAATCTCACAGATTCATGGGTCTGTGTATAACGTTGTTTCCCTTTAAACAGCCTCACATCAGTGAGTCCTGCTGCTCCCTCCCTCAGAGTCCAAACAATTATCCTTCCACCTGACCTTGGCCAATTCCCAAGACTGGTTTGCAAGGTTGTCTGTGTAATCACCCCCTGACTGATGGATACCTCCATGGACTTTGATGAGGACTACTCCCCTAATACTTTGAAATATGGTGTTTGCTTACTGCAAATAGCAGGTTTGCTGTGTAAACTGCTGTAACATGGTGTAGGTGTGAAAGTGGTATATCACACTGCCATACAGCAAAATTGGATGAGGTCTGCTGATCAGCAAGGCAATCAGCCTGGTTGTGTGACTGTGCTAACAGGAAAGACAGGGATGCTGTGAGCAGGCAGGTTGGCACTAAGTAAGCAAGCACTAAGCAAGTGAGCAGCCCTGAAACGCAACCTGGTCCATTTGTGAGCTGGGTCCCTGCATGCAAAGTGTCCTTCAGCAGCTTTTCAGTACTAATTGCCGGTGTGCCCTGCAGTGCCAACTTATGCTGCATATGCGACCTGTAGCATGGTCATCAGAGACTGAAAAATGTGAAATGCTAATGTTGATGAATGAGGAGTACATGCAATGTTCCCCGTAAGCACATTTCAAGAAGTTCTCGATCCAGAAGTCACTGCTATGCATGGACGTCAGAGGCCCGTGCAGCTAGAAAGCAAATTAGAGGGAATGCTGAGTGCATACAACTGGTGCCCATGGTTCATGCCTGAGACGCTGTTTGGTGCTAAGCGACATGGAGGCAGTTTACAGCCAGCAGCCAGCTGAAGTCACAAGACACCTTCTCTGACATCTTCGTTGAGAATTCACAACTACCAGTGTGCTCAGCACATTTGGGAAGATAGGAAATTGATTATGAATGAAATATGTTGCAATGTTAATAAGGCATTCATAACAAGCTATAATCCCCCTTAATTGGCAACTCACGACTTTCTAATGGGAAAATTGCATCACCACTCATCAAATTCATAAAACAAGCAGTGAGTTGCTACTGATGTTGAGATGAGTCTCACTGGACTTCTCACCCGATTCTACCACAGATCTCACTAAAGTATACATTCCTCAAAAACTTATCAGATACCACCTACATGGCTTAACAGACTTCACCTTACACTTAAATTCATCTTTAAAATGGAACATTCAAATAAGCTCCCTTTTCTCAATGTCATAATTGTGAAATTGGCCTGGGGGTATACTACTACTGGCTACTGCAAATCTACCTTCATTGGTAAATACACATTGGGGTTGGGGTTTTGTAGCACACTGAGACCTGATGAAGAGTACCCCAGGACTTTGTGGGAGGCTAGGAAGGAACTTGCAGGGCCCCTTGCAGAGTTATTGTATCATTGACAGCCACAGGTGAAGTGCCCAAAGATTAGAGGGTGGCTAATGTTGTGTCATTATTTAAGAAAGGTTGCAGGGAAATGCCTCAGAATTACACAGCAGTGAGCCTTAACATCCTTTGTGGGTATGTTGTTAGAGGGGATTGAGAGATAGAATCTACAGGTACTAGAAGAGGCAAGGACCTATTTGGGATAGTCAGCAAGACTTTGTGCATGGAAAATTGTGTTTCACGGATTTGTTGAGTTTTTTAAATGAGTGAGCAAGCAAGTAGATGAGGGCAGTGCAGTAGACATTATCTACATGGACATTTGCAAGGCCTTTGACATGGTACTGCATGGTAGGTTGTTGAGTAAGGCTAAATCTCATGGGATCTTGGTAGACCTAACCAATTGGATACAGAGGGTGATGGTAGAGAGTTGTTTTTCAGACTGAAGGCCTGTGACCAGCGGTGTGCTGCAGGGATTGGTGCTGGGTCCACTGTCATTCATCAGTTATTCAAATGATTTGGATGAGAATTTAGAAAGTATGGTTCACACATTTGCAGCTAACACCACAATTGGTGGTATAGTGGACAGTAAAGATCGTTATCTGGGAAAACAGTGAGATCTTGATCAACTGGGCCAATGAACTCAGGAATGGCATGTGGAGTTTAATTTAGATAAATGTGAAGTGTTGCATTTAAGAGAAACCAGGGCAGGAATTACACAGTAAATGGTAGGGCCCTTGGGAGTGTTATAGAACAAAGAGATCTGGGGGTACAAGTTCATAGCTCCTTGAAAATTGAGCCACAGGTAGAGAGGGGGGGGTGAACAAAGGTTTCAGCATATTTGCTTTCACTAGTCAGAGCATTGAGTATAGAGTAGGAACATCTTGTTACAGCAGTACAAGACATTGGTGAGGCCATGTCTGGAGTACTGTACGCAGTTCTGGTTTCCCGAATATAGAAAAGATATTATTAAACCAGAAAGAGTGCAGAAAAGATTTACGAGGATGCTACCTGGACTGAAAGGTTCGAGTTATAAGGAGAGGTTGGATAGGTTGGGACTTTCTTTCCCTGCAGCATAATAGACTTAGAAGTGCTTTACAGAGGTCTATAAAATCATAAGAGGCATAGATAAGATAGCTAGCTGACTGCTGGTTCCCCATGGTAGGGGAGTCTATAACTAGAGGGCATTGGTTTAAGATGAGAGGGGTGAAATACAAAAAGGGCCAGAGGGACAATATCTTCACGCAGAGAGTGGCGAGTGTCTGGAATGGTCTGCCAGAGGTAGTGGTAGAAGAGAGTACAATTTTGCCATTTAAGAAACATTTAGACAGGTACTTGGATGGAATAGCTATGGAGGGATATAGACAGTATGCAGGCAAATGGGATTAATTTGAATTGTGAAAACTGGGCAGCATGGGCAAGTTGGACTCCTATTCTGCAGACCTCTATGAATCTAAGACTCTATAGTCCTACTTCTGAGCTAGAAAATAAAGATTTAAATCCCACCTGCCCCTGACTTCTAATTCTGAAAAATGCCCAGTCTACCTAAAATTAGGTAAGATATCTCAAATGTTTGATCAACAAGTGTTTCACATAGCTATTATTCAGAGCAACACAAGTAGTGTTAGCCACTAACAACTTGCTACTAACAATACAAACGGTATTCTGCCCAACACACAAGTGAGTAATGTGATTCATCAATTTCAGTGCCCATGGATGCCAGGTATACAGGCCACACATCCCAAATGGATCATATAAAACAGCATGGCTTTCAGCTATTCGCAACAAACAAGGTATTGACCATATCCAACCAGTTTGCCCTTGCAAAACTCACAACACAGTGTCCAACATTAGAAGTGCTTCTACAATGTTTGCTGCATCACTCTAAGCAGGTGAACAATTACACTGACAACCAATTTCGGATTGTCAGTCAAGTTCACAGTGTTATGCACTTGAATGTACTGAAAACTACTTGTATCAGTACACAAAGTCCTATTTTCTCTAGACAGAAGGAACATGTGAGGCACTGTGCCCTGTTTCAACTCAATGAAATATATGAAAGCTATTCATTGGTTCATTTCTTGGTGGAGTTATGCGTAATGAGGAAGATTGTCAAGGGATATAGCAAGAAATAGGTCAGTTGGAAAGTTGGGTGGAGAAATAGCAGATAGAGTTTAATCAGGACAAGCGTGAGGTGATGCATTTTGTGAGGGTAACTGCAAGAGGAATCAGCACAGTAAATGAGAGGACTCTTAGCAGCATTGATATATAGAGGAATCTTGGGGTGCAAGTCCATAGTTCCCTGAAAGTGGCAACACAAGTGGATAAAATGGTAAAGAAGGCACTTGGCATGCTTGCTTTCATCGGTTGAGGAATTGAGTAGAAAGGTTGGCAAGTCATGTTGCAGCTGTATAAAAAACTTTAGTTAGACCACATTTGGTTCATTTCTCAGGGTAATGCCTTCACCAGACAAAGTCCATCTGGCGTGTTTAAAATTTAAACAAAACCTGGCAGTTAATTGACAATCATTAACTTGTATATTTTCCATAACAATGGGTCTATCAATTGGATTCACAAACAATCAGTACTCTCCTCCCATATGGTACAAATATGGTTTTCCCCTCAAATTGTCCTAATAAGTGCAAGAGATAGCACTTCAACAAAATATGTCTTTTTAGAACATTAAGCATAGAACAATGCAGCATAGGAACAGGCCCATTGGCCCACTATATCTGTGCTGACCATGATGCCATTCTAAACTAATTTCATCTGCCCGCATATGGTCCATGGCCCTCTATTCCCTGGCTGTTCATGTGTCTATCTAAATGCCTCTTAAACATTACTATCATTTTTGCTTCTACACCTCTCTGGTTGCGCATTCCAATCATTTAACCACACTGTTTAAAAAACTTGCTTCTCCTTTAAAATTTTACCCCCTCATCTTAAATCTATGCCTCCCAGTACTTAACATTTCCATCCTGGGAAAAAAGACTTCGACTATCTATGCCTCTGATAATTTGATATACCATCAGGGCATCCCTCAGCGTCCAATGCTCTGGTGAAAACATTCCACTTTTTCCAACCTCTCCCCATAGCTAATACACTCCATTCCAGGCAACACCCTAGTAAACTCCGTTTGCATCCTCACCAAAACTTCTATATCATTCCTATAGTATGGCGACCAAACTACACACAATAGTCCAAATGTGGCCGAACTAAAGTTTTATACAGCTGCAACATGACTTGCCAACTTTTCTACTCAATGCCTTAACCGATGAAGGCATTGCCACATGCCTTCTTTACTATTTTATCCACTTGTGTTACCACTTTCAGGGAACTATGGACTTGCACCCCAAGATTCCTCTGTATATCAATGCTGCTAAGAGTCCTCTCATTTACTGTACTGATTCCTCTTGCAGTTAACCTCACAAAATGCATCACCTCACGCTTGTCCAGATTAAACTCCATCTGCTATTTCTCCACCCAACTTTCCAACTAATGTATTTCCTGCTGTGTCCCTTGACAATCTTCCTCACCACCAATAACTCCACCAATTTTCATGTAGGCCGCAAACATACTAATCAAACCACCTACGTTTTCATCTAAATCATGACAGAGAACCAAGCACTGAACTTTGCAGAACGCTGCTGGTCACAGGTCTCTCATCAGAAAAACACCCCTCCCACAATTACCATCTATCTTCTGTGAACAAGCTAATTTTGTATCTAATTTATCAACTCACTGTGGATCCCATGTGAGTTAATCTTTTGGACCAGCCTATGAGAAATCTTGTCAAAAGCTTTAGTAAAGTCCATGAGGACTACATCCTATCATCAACAATCATCTTTGTTACTTCCTCAAAAAAACTCCAAGTTGTGAGACAAGACCTCCGCCCCAGCATAAAGCCATGCCGACTATCTCTAATAGGTCCATTCTTTTCCAAATGCAAGTAAATTCTGTCCCTAAGACTCTCCCAAAAATTTCCCTACCACTGCTCTAAAGCTCACCAGCCTCTAATTTCCTGGATTATCCCTGTTACCTTTCTGAATCAAAGGAATGACATCGGCAATTCTTCAACTTTCTGGGACCTCGCCAGTGTCTAAAGAGGATACAAAAATCACTGTAAAAGCCCCAGACATCTCGTCCCTTGTGTCTCTCAGATTCCTGGGTTAGATCCCATCAGTCCTTGGGAATTTATCTACCTTAATGTTTTTCAAGACATCCAACACCCCCTCCTTCCTTATTTTGCCACCAACATACCCCTCCTTAATCTTACCATCATCCACGTCCTTCTCATTGGTTAATACTGTTGCAAAGTACTCATTAAGAACCTCATCCACTTTTTCTGGTTTCATGCATAAATTCTTCTGTCCTTAAAATGACATACTCTTTCTCTAGCTACCCTATTGTTTCTATACACAAATAGAATACCTTGGGTTTCTTCTTATTCATACTTTCCAAGCAATTCATGGCCCCTTTTAATCCTCCTAATTCTTTAAGTTCTTTCTTGCATCCTTTATATTCCTCAAGGCTCGTGTCTTCAGCAATAATTTTCATTATGGTGTTAAATATATATTTTATTTCCAAATGCCAGATTATCCTCCCACTGCCAGGATTGAAAGTGGGTCTTTGGTCTATTTGAATGGATGGCGAGAACCTGTTAGAAATAATACCAGCCGTAGCCATCAGCCCTCATTTAGAACTACTGGAAAATAAAAGGCTCGGCTGAGGCTGCAGATAGTAGAAGAAAGTGCCTAAAGTTTGAGGTGCCTCGAAGGTCAGGTATGTATTTGCAGTTCCTGTGCCAGGGTTAGGCAGGCAGAACCCAACAAAAGGAGGGGTGAGTTTTCCAGCACTCATGCAGAGCCACAGAGTAGCCACTCCCATCAAGGGACACCACCATTGGCCATGGACACACCATTAAAAAAAGGCCCCAACCTTCATTGCTAGGAAGCTACAATTGTTTGTCTGGCAACTCATCACAGAGCAGCAGTCCACCTGATGCCTATTGAAGTACTGGACAGGGTGGAAAGCATTTGTGATTTAGTTACTTTTGATTGGTTTAATTGGTTGCCCACCACTTGTCATTCCCCTGTCAGAATAACCTATGGTGATAGGAAGACGTCAGGTTTCACATCTCCTGCTTTCTGATGCTAGTATACTAAGTATCCTGCCTCTTAGCTCGTCCCTATGGGGCTAGTAAGATCCAGCCCATAGATTCTCCAATGGGAGGGTCACGAGTATCTCAAACTAAGTTTTCAAGATAGAAATAAAAATAATAGGTCCTCCAGGATATTTGAAACTTCAAGTATCCTGAAGAATGAACAAATTTCATTCGAATTAAATGATTTCCTGATGAAGATGCTACTTTCTTGTTGTTATTATTGGGATTTGTTAGTAAAATTTCTATCTTGGTTGATCGCATATAGGTCTCACGTCCTCAGGTTTTTGTAGCAAATTAGCTATCAGACAATTAGCTGTAAACAGGTACAATATGCATTATTTCTTCAGATTCCAATAAGGGAAATAACTTTAACGATCACCAAACCAAACCACATAACATAAGCTCCCAACAGCACCTTCATCAAATAAGTCTACATTGTTCCGTTTACACAGCAGTGCACTTTGGCCCAACATTTGCACAAGGGCATAATGCTTGAGCATTGTGTTGAGGTTCTAACATTACTCAACAGTTGTACAAGTATGAACTTCAATCAAATTGAATAAATCTTATCATTGGCTCTCTGAATTATGACATTTCATGTTTGATTCTCTTTTTGCTCCCAATTTTTATTACTTTTCTTTCACTCACCGCTTTTTTTTACTTGTTCACAGCATGTGGTCATCATGGGCTAGGCCAACATTTATTGCCCAATCCTAATTGCCCAGAGAACTGTGAATTGCTATTGGTCTAGAGTCACATGTAGAACAGATAAGGTCAGAAGTTTATTCCATTAAGGACATTAGTGAACCAGGTGGGTTTTCTACATGGTTTAATAGTCATCATTAAACTCTTAATTCCAGATTTTTAATATGTTTAAATTCTACCATCTACCATATCAAATTCAGGTCCCCAGAACATTACCCTCATCTCTGGCTTAATGCTCTAGCTATAACACCACTAGGCCATCTCTTCCCACTTCACCACCGTGCCATGCACTAATTCTTGATTGAGAAAGTAAGCAAGTAACTTGATTCTAGAACTCTGCTAGTTACATATCTGACCTATTTGTTGGACCCCCTAGAAACAAATAATCTACTAGTATTCCCTCACCTAAGTGGCACATTCAGTAATTGGTTTGAGTGGCTCAAGTGGAATTTAAGTCTTATTAAGGAACTGCAAGACTCAATTGACATTTAATTACGGAAGTCCAAAGCATCTTCCCAGTATTGTGGTCTGTGCTGCAGTAGTAGTGTCCCTACCTTTGGGCCAGAGGTCCTGGATTCATGTCCTAACTACATCAGAGGTGTGTCATAATAAGACCATAAGACATAGGAACAGAAATTAGGCCATTCAGTCCATTGAGTCTGCTCCACCATTCAATCATGGCTGATAGTGGGAAAATGGGTTGAAGAACTTATTTATCTCTGTTTTAAATATACTCAATGACCTGGCCTCCAAAGCCTTCTGTGGCAATGAATTACACAGATTCACCACTCTTTGTCTAAAGAGGTTTCTCCTTATCTCCATTCTAAGAGGTCTTCCCTTTACTCTAAGGCTGTGTCTTCGAGTCCTCGTCTCCCCTGCCAATGTAGACACCTTCCTAACGTCCACGCTGTCCAGGCCGTTCAGTATTCTGAAAGTTTCAATCAGATCCCCCCTCATCCTTCTAAACTCCATCAAGAATAGATCCAGAGTCCTCAAACGTTCCTCATATGTTAAGTCTTTCATTCCCAGCATCACTCTCATGAATCTCCTCTGGACCCACTCCAGGGCCAATACATCTTTCCTGAGATATGGGGCCAAAATTGCTTACAATACTCCAAATGTGTCTGTTCAGAGCCTTATAAAGTCTCAGATGTACATCTCTGCTTCTATATTCTAGCCCTCTTGAGATGAATGAAACATTATATCTGCCTACCCAACTACCAACTCAACCTGCAAGTTTACCTCAAGAGAAACCTGGACTAGGACTCCCAAGTCCATTGAACTTCAGATGTCTGAATGTTCTCCCCATTTCAAAAATAGTCCATGCCTGTATTTTTCCTACCAAAGTACATGACTTCACACTTTCCCACATTGTATTTCAACTGCCATTTCTTTACCCACTCTCCTAACCTATCTAAATCTTTCGGCAGCCTTCCCGCCTCCTCAATACAAGCTGCCCCTCCACATATCCTTTGCAAACTTAGTCCGAATGCCCTCAGTTCCTTCATCCAAATCATTAATGTATAAAGTGAAAAGTTGTGGTCCCAACACCGACCCTTATGGAACACCACTCGTCACTGGCTTCCGTCCTGAGAAGGAACCTTGTATCCCCACTCTCTGCCTTCTGCCAGACAGCCAATCTTCTATCTATGCTAGTATCTGGCCTCTAACACCATAGGTCCTTATCTTACTCAGCAACCTCCTGTGCGGCACCTTCTGGAAGGCCTTATCAAAGGCCTTCTGGAAGTCCAGATAGATAACATCCATTGTCTGTCCTTAGTCTGAGCTGCTCGTTACCTCCTCAAAGAATTTTAACAGATTTGTCAAGCATGACTTCCCCTTAATGAAACCATGTTAATTTTGCCCTATTTTACCATGCACTTCCAAGTATTCAGAAATGGACTCCAAAATCTTCCCAATGACTGAGGACAAGCTAATCAGCCTATAATTTCCTGTCTTTTGCCTTGCTTCCTTCTTAAACAGGGGGGTTACATTAGTGATTTTCCAGTCCTCTGTGACGCTTCTTGACTCCAGTGATACCTGAAAGATCACTATTAAAGCCTCCACAATCTCTTCACACCTGGTCTACACGATAATATCCTTCAAAAAGTTGATTAAAAATATTCACCAGTGTTCCATATGATGCAAAAATATAAAAAATGGCTGGGGAAGAAAGACTTGCCATTAAAAAGTCTGGTTTCTTCCTTGACTTCTACAATTTCAAAAGGAATAATCTGTTGCAACAGTAAAAAAGAATGGTCAGATTTACAATTGACGTACACTGCATTTTCTCCTGTGAGCTCAAATGGGAAGGTAATTTACAAAGTGAGCAAATATTTAGAATTGTTCTATCACATTATCTATTCGCATATAGAATGCCGTTCTTAACTAAGGTACAATTGAACATTAATAGTAATGTTAAAGAGGACGTTTTTGGCTTATTAGATCTTTTCCCTTCCTGTGATTCAGAGCTCTGGGTTCATATCCCACTCCAGGAATTGGCCAAAGAAGACATATCCATAACAAGGCCAAACAGTTTGAGTGATTATACAAGTGCATTCTGCTCAAGCAAACTGGATTTCTTGGGGTCTAATTGGCCCAACTGGCTGGGTGGCAAGGGTGGGTCAGACTGTTGTCAATAGAATAGTTGGAATGGATTTTAGACTAGTCTCCTTACTCTAGAGGTCATTGTGCTATGGGTTAGAAACTTTATTGCTGGAACAGCACAGCAGGTCAGGCAGCATCCAGGGAACAGGAGATTCGACGTTTCGGGCACAGGCCCTTCTTCAGGAAAACGTCGAATCTCTTGTTCCCTGGATGCTGCCTGACCTGCTGTGCTGTTCCAGCAATAAAGTTTCAACTTTGATCTCCAGCATCTGCAGACCTCACTTTCTCCTGCTATGGGTTAGAACTGTCTTTGCTCAGAAAACTGAAGAAGTGTTGTGAACAGATGCAAAGTTAATAACAATTCATGAGTTTCAGTCAACTGTGTGAAGTCACAGAAATCCGATATAGATAGGTCAAATATATATTCGTTGAAAACATTCACTTAATTAGATTTTCCAATTTCAGTCCTTCAGTAAATATAATAATGCAAAGGTGTTTACAGTGCTGTTGGGAAGGAAGTTCCAGGAATTTAACCCAACAACGGTGAAGGAACAGGATCTAGTTCCATGTCAGAAGGATTTGTAGCTTGTAGAGCATCATGCAGGAGGTCATGTTCCCATGCATCTGCTGATCTTGTTCTTCTTTATGGTAGAGACTGCAGGTGTGGAAGAGTTTTGATAAGTTGCTACAATGTATCTTGTAGTTGATACACAATGACAGCAGTCATTATGTTTCATCTAACTTCCATGTAACCATAATGAGGCATAGGTTGTAAGTTTGCTCGCTGAGCTGGCAGGTTTGCTTTCAGATGTTTAATCACCATGCTAGGTAACATCATCAGTGAGCCTCCTGTGAAGCGCTGGTGTTCTGTCCGTTTTCTGTTTATCTGTCTTGGTCTGTTAAGATGGGTGATATCATTTTTCTCAGAGGTTGGTAAATGGAGTTCAAATCTGTGTGTTTATCGATGGAGTTCCAGTTTGAATGCCAGGCCTCTAGGAATTCCCATCCGTTCTCTGTTTGGCCTGACCTAGGATGGATGTGTTGTCCCAATCAAAGTGGTGTCCCTCTTCCTCTGTTATGTAAGGATACTAGTGATAGTGGGTCATGTCTTTTGGTGGCTAGTTGGTGTTTGTGTATCCTATTGGCTAGTTCTCTGCCTGTCTGTCCAATGTAGTGTTTGTTACACTCCTTGCATGGTATTTTGTAAATTACATTCGTTTTGCTGGTTGTTGGTATAGGGTCCTTTAGGTTCATCAGTAGCTGATTCAATGTGTTGGTAGATTTGTGGGTGACAATGATGTCAAGGGTCAGAGTACTCTGGTAGTCATCTCAGAGATGTCTTTGATGTATGGCAGTGTGGCTAGGGTTTCGGGGCTTGTTGTGTCTACTTGTTTGGGTTTTGTTGTTTAAGAATCGGCGGACGTGTTTATTGAGTACCTGTCCTTCTTGAAGATACTGTATAGGTATTTTTCTTCTGCTGTTCATAGTTCCTGGGTGCTACAGTAGGTTGTGGCCCGTTTAAATAATGTCCTGATGCAGTTGCATTTGTGGGTGTTGGGATGATTACTTCTGTAGTTAAGTATCTAGTCTGTGTGTGTTGCTTTCCTGTAGATGCTGGTCTGCAGTTCTCCATTAATTGTTCGTTCCACTGTGACATCTAGAAAGGGGAGTCTGTTGATGATCTCTTCATATTTTGTGAAATTTATGCCAGTAAGGATGTTGTTGATGATGTTATAGGTTTCTTCTTTATTCCGTTTTGTGATGACAAGACACATAAATAGAAAGCGGGACGAACACCAGTGCTTCACAGGAGGCTCACTGATGGTGTGACCTAGCATGGTGACAAAACATCTGAAATCAAACCTCCCAACTCAGCGAGCAAGGTTACAACCTGAACCTCAGCCTGAGCTATAAACATTCTCAAAACTTGCATAATGAGGCATGCCAGTACATTTATCTTTCTAAGCGAGTCTCAATCAATAACAAAGATACACATATGAACAAATGAAACCAATGTGAAATATTGACCTATCTATACTGGATTTTACATCTGTGACTTCATACAGTTGACTGACACTCAAAATTATTATTAATGTTGCATCTGTTCACAGCACTTCTTCAGTAACTTTTGTAACTGAATTCAAAAGAAGTCATACTGGACTCAAAACATTAACTCTGTTTCTCTCTCCCCAGATGCTGCCAGATATGCTGAGTTTCATCAGCATTTTCTGTGTTTGCTTCAGAATTCCACAGTACTGTGTTCTTACTTCTATAATATGTTTGGCTTCACGCTGTCAGCTGATTTGCAAAAACCCTCATCGTTGCCTTTGTGACTTCTCATCTTGATTATTCAATCACTCTTCTAGCTGGATTCCCACATTCTACCCACTAACCTTTACTGATTGTTACTTAACCCACAGTAAGTCACTTACCCATAATCCCTGTGCCTGCTGACCGACATTAGTTCCCAGTCTTATCCTTGTTTTCAATTCCCTCCTTCCCAACTTCCTTCCCAACAGCACTGTCAACACCTTTCCTCATCTCTGTAATCTCCCCCAATATTACAACATTACATGTTAACTGCTCTCATGTTTGTGCATTCTCTGTTATAATTGCTTCAACAATAGTCAATGTTTTCAGAAGGCTAGGTTCTAAGTTCTGGAATTGCCTCATTTGCCTTTCCACCTCTCACTTTCCTCCTTTAAAGCACTTACTAAAATCTACCTCTTTTTATCTCTTGGCTTGGCTTGGCTTCTTAATTAATGTATTGTCTTGTGAAGTACCTTGGGGTGTTCCAATATATTAAAAGGATGTGTGATTGTAAATTCTATGTATATCAGCAATCCTCATTGTAAATTATTCCCTTTACAATAAAAATTGGCTCAAGGGATTAGAAACAAAAAAAACTGCAGATGCTGGAATCCAAACTGGACAGACAGCATCAGGAGGTGCAGAAGTCGACGTTTTGGATATAATGACCATTCACCTGCCTCTCTTCCAACCGAGTTTACTGCATCAGGTGTTCCCTATGTGGTCTTTTCTACAGCAGAGAGACAGAACATAAACTTAGGGAACAGTCCACAGGGTTCGACCGGACCTCCCAGTCACTGCCCATTTCAATTCCCTCAACGACCCCCTTTCCGACATGACCATCCTTGGCCTCCTCCATTGCCAAAACAAACCACAGCTCCTTAGCTTCCATCTGAGCACCCTATAGCCTGGAGGACAACATTGAGTTATCCAATTTCAAATAACCTCCCTCCCCATCCCCTGACTCTCTTCCCATTCCTCCCCCTGCCTTCCACTGCTCCCTGCGACCAACCGGATTCATCCATCCCATTGACCAACCAGGTCATACCCTCTCCATCTTCACCTATCCCCACTTCACCACCCTGCCCCACACCTCCCACTTTATCTACAGCTCCCCTCACATCCATCCCCAATCCTGAAGAAGGCTTATACCCAAAACATCGATTTCTGCACCTCCTGATGCTGCCTGGCTTGTTGTCTTCTTCCAGCCTCCTGTCTATCCACTACTCAAGGGATTAGAAAGCAGCTACCAGCACACATTTCTATGCTCTCAAAGTGCATTCTTGTGTTAATTGCTACTGTTTCCCCTGAGTGTCAGCATTTGGACACATGATGTTGCAGTGCTATGGTGTGTAGTGGTGATGTGTATGACACTGCATTGATTGTGTAATGCTCATCTGCAGTGTTTTATTTAAATTTGCATCTTGTGGGCTTCAGAACGTTTTTTTTTAAATGCAGCCTTCATGCAAAACTTTGTGCTAAATATTGTTAAATTTGTCTGTGTAAAAGACACCTGACATTGTTAAATCTGTTTTTCTCCTTTCATGTTTATAAGGAGCTGACATTCTCCAGCAACGTCCAGCAGGTGATGTCAGAGTCCCAAGCAGCCCTAAAGCTTAAATAACTCAGCTCTGTTGGTGGCTATATTAAATACATTATGAATTTAAAAGAATTGTTTTTATTTAGCAGTCTTCCTGTGCTGGTAGTTAAGGATTAGTAATTCAATATTCCCAAACAATCTTAAATACTATATTTGTAAATTAATAAATATAATATAATTGTCATGTCATGCCCAAGACTCATAGTGCACATCAACACAATCACAAAGACAAAAACCCGGAAAACCCTCTGCCTTATTAAATCTATTAAGCATGAATACATGTACCTTCTGTGCTTTAGACAACTATGACACTAAGTTATGACTGTCATCAATGCAAAGCCAAGCAATTTATTACAATTTTCTTCTCTTATATGGAAGTCAATAAGTAAAAGCTGACTGTCATTACTAAATTATTTGACAGGATAGGAAGGTTGCATTGCATCGTGTAGATTATTTGCCAACACATACTCATAACTCAGGAGAAAGTGAGGACTGCAGATGCTGGAGACCAGAGTTGAAAAATGTGGTGCTGGAAAAACACAGCAGGCCAGGCAGCATCCGAGGAGCAGGAGAATCGACGTTTCGGGCATAAGCCCTTCTTCGAGTTTATGCCCGAAACGTCGATTCTCCTGCTCTTCGGATGCTGCCTGGCCTGCTGTGTTTTTCCAGCACCACATTTTTCAATACTCATAACTCAATTTGTTTTACATCAAATTATAAGGAGAAATTATAATTTTTAAAATGTCACTACATATTTAAATTCAAAAGTGATATTATGGTACTAAACCTATTAAACAGTGTTTGTTATCTCTGATAACCTTGTTAACCAATAACTGTCACAAATTAACATTAATAATAGCTGATTTAAAACAATAGCATTTTACAAGTTTGCTGATTTCGAGTGAGTATTTGAACTGACTGAGTCCTTTCCACGAAATGTGCACGTATATGTAAATATAGATACACATTTTTAAAATGATATGGAGTTGCCTGATAACAGTGACTTCATCTGATGAAGGAACAGTACTGCACAGCTTGTGCTTTCAAATAAACCTGTTGGACTATAACCTGGTGTGTGTGTGTGACTTCATTTGTTTCAAAATACAGCAATCGTAATGACAACAATATGACCTTATAGCAAAAATGTTACTTGCAACCTTGCCTCTTCTACAGTGCGATATAGATTTCTTTTACAAAGCTTATCACAAAAACACGTGGGATAATTTGACCCGCTGGTTTACTACAACTGGATGGCAGGTCGCGTGTGTTGTGCGCTTTCTTGCAGGGACCGCTCCGCCTACCCTTTTCGCAATGTTGACGCAATCTATAAATAGTAGAACAAAAGGACAACTTCCTTGAAGCTTGCTGAAACTGCATAAAAGGGTAAATGTTGACGTTGGGAAAACATAAGCGTTGATATTTTTGCGAAGATTGTTTTTATTTTAAAGAGTACACATTCTAAGACTTGGATTACATGAGATGTTCGCGAGTCAGTAAGTGTCTCACACTGTTTTCTTCTATTAAAACTCAGGAAGTATTTAGTCATGTACCTGTGTGAATTTTATCAAAGACTGTTGTTTCTTTTGTCCAGTACTTGAAAGATTACTTAGATACAAAACAGACTAGTTGTGGAGCGTTCAACTTATGTGATGAGTGTGAAGCGTATTCCTAAACAGTGCATATTTGGAGTATATTAAATCGTACCCTTTCGGGCATCAACTTGATTGTAGTAATTGTGCCTAACGACGGTATGACGCAATTACAGGCTTTAATTTTAAAACAGCTGATACAAAATTCTTTACTGCAAAATGACATTCGCACATAATACTCCGGTTTGTTTATGTCGATTTTTCACGTAGATAATTTGTCCACTCTTAATCCGTATATTACTATCGAGCTAAACTGTGGAACTGATGTTAGAATGTCCGTAATTACTGGAGAAACGTGATACGTTGTTTATTTGTTTGTTTGAAGTCGGGTTAAAACATAAGGGAAAAGAGAATAAGCGTACGACTGCTCTCTGTTTACCTCTGTTATTAAACTAACATCGCCGGATAGTGCAGCATGTGTAAGCACAGCACACCTTAGCTAAGGTAACATAAAGCAATCTGGCAACATTGTAGAGAAGCAATAATACTACCGTATTTACATTGATACACAGAGGTACTCTGCGTAAGGAGATTGACAGACCGAACTTCCATACAATAGTCAATTTAGAACTGGGAAAATTCCAAATTAGGATAGTGATGGCGTCACCGACCCAATCATCAATGTTCAGCGTGGCCATGAGGGTGGGACATCCGCTTTCGCGGAGTACTTTGTTCCAAACAATAAGCCATTTACAATACTAAGACTGGAAGAGGGTAGATGTTATGTTTTATAATGACCGATTCAAAGTAGAACTTAGGCAAGTAGGCCTGCGTGTGGATGAAATAAACGGAAAGTATCGCTACAAACCAAGTTCGTATTATCATCGGACTACTTGACGATGGGTTGGATTTTTATTTTAAAAGTTAGGAAAAACAATATTTACAAATGTAGTTCTGTTAAACATTGGTGCTGTAAGTGTAAATATTACAAATAGCACCGTGGTTAAACGACTGTAACTCAAAGCACGATTGAGGAGCAGGTCCTTAGTACCCGAAAATGTTTATTCTGGTGGAAGTTTGGTACAGCAAATGCAAGATACAGTGCTTTTAAGCAAAGAAAATAGGTCTCGTGCAGTCTGGTTTAGAAATACATTTTATCTTACAGGTTACTACAATCATCCTGTTGAAACAGACCAGTAAAAAGTTGTTGTCGGTACGGCATATTTAGAGGCACTTTTTGTGAGCGGTTCGTTTTCCGCAATCTTGTTTGTTTGCATTTTAAGGGCGTATTTCTGTATCATGCACCATTTTAGCTACCTGGAAAAATTCAACAATCTGGACAGTTAATGTTTGAAAATTCCTATGGTTATACTTTAGCACCAGCAATCTTAATGTTGACAAGACAATATTTATGTTTCCAATTAACTACGAAATTTCTGCCTATCTAAAAGCGGAACCACTGTTGATCGTTCTGGTGAAATTGAGTCCCCCCCCCCCCCCCCCCTTCTATTGGTCTGATCAAAACAGAACACTTCTCCGACAGAGACTTCGAATTCGTTCCAAACGTGAAAGGATTCATTGAAACGGTTATCTGAGCACTGGTACAGTTTGCTCAAATATTAACTACTAGCTATTAGAATTTGTTTTCCAACTACATAGAATTGGAACACAGCTATCATTGATCATGGGTTACATTTAAGAACCTCTTTGCATTAATGCAATAAGGTCCCAGAATGCTTCACAGGAGTATTCCATTAACAAACTTTCACACTGACCCCCAATATCTCCTAATGTTACTCCATGACCATTTGCTAGGTCAGATTTAAAAATTGAGAAGTCTGAGTTGAAAAGGGGAAAAGAGGTAGAGGTTTAGTTCAGGAATTCAGATGGTTAGATTTTTGACAGCTGAAGACCTGATCAAATGATGGAATAATTTAAAATTTGGATTACCAAAATTTGTGAAGCATAGAAGGGTTTCAGAGGAGATCACAGAATTAAGAAGAGGCATGTCCACAGAAAAATCCTTGGTTTGAAATTTCTTTTATCCACGAATCTGTGTTGATCAGTAAGTACAAGGGCTTCAGGTGAATGGAAATTAGGGCTTAGACTGCAGAGTTCTGACTTGACTGTTAGTAGAATGTGAAATGTTTGTGTGCTTCAGCTATACAAGGCATTAGTGGGACTATATCAGGAGAACAGTGTATAGTTTAGTCTACTGAGCTACAGAAGGATGTAAATGGGTTGGAAGCAGTCTAAAGAACCTTCACTCAACTAATGCCTGGTTTGGATGGGCCGTCTTGTGAAGAAGATTGGACAACCCAGGCTTGTATCCACTAGAGTTTGTAAAATGGGGGCGGCACGGTGGCTCAGTGGTTAGCACTGCTGCCTCAGCAGCAGGGCCCCAGGTTCAATTCCAGCCTCGAGCGACTGACTATGTGGTGTTTGCACATTCTCCCTGTCTGGTTTCCTCCCACAATCCAAAAATGTGCAGGTTAGGCAAATTGGCCATGCTAAATTGCCCATAGTGTGAGGTGCATTAGTCAGGGGTTAAATACAGGGAATGGGTCTGGGTGGGTCACTCTTCGGAGGGTCGGTGTGGTCTTGTTGGGCCAAAGGGCCTGTTTCCATACTGTAGGGAATCTAATCTAATATTAAAAAATGAGATGATTTGATTCGAAATGTAGGATCCTGAGGGGTCTTGACAGTGTTTGAAGAAAATGTTTCCTTTTATTGAAAAATCTACAACCGGGGTCCCCCATTTAAGACAGATAGAAATTTCTTGTTTCTCTCAGGATTGAGAGTCTTTGCAACTCTGTCCCTCAAAAGTGAAAGCAAACTCTTTGAAACATTATTAAGCCACAGGAAGATTGATTCTAGATAAGCAAGCGTGAAAGGTTACTGAGGTAGATGGGATTGTAAAGTGATCGGATCAGCCATTGCCTTATTGAATGGCAGAACAAGCTTGAGGAACTGAGTGGTCTATTCCTGTACTTTTTTCTTTTTTCAGAATAGTTTAGTTGAGGTAACTAAAACGTGGATGAGCATTTCCGCAGTAGATAGTGGAGGTGGGGAAACGTTGTGCAACATTGGATATGAAATGGGCAAAATTAGAGATGGAATGGATGTGCGGGTGGGAGTTCATCTCTGATTCAGATATAACATCATAATTGCAAACAATCTTTTTCCTCTTTTGGTCTTCCCAGTATTTCATTGGAAGATTCTGCTTTTCTAGTACTTGGTGTTGGTTAAGTTCTCCTAGAGCTTGGAGACAGAGGGTTCCAAGGAGGTAATGATGACACAGTTGTTTTTCAACAGCTTAAATGCTCATGCTTTTTGCTGCTGAGAGTCAAAACATGAATAGAGGGATCCCAGGTTAGATTCTTTGGCAACAGGGAATAATGGTGTAGATCAAGAAGATAAAACTATTTCTTGTGATTGACTGACTGGAAATAGACATGCAATCCTACTTAGCTGGATGACCATGGCTAGGTGTTAGAGGAGAATGTTGTGGTCAACTGTAAAAAGCTGCAGACAAGGAGGAAAAAGTTCATTTTCTTCACAGCCTTTGTTTTTCTTAGTTCTGGAGTTAAAGCTATCCAAAGCGTAAAGATTAATTCATAAGTATAGGTTTATTTTTCAAAAGATGTTTTGGTATAGGATATTCATACTATCACAGGAGTAAAGCTAAGACAAACATAGTTTTAATGTTTGATATCCAATTTACATTTATGGTAAGTCAAAGCTGTTCCATCACAATTGTCAACAGTAAACTCATTCCTGTTTACATCCTTTGTTTGATAACAAAGCACAAATCTCAAAAGACAAGAATGGTCATACAGCCTATGTAAATATAGAAATCTACTACACTGCTGTCAGCCTAGAACAATTGCATCACCTTGTCTCCACCACTGCATTCTGAATATCCAGATACTGATTCTGTCTAGCAAGAGAAAGTATATCCTTATATTAATTACCACCATATTTTGCCACTTTATATTTGCTTCCTTGACCTGAAGCCATGTGTTAACCTAAGCTGCAAATTTACCTTTTCTATTCATTGTATTTTACATAGTTACATGAGCCCTTCTCATTTTTGCTTCATTTCAAGGCAAAGAATGAGTTGTAGTGAGTTTGTGCATCCTTGTAACTCATTTGCAAAACTCTATATAAAGCATTGAAGGTCACTGCAAAAGACTGAAAGGGGTGAAACCCTTTACTGTATAAAACATTTTTGTGACAAACAGAATGCTGGAGAAACATAGCACATCTGGCATTTGTGGAAAGAAAAAGTTAATTTTTCCGAGTCCAGTAAGACACTCCAGCATTCTGAAGAAGAGCTATTCTGAACTAAATGCAAACTCTGTTTCTCACTGTAGAGATGTGGCCAGACTTGTTGAGTTTCTCCAGCATTCTTCAGACTTTCAGTAGGTACATTATTTTAACTATTATTTCTTTTGTGATAAAGAGGAACTTCAGCTATTTGCCATTTAGTGCACTCACACTTCCACCCTCCTCTTTCCTTCCTCATTAATTGCTTAACATTTCAATTAGACCAAAGTATAGTAGTATTATGATCAGTATTTCAGTTGGGAGAGTGTTATTCTGAAGATCTCAAGGTCCCTGGTTTGTTCCCATTGTGGCAAAGTGCAGTGTTTGGAATCTTGTAGTACAGTGTTCCTACATCTGGACAAGAAGGTCCAGGTTCAAGTCCTGAAAGTGTCATAACATGTCAAAACAAGTTCATTAAAAATAACTTCAATAGCACTGACTACTGCCATACTAGTTTGAAAACACCTTATTTGGTCTGAATTTTTTTGAAGTTAACCAGACTCTGGACTGGTTAATACTTTTGGATGGGAGACCATCTGAGAATGCCAGAGGCATTAAGTTTTTGAGGGTCTTATGGGACCGTGATACTAGACCTATCTCTGGGGCCAGATAGTCTGTTTTCAAGTTCCACCTGCTTCAAAAATGTTATAATATGTCTAAACCAGTTGATTAAAAATATCTATGATAGCACTGTGTGGCTGGGGTAAAGACACTTTGTGTAATTTAACAAGAACTGGTTGAACAGCTGCTGTTTTTCTCATGTATTCCTTTTAAAAACACTCATCATGTTTCTGTAATTATAAAACTTGAAATTTTATAAGCAATTCAGAAAGTTTTTGATATTCCCTACATTGCTAAATGAACATGCTGTCTGCTTTCAAATGCCACCATCTAACTGCTGTTTATTGCCAGTCTACTCTGGGTAACCTTTGACATAGCTGAGCTTGCTAACTAATGAACCTGTTTCCAATCTCCCTTTCCTCTCCAAAGCCCTCAAACATGCTGTCATCCCAAATTCATGCCCATTTATCCTAGAACTCTGAATCTCTCCAAGTTTCTACCCCTGCCACAACACTGAAATAGCTCTCAATGTCATAAATTTTGTCTTGTGTGACAGTGACAATAATGGCAATTCTTTTACTACATGTCTACAACATTTTATATTTTGAACACTAGCTTCCTACAAAGCATGGCCATTTTTCCAATTCAGAAAACGGCACTCCAAAGCAGTTATGAATGAAGTTCAAGTCCTATAGCATGGAGACTGGCCCTTTGGCTCAAACTGGTCCATGCAAACCAAAATGTCCATCAGCTAACCCCATTTTCCTGCACTTGGCCCATATCCTTCTTAACCTTTCCTATCCATGTTTTTGTCCAAATGCCTTTTAAATGTTGTTAATATACCTGCCTCAACCACTTCTGCTGGCAGCTCATTCCACATGCATATCATGCTGTGTTTTTCTTTTTTTTTTAAAAAAAGGTTGCCCTTCAGGTTCCCTTTTATTCTTTCCCTTCTAACCTTAAACTGACATCCTCTAGTACTTTATTCCCCAACCCTGGGAAAAAGACTGAGTGCATTCCACCCTATCCATGCCTCTCATTATTTTAAACACTTCTATAAGATCCCCATCTTTGTTTTCTACGCTCCGAAGAAAGTCCTAGCTTGGCTGACCTCTCCCTATATCTCAAATCCTTGAGTCCTGGCAACATCCTTATAAATTTCTTCTGCACTCCTTCCAGTTTAATAACCTTCCTATAGCAAGGTGACCAAAACTGAACGCAATACTCCCAAGTGTGACCCCACTAAGACTTGTAAACAGCAACATAACGTCCCAACTCCCTGACTGAAGGCCAGTGTGCCAAAAGCCTCCTTCACTGCCCTGTCTACCTGTGACTCGACTTTCAGAACTGTGAACCTGAATACCAAGGTCCCTCTGTTCCACTGCACTCCTTAAGGCCCTACCATTCATCATGGAACTCTTACCTTGATTTGACTTTCCAAAATGCAAGACCTCACACCGATCTATATTAATCTCCATTTTCTATTTCTTGGCCCACTTCCCCAGCTGATCAAGGTCCTGCTGCAATTTCTGACCATCTTCCTCACTGCCCCACAATATCTCCTATTTTAGTGGCATCTGCAAACTTTCTAATCATGCCTTGTACATTCTCATCCAAATCATTGATAAATAACAAACCGTAATGGGTCCGCACCAAACCCTGAGACACTTCACTAGTCACAGGCCTCTAGTCCGACAAACATCCTTCCACTACTACTCTCTGCTTCCTACCATCAAGTGAATTGTGTATCCAATTTGCCAGCTACTCCCGGATTCTGTGCTCTAACCTTCTAGAGCAGCCTACTATGTGAAACCTTATCAAAGGCCTTACTGAAATCCATACAGACTGGGACTAATGCCCTACCGTTGTCAACCTTCCTGATCACTTCATCAAAGAACTCTAACAAACAGTTCTGTATAGGATTCAACATTCTACTGTCTAATCTCGTCACTTTTTAAAGTTCTGCTATTCATGTTCTAACCCATACCTTGTGTTCACTGACCTAGACTAGTTTCCCCCTGAGCAATGCCTTTCACTAACAAAATGCTTTTTCTTTCCCCTGAAATCACTCCCTCATCTCAATCCTTCAAGTCTCAGTAATTTCCTTGAACCTTACAACTTGAGATATGAGAGTTGTTCAATTGGCGACAACGTCTTCAGCTTCCAAGGCCCAAAATTCTGGAAGCCACTGCTTTTTTGCTGCTTCTTAAGATGTTCCTTAAGCCTTGCTACTAAGAGACTTTAGTCATTGGCCTTAATATTTCCTTCTGGCTCCAGGTTTGTTTATTATTTTTTCTGTAAAGAGCTTCAGATATTTCACTAATGTTAATGGTTCTAGTTACATGTTGTTAGTGACTAGCTTTAGTGTCAGAATCATAGAATGACTGGAGCCCTCAAGCTTTCAACCCATCCTGTCTGCTGGCTATTTGCTAAAGCAACTCTGCCAGCCCCAATTTCCCTCCCTTTTCCTAAACCTTGCAGATTTTCTCTTTGGGTACTAATCAATTTTATTTTAAAAGCAATGATTAAATTAGTTACCACCACACTAAGTGCAGTTCAGATCCTAACCACTTGGTTGTATTTTTTTAAATTTGTTTCTTGAGTTGCGTTTGTTACTTTCTTCAATTGCTATCTTTTGGTTCTTGATCCTTCTGCCATTGAAAACCGTTTGTCTCTATCTAACCTGAGAAACCTCATGGCTCTCGTTTTTCTTCCTTCTTACTATTTAAATTGCCATAGATGATTTTTGGATTCCCCTTTCTGATAGCTCCCTTTTATTGTGTTTCTTCTTAGTTTCATTTTCATATCTCCCCTTAACTTTCAATATTCTGCCTGTTTCTCACTTAGTGTCATCCTGAGACCTGTCATACATGTCATTTTCTGCTTCGCCTGTCATGCAATGAGTTTTGGCATTGGTTGTCTTTCCTTTCTCTCTCCTCAGTTTTTGAGAATTTATTTCCAATGCAGCCCGTTAGTTTGTTACAGCTGTGCCTAGCAATATTTGATTCCAATTTACCTTGTCAAGGTCTAATCTCACCCCAATGAAATTGGTCCTTTTCCAATTGAATATCTTTAAACTACAGTTGCTCCTTGTCCTTTCAATAGCGAGCCATAATACTATGATCACAATTCCCCAAACATTGCTCTGATCTCTTGACCCACCTCCCTTCCCAGATTCAAATCTAGCAATGCTTCCATCTGTGTTGGCCTGAAAACATAATGATCAAAAGAAAATGCTACCGAATGCACTTCAGAAGCTTTCTTCTGTTCCCTTTACAGTATATTACCATCCTAATCTACTCAATAGTGCTCCTATACTACTAACTTTCCTGCAAATTCACACTTCTGCTTTTTCCTATTGGTGACCAATAGAATACAAGCAGGAGTGTAATTGTACCTTGCTTCTCAACTGAAACCAATTGTAACCATATTGACACCATTGTCAATATTAAACAGTACTAACTCTCCTCTTAGTTCTGTTTTCCTGAAGTAGAAACTCTTCCCTCAGAGCAATGATAACTCATTTTTAATATATTTTTATAAATGGAATTTACAACTACTAACCTCAAGCTTTCAATTTAATTATCAAATTCACATTGGGTCAAGTGTAGCATTTTGAATCCTGTTGACTTCTGTCCTGATAAGTGGTGATTAGGACTTTAACAATCCAGCATGATGCTCCACTGGACATAAATGTAGCTGGACACAATTCCTGGAATTGTAAAGAATGTGTAGCATTAATTACCATGTTCATATAAAATGATTACAGTCAGTTTTATATTGTTACCTCTTAGTCTGTTGACTAGCATGTGAATATTTCGACCACTTGGATCAAAGAATAGTTTTACCCATACCGATTTATTATGCAAGTGTGACTCAACTCGTCCCACTCCCATGTACCATTCTAGAAGCCATGCCATTTTGTTTCTTTTTGAGTGCCTATTTGCATCACATTTGAAGCCACTGGTGGACATTGTACATGCAATGCATTCTTAGGCCCTAACCATTTAGTGTGTTTTTATTTCTCTTCCCAAAAAGATTAATTTCCTCAAGCAATCTTTTTGTTCATTTACCAATCATCTTAAATCCACATCCTTGAATTCTTCTTCCATCTGAAAGTACAAATAGTTTCTCTCCATTTATTTAGCTGAGACCCTGCATGATATTGCACACACATCAAGTCTCTAAAGCATTCCAAAAGGACTAAATGTTCTAGGGGCAAAAGGTGGAGAGAAAATAAATATACAACAAATATCACTAGATGACAGTGCTTGGGAAATGACTACGACTAAAGACCAATAAGCCCCAAACCTGATGTAGTACATTCTAGGATATTAAAGGAACTAGCTACAGAGATAGTGAATACCTTGATAGTAATCTTCCAGTAATCCTTAGATTCAGGAAAAATCCCAGAATATTGGAAAACTGCAAATGTAAACTTTTTCTTATAAGATAGTTATTGGCAATTAGTTTAACTTCTATTTTTGGGAAAATGTTAGTCTGTTAAAGGATGAAATAGCAGAGCATTTAGAAATACAAAACATGATTAAGCAGATTCACCATCGCTTCATGAAGAAGAAATCATGCCTGACAAATTTACTAAGTCTTTGAGGAGACAGCAAACAGGATGGATAGAGAGGAAGCAGTGGATATAATATTTGGCTTTTCATAACTCGTTTAATAAGGTACCACACAATCATTTAATAAGCTAAGATTAGGGTCCCTGGTGTTGAAGGTAGCATGGCTAGATGACTGGCTAAGTAATGGATTTGAGATAAAGGAGACACTTTCAGGGTGGCAGTCCTTAACTAGCGGTGTGCCACTGATCAGCATTGGGGCCACAATTATTTACCATATAAATCAAATTATTTGAATGAGGAAAGTGCATATACAAATCACCAGGTTTGCAGTTGACACAAATAGGTGGGAAGGCAATTGGTAAGGATAATGAAGGGCTCCTGTCCCAAACGTCGATTTTCCTGCTCCTTAGATGCTGCATGACCTGCTGTGCTTTTCCAGCACCACTCTATTCTTGACTCTACTCTGCAGTCCTCACGTTTTCGCCAAGGATAATATCTGTCTGCAGACAGCTATAGACAAGTTAAGCAAGTGGGCAAAAACATGGTGAATGGAATAAAATATGAAGTGGTGCATTTTGGTAGGAAGATGAAGATTACTTAAATGGAGAAAGACTGCAGGAATGCAACAGAACAAAGGATTTGGGAGTCTTCATTCATGAATCACAAAAAGCTAGCATTCAAGTTCAACTACTATTGGGAAGGCAAATGGAATGTTGGCCTTATTTCAAAGGGAATGGAGTATAAAAGCAGGGAGGTTTTGCTAAAACTACACAACCCATTAGTCAAACTCCAGCTGGAATACGGAACAATTTTGGGCCCCTTTTTTCTGAGAGATGCTGGCATTGGAAGGCAGATTCAGGGAAGATTTTCTAAACTGATGCAAGTTGTGGAGGGATTTCTTGAAGTTGGATAGATTGAGTTTGTACTTTTTGGGAAAACAAAACAACGAGGCACCCTTATTGAATACATAAGATTCTTGGGTCCCTTGACAGGGTAGATGCAGAAGAATTGTTTGCCCTTGTGGAGATGTTTATAAAGCAGAGAGCATTATCTCAGAATAGGGGCTTATGTATTTTAAAATAAGTGAGGAATTTCTTGTCAGGAGATGGGTGTTTGTGAATTTGTGGAATTCTTTATTGTAGAAGGCTGTCAACTGAGTCCCTAGATATATTTAGGGCTGAGAGTGTTTTTAAAAAGAAATTGAATCTAGGGTTATGGGGGAAAAGGTAGGAAAGTGAAGTTGGAGAATTGAGATCAGTCATGAATGACAGAGCAGACTCAATGGACTGAATGGCCTACATCTGCTTCTATAATCTTACGGTCTAACCCACCTCTTCTCCCATATATCTGCGCAACTGTTCCTCCCACCAACCATTTTCATAAGTGGGTGACTGCAAAGAAACTCTTGCTAATATTGTTAGGGTTTGAATGCATTTGTGTGAAAAAATGCAAATCTTTTACCAGTGAAGTCAACATGCTATATAGTTTTAATGCACTTTGTCAGTTGGAGAAAATTATAATTTTTAAACTTGTTCTTTACTTTATTGACCAAGCTGACTGACTTCCAACATCTTTTTAAAATGACTTGCCAAATACAATAAGCAATCACTTAGTTGTGAGGGCACATTTGTCATTGATAATTTACCCACAATCATCTGCCACAAATTAACTTTAGAAAAGGAGTTCATTCCATGCCCTACCCCCACTTTTTAAAAAAAGATTGTTTGTGTATAATTTAATCTGGTACTTATCCTCAAAATTGTGTGTCCTGGGTTACATAAACATTTGTAGAAGAATGGAGGATTTAGCCACTTGGGCTGCTCACATTCATATTGTATTGTCCTGTTTATAGCTGATTTTTCCTTACTATTACTCTATTTAAACTAAACTGTTTTGCAACATTAGAAAAAGGATAAACTTCTATATTATGTTCCTTTGGTATCTCAAACAAATATAAACCTCAGTTTCCTTGCGTGTCAAACAATTACTATCAGAGGGAAGAGAAAATAAGTGTCTTCCATCAATCGTCTGCAAGTGTAGGTCATAACTAATCATGAGTAACTGCAAGAATACCCAACTTGAATAATTGTGCATTTTCTACCTCCACTGGAATTTTCAGATCTACCCTACCTCTCCCTTAGATTCAGAGTGAAAATTAATATCAACTGTGAACACTTTGTGCTACTTCACAAACACTCTAATAATGTCTGAACACTGAGTTGTGGACAATTTATGAAAACAATGGCTAAATAAAAATACTACAGCAACAGTAGGGCTCTAAAATTAAACTTCCATTCAGGTTAATGGAGAAATTGATTTTTAAATCTAGAATTGTTTCAGTGATCAGATTTCGCAGGAAATTCTCGATGGTGCAATGGCGTCCCACTGGAGGCATAGGTGCTCATACTTCAGCCAATGGACCACAACCAACTGATTTGTCAAAAGTTCTTTACCCTGATAATTTAGTTCTATTCATGCTTTGAATAGGTGTAGATCTTTTAAAGAGGTGATTTTTTTTTACCCTATTGAATAAATCCTATTCGGACTACTAATATTGAGCAGTAGCAACAACTGAAATAGGCTAATTCAATTAAAACAGATTTTAAATTTTCTATATAATCCAAGGTTCCATGGTACACGTTATCCAGATGAATGTGGGCAAGGAAATAACTAACACTTTCTGCAAACATTTAGGACCTCTGGACTTTGCCAGATTGCTGAAACCTTTTGAGCAATGTAAACACTGGAAGTCATTTCTTCTAGTCCACTGGCAATAAAATAACCTACATCCTGGTAGCCACTTTCAAATTATTAGCATTTCAAGATTTGCAGTAAGATATTTGTTTTCAGAGGGTTACCCGTCTCAATGAGTTGCTTGATCGTTTGCCTTACCTCAGTGATGCCACTCTATTCAGCTGGTTGGTAGGGCTCATAATTACAGATGGCCATCCTAGTCGATACAGTAAAAGATTGCAAGTCTGAATCAGTCAGGTGACCCCAATAGTTCAAGTTTCCCATGACTACAAACAATGTTTTTCATATCTTCGCAATTGCTGAGTGGTACCCACAAACTCCAGATGCGTACCAAATACACGGAGGCAGAAGTGGAGCCACATGTACAAGCTTCGAGATCTTTCCTAAATGATACTCTAAACATCGGGAAGTTTGACAGAACCTCCACGGAAGGGTGGTTGGGGGAATATCAGGGAATGAACTAGTTAATCGCCATCTAAAATAACGCACCCATCTAATTCATTGACGCCAATCTTTATTGCGAGTACGAAACGGATCAGGACTGCGTACTTGTAAATATTCATCAGAAACATAATAGAGCCCTTTTTAAAACCAAAAAAAAGCCAACAGACCTGCAAAGACGTGGGCCAGTTGGGTAAATTCAATGTGAAAGCTCGGCGCAATTGGTGTACTGCTGAATCGTTCGGACTGGTATGGTTTGAAGAAGTGGTCGTCATTGGAGTGAATGTCAGCGCGGTGAGAAGTTGGAAGGAGGGAAACTGGTGGCGGAGCTTGTTTTGTGATGTGAAGAACCGTTGGCCGAGTGGCGGCGGCGGTAACTTGCGCCGCTGCCGTTGGAGCCCAATTTCAAACTGTCAGCGCGAGGAGCTGCTATTACCCATCATGCCGCGTGCCTCCCCCACCCCTCCCCCGCTACTAACGAATTTGAGTCGAATCTCGGTTTTCGGCGCCATTTTCGACTGAAGCGAAAAAAACACAGCAGCAGCAGCACTACATGCAGATTGCATAGGGTGAAGAGAAGCAGAGGAGACAATACTGAGGGTCGAAGAGAGACGGAAAGAAGTAATGAGGTGAGAGGGACAGAAAAAGCGAGGAAGGTTAGAGTTGAAGTCAAGCCGCTCACACACAGGTAAAAGCAGCTTGGATACTGATAACTCCGGCGGTAACCAATGGGACCTTGCTCTCTTTCTCTCTCTTTAACCCCCACTTCAAATAATTAATCCAGTATAAGAGGAGCAAAAGGATAAAAGACGCATATCATCTGCCCAGTGTGGAATGAGCAGGTTTGTTTTTTTCTTGTTTCTTTCCTGTCTTGTCAGTTGGCACTTTTTAAAAGAAGTTTTGAGCGGGACGCGTCTCTTCCTCCTTCGCTGTCCTCCGGCACCCCCTAAAGTTTGTTTTCATTTACTCCTTGTCCAGAGAGGAAGGAAAAAAACAATAGGGTGTCTGAAAGGGGAAAGTGGGACTTGAACGGTTGAATCCGGTGGCTTGTCGCAACGAAGTTATAATTGGTGCAATGTTTTAAAAATTGGCAACGCGATGATGGGGAGATGCGCACAAATATAGCTGATTCTGGGGAAAGTTTTTTTATTGTATGTGACAGTGCGAGGCGATCTCGAACTCCCACAGTTTCCTACTTGGTCAAATGCCACCTTCCCCCCCCCCCCCCCCAAAAAAAAAACTAAACACACGTTATCATTTCTCTCGGAAGTCAGTCCTGCTTGGTAAGTGTTTTAAAATTTTCAGGGCGGCATCAAGACTATTCTTAAATGTGTCGATGTATAATTTAGTCTGATTTTAACGGTGGCAGGGGGGACGAACTGGGTTTCCTAGCCGCCCGGCTACAGTAAGTACAGTACGGCGACCATTGGCGTTTACCGCAAGTAACCAGGCACCAGCCTCTCCTTCGGGGTCACAACTTTCGCTCTTTTCCCCCTCACTCCTTTCTGGGTAGGCTGAGTTCTTCAGAACCGCTCGTTCCAAAAAATGAAACTGCATTTTAAAACCATCCCTCAGCTTTAATTGAGCTTTAAAGGGAGAGAGAGAGAGTCTTTTATTGCGAGGATAGTTCGCGATCCGAGGTACCTGTCTTGTAACATTCATTTATTTTCGCTATAACTCTAAATGTTAAGACCGCCGATTCATCTGAAATATTCTCCTCCAATACCAGCCCCCCCCCCCCCCCCCCCCAGTAACCATGAATAAATGTCAGCCTTTTTGTATTTTTCCCACCCAGTCCCTACACTTATTTTCTCGAAACTTTTAGTGGATTTTTAAAAATGTGGTGAGTTAGAAGTTTCAATTTTTAATTGGAATTAATTTTAGACACTTCGTGACATTTAGATTGCGAGAATAACGGTATTTGAGTAAACTTTTTTTTCCTCGCTGGCGTGGGCGCAAATGAGTATGTGTACGTATGAAATCTTTGACTCGCAAAAAACCGTTATTGGCTGATGTCTGAGATGAATTAGAGTAGTTTTATGGGGATGAAATATAGAAAAGAAATGTAACGTGTGGCAATAAGCAGACTTACTGAAAGCTGATGACCCAGTCATGTGAAATCTGAAATAAATTTGATTTTAATAATGTATGGTAACAATTGTGAAATGCAATTAATTACTTTGCATGTTGCCCATGGTTAAGTAATTCTTGGGGCCCTTGAAAGAAAAATGTATCAAATTTAGTTTTTTTATAAATGTCCGCTGAAAAAGCTAGATGTGGATCATAGTCGACGTTTCAGATATACTTGGGTTTTAAAATGTTGTCCCCGATTAAGTCCGTAAAATGGGTGTCGTTGTACGTGGGCTTAAACCTTTTGTAGTAATTTCTTCAATGTATTTACAGTATTTGAACAATTGCTATATAAAAAAAAAACTTTGAGATTGTTTACACCTCTTGAAAAGGTTTGCGACAGAAAACTGAGCAGTATTAAAAATGTAGTTACACTTGCTAAGGATAATTTGAGTCCAACTTATTCCAAATGTGTTCATCTATAGTAGGTCAAGGCCACTGGTGATAAAACTCAATCAGTACATCGTGAAGTTGGAATGGTGCTGTTCTCTTTACTGTCTTCCCAAATTTCTGCATGTAGTTTAAGTTACAGCATTAATGCACAGGGTTTTCTGAAGAATATACTGTATTCCTCTAGTCATGGCAAAATAAAACAGCCCTTCAAAAAAAAGTTTAGGACAAGATGTGCAATCAGTATTTGGGCATTACTAGCTATGCTGTGCTTTATTTTGCTTTAATTCAAAAAAATAAAAACAGAAAAGTGCCATGAAATAGTTTCACTTGTTTGTCAGGAAGACTACAGACATATAGTTTAGTAATTATGCCTATTGTTGCTGCAGCTTACAATCATCTGGATAATGTTTATGTGAAAACAGCCACAGATAATCAAACTGTTGTTAAAATATTGTACCTATTTGTATTATGCAACAGTGATAACTTTTCCTCGACGGTATATTCATATTGACAAACCATCACTCTATTTTCCTTGCACAACACCAGTCTGAATCAAAGTGAGACTTACCAGAATGACTAAATGATATGATGATAGGCTTGTTATTAAAGAATTCTGCAATGTGTTAAATAATGTAAAATTTTCTAGCATATCTTCTAAATATGCCATTTAGTGGACCCACAAAATACATAAGCTCAGTGAGTTAACTTGCATGCTTAACATCAACCTGAGCTACAAATTTTCTCAAAAATCACAGACATAAATTATATTCTGTCAGTAGTAATTTTGTTTGCGTAAAAGAAAGTCTGAAAAAGTTAATTATGCACACCTTTGTTTTTGACCCAAATGTCATAGATTGCTAATTAGCACAGGGACATCTAAAATTAATGCTTGGCATGCTTCAGAAATGGAAGTTGTTGTCAATTCTAAAGGAAGCCGACATGATGGCCTTCTAATCTCCTGTTGACTAAAGTTGAAGGAAGTGAGCTGTGCTTCCCTACCATCTCAACTCATCTTTACAGAAGTCCTAATTGGAAGGTTGCACAAACAATCTTAAGAAAATTATTAGGTAGCTTACTGTTATGAATCAGTTATTATTGCAAGCTATTGAGAGATTGCAATTGAAATTATATCAATGATGAGATTACTTAAGGATGATGTGTATGCTATACTGAAACATTGGCAAAAATTACGGTTGGTTTATGCCCCTTTTGACAATTAGGGAAAGCATCTGCAGTCATTGTTTTTACCGATTTAGGGAAAGCACTTACAGCATGGCTATGTGACCATTAAATTGTTTTTGCTCGTTTCTCAACCAGGTTACACACCATTTTTGAGCTTTTGCCTTTAATGTCTGAACATTTTGGATCATATTTGAGCTATACTACCTTGCACGCAAGAATTATAAACATCCTTGGGTATAGATTTTGCATTGTGAGCCAATAATAGGGTTTTCTTAAATCACGGGAGTTTTTTTAATCAAGAAGAATACAGTAATTTTTAAGATATTTCTATAGTGAAACATGTGATGCTGGAAAATCACTTTTACATTTTTCTAAATCTGATTTAATAAGTAGTGCAAAGAATTATTTCGGCAAAATACACTTTTTTCCCTTAAGTCAACTTCTGTAGTTAAAGTAGTTGTTTTCTTAACATCAGAAATACAATATCATAACATTTGCATAATAGATTAGTTACTCTCAGGTTTGCCTAACTATAGCTATCAATACAGTTCTGATTTTTATCTTGCAGCGTGATAAACATACTAATTTGCAAGTACTCAGACTTATAGTATTGCTATTTTTTTCTGTCCCTCCTACACTCGTATCATTGTCTCTCAATTTGCTTTTACAGTTTATAATTTTGTACATAAGTGGGTAAAAGACAAAAATGTGGACAACTTTGTCCAAGTAAGATGCAGATTTTAATGTAAATTTCAGAACTGCAGAGAACAGTACAATGGCAACCATTACATTTCCAGAAACATTTCTGATTGATTAATTGTGTAGTATCTTAATTCACATTTTGCAACAGATGTTAACTTTTTAATTTGAATGCAAAGGTGAAGTGTATTTTAGGGCTTGCTCATGAAATTCTGATTCACTGATTTGGAAAAGATAAGCGTACAAACTGAGACAAAGATGGCCAACAAGTCAGTAGCTTATTTATTTTTGTGTTCCTGTCCAGATTGAAGTTGCAAAAGTTCAGTAAAATTGTAACACAAATGTCTATTTTAACTTAGAAACAAAAACAGAAATTGCTGGAAAAGCTCAGCAGGTCTGGCAGCATCTGTGCAGAAGTCAACAAATACCTCTAAATTATACAAGGGAAACTAATATTTCTTTGGTATGATCTTAGAATTATGTAAATCCATAATATTTCTGCTTTGTGCATTTGCTGCAATTTCATATGTGATGACTACTGGTTTATTTTTAAACTGAACACTCTGCTGCTTTATGAAATTGAAAGCACTAGGACCTTGGAGAAGTCTTTTCCGCTATTGCCATGATTTTGAGCTAGGCCTAATTCAAGACTGAACTTTTAAGTTCCACAGTGCATTCCTTTATCTTCATTTATTTTCTTCAGTACATCTTCAGTAAATTTAATAATGTAGAGTTGTATATGGGGAGAGGAGGAAGAAAATGACTGAGCGATGCATATAATGTTGAAAGGGTTTCATATTCTTATTTTAAAAATGCATTAGAAGTTGATTCTTAACCCTTCAGCACTAAAATGAGCATTGCAAACATGATTTGAAACTTCTGTACATTTTAAGACTCTTTAGAGATTCATAAACTGATTTCTGTTTTACTTGTGGAATGCTGTAGGACCTATAGTTTTGATTGAGTTGAACTAAATACTATTCTGAGATCAGTTACATAATCACTTTAATGATACAGATTTCCTAAACACTACAATAAATAAAAATGTTTTATGATAATCAGACTGATGTGATCCTCAGTAAATCTTCCCTTCAGTTACATCCACAAATTTAATTAAAAATCTAGGAGGTTGGTAAATTTTGATCTATGCTCATACATGACCTAAATGTTTCGGCAATCTCAAAGTGGCGTGAATTTTTGGTGTGGCAAATTCACACAAAAAAAATGACACTAAAGTGGATAATGACAAAATGAAAAAGGTTTCCACATTGCAGTGTAGGTACTCCTTTGCAGCTAAGGTACACTGATCTATGCAAGTGACTTTACTTTGTAATTAACTACTATACAGATTTAGGAAATCTGTATAGTAGTTAATTACAAAGTAAAGTCACTTGCATAGATCAGTGTACCTTAGCTGCAAAGGAGTACCTACACTGCAATGTGGAAACCTTTTTCATTTTGTCATTATCCACTTTAGTGTCATTTTTTTTGTGTGAATTTGCCACACCAAAAATTCACGCCACTTTGAGATTGCCGAAACATTTAGGTCATGTATGAGCATAGATCAAAATTTACCAACCTCCTAGATTTTTAATTAAATTTGTGGATGTAACTGAAGGGAAGATTTACTGAGGATCACATCAGTCTGATTATCATAAAACATTTTTATTTATTGTAGTGTTAAGCATGTGTCGAACTAAAGGTCTAATTCAATTTTTTTTTTAAGTTGTAGCAGCAAATGAATTACACTTAATAATGATAAATGATTATTTTCAAACTGGAGGATGGTCAGGCATTGTTATTTTCCCCAAAGGTTAATGTTGAAAGCAGTGTTCTTTTAAAATGTGGAATTCACTTCGGAAATAGAATAAAGAATAAAATTAAGATTTGCCAATGGTCCCAAGCATTGAATTTAAAAAAAAAGCAAGGATGCAACAAATGAACTGTAATTGGACATAAGCTAGCAGAATGAACAGATGAGGGACAGATGGAATTTAATGCAGGGAAGTGTGAAATGCTGCAAACTGATTAGACAGGCAGTATAGATATAATGATGCACTTTTGAATAAGTTGGTGGAATGGAAACTGGGGACATGTGTACTAAGATATATCTATGAGGATAGCAGGGCATCTCAAAAAAGCAGTTAACATAGCATACGGAATCTTGGACTTCAGAAATAAAAGAATTGAGCACAAAAATAAGAGATTATGTTGAACATTTTTATAAACCACTGGTTAGACCTCCACTGGAATATTACTTCCAGTACACATTGTCAAAGTTGAAGAAAGACATTAGGGTCCTTGACAGGATGTAGACTTGATTTAACCAAGAGGATTCCAAAGGTGAAGATTTTAGCTACAAGGTTAGTTTGGAAAACTTTTTCATGTTCTCTTTCTTTTTTTAATTGGAGCAAGAGAGATTTGGGGGAGATTGATGTTGGTATACAAAATTTACATGTTTCGATAACAGTCAAGCTTTTGTTTTAAGGAAGAAAACCTGACCAGCAGACACATTGTAGAGTTTTGGGTCAGATGCAGGAACAGATGTGAGGAAGATTGTAGGAAGCAAGATTCATGTCACTACCAAGCAGGTGGAAGCAGAGATTTGTCAATCATTTTCAACAAAAAAAATGAAGGGACACCTGAGGAAATAAACATTCAGGGCTATGTGGATCGAGCAAAAGAGGTGAGATTGGCTGACATTTGCTCTACTAGCATGGTCTTGATGGGTTGAGTGGCCTCAGTTCATGTGATAAGAGACTCTAACTGTAAGCAGATTCCTTAGTTCACAGGTCTAAATTGAGTATTTCTTGACCTTCTAGATGCACTTTTAAAACTTTCATCATCTGACATATGTCATCTTGTTCATGCAATGTGACTTCAGTTTCTGTGTAGCAGACCTTAAACTGCTTAGTTGATACATTCATTGTCTGCTGTTACAGCTGATTTCAAAGTGATTGAGAAGGCAAGACCAACTAAGACTTATTACACCCTTTTTTTTTGCAATCATTTTTTTAGAAATTGAAAGAGGCTACTAACCAGTCAAATCAGAACTCTATCATTGGTATTTCTCTAATTCATATTGCCTGTGAACTTTTATTTGTATATTTGATTGGCAAAACACTTCTATGATTTTCAATCATTTATCTATGATAGCACTGAAAGCTGTTATGACTCAACTTTTATGTTGAAGTTTATGGTCCTCTCCAGTTTCTCTACTGTCACAACATTTCTTGATGTAATAAAAACAATTCATAATGAACCTGTGTATGAGAAACAAAGTTGTCCAAGCAGACAATAAAGGTAAATATTGTGAAAAATATAAATGGGGGGGGAGGGAATACAAAAAACTATATAATGGAGAGATATTGATCTTTGGACTGGTATGCAATAGTGTTCTTTGCTTTTTATTTCTTTACTTTCCTTTGCCAATTTTCTGCTTTTATTCCACCTGAAGGCATTGGTTTTGGGAAATTGTGAAGCATTACCCAACAAGCTGCAGCACCTTAGCCAAATGATCCCCTTTCATGCACGAGACTAGCCACCAACAATCCAAGAAGTGTTACTCAAATAGAAGAGATCAAGTTGAAGATATTTTCACCCCATTCATAGATGCCTAACAGCACATTTGTGATGAATGTGAACTTTCAGTATTCTTCCTTTTTGTTTTTCACCTTGGTACACTGAAACAAATGATAATGTCACTACTGTACTTGGCAGGAGGGGGAGGCCATCTTGCAAAACTGTTTTTGTATGCTTTTAACTTGTTTTGCACTCTTGAAACTGCAACTTTTTAATATTTGTACGAATACATTTTAGTAACTTTTCCCTACAGATTTGACTTGTTTCTTCTTAACGTTGTTCAATCTATTTTGACTTCTTTTGATTTTTAACTTTTTGAATTTACAAGCTATGTTTCTCCTCTTGCAAAGGTTTCAATGTTACTTGAAAGTGTAATTGCTAACAATCACCTGATACCAGCTGTTGGTTTTGATCTCTTGGATCAGCCAGTTAATCGAATTATTCTACAATATTTACCGTTTTTATTTCTATTCCATTTGGCAGTTAGGAAAAGATTCGGGCATGCCTGGCAACTAAAATATTTTGACAACTTTTTGAAAGTAACAATTAAGATCCTAGTTTTTTTTCTTTGTATTTGAATCAATTTTTAAGTTCTTTTGAAAGAATAATGTGGTGTGGATAGAGAAAAGCCTACTGATATACTATACTTAGATTTCCAGAAGACAACGTGCTACACAGTTATTGTGCAAAGCAGTAGCGTGTGATGTGGGGACATTGTACTAACATGGATGAAAAAATTCACAGACAGAAAACGGTATGCATTTTTGATTGGCAAGGTTCCATGGAATCTGTGGGATTTTTCACAATTTTAAGTCAACGACTGGATGAAGGGAGCAATGGTCGAGCAACTAAATTTGCAAATGAAAAAGATAGGAAGATATGCTGTGAAGACGACATAAGGAAATTGCAAATGGAAATAATGAGTATAATGAGAAATTTTTAAAATTCTTCCTGCTGAAATGAATAAAAGCTACTTATTATTTAGTGGAAAACGATTGCAGAGTGATCTTTAGTGTTTTGTTGCATGAGTTACATTGAGATTAACATGCAGGTATAATGTGTAATTAAATGCTAATAGAATAGTGCATTTTTATTAGAGGAATTGAACATAACTTTTATTTTTATGCAGGATATTGATGAGATCACATTTTGAATATCCTCTGTGGTTTTGTTGCCTTTATTTAATGAAGGTTGTAAATGCATTGGAAGCAATACCTGAAATGAGCGATTCGTGTTATGAGGAAAGGCCAAATGAACTGGGTTGGTTTTTTCCTGAGATTTAGTAAGGACTGAGTTAATTGAAGTTCATAAGCTTCTAAATGGACTTGCCAAGGTTCATGTGGAAACAATGTTTCTTGGGTGAGTACAGAGTTCAGGGCACAGTTTGAACATAGAAACCCATAAAATAGGAGTGGATGTAGGCTGTTCGACTTAGAGTCTGATGTGCCCTCCAATATCCTCAATGATCATCAAACTCAATACTCCAATTTATCTCTCTCTTCACACCCCCACCCCCACCTCCACTGCCTACCCTTTTGATCCCTTTAGTCATGATGTATGTGAGGCTTTCTTTTTATCAGGGCCTTTAGGGCAAAGGAGAAATGTTGAGTTAAATACATGAAATACACTTCAGAAACTGGTGGAGTTGGGTAGTGTCATTCGTTCCTCTAATAAAAATCTGTTTCCATTTTAAAAGTATTCCAAGGTTATCTGAGTAGATGGGAATGTGGAATTTGAAACACCAATCAGCCATAATCTGAACAAATGGCAGAACAGGCTCAAGGGACCAAACGACCTACTTCTGCTCTGAATTAATATAGATTTGTATGTTTTGTGGTTTGGATTTTTAAAAAATTAACCAGATATCGTAGCTTACATATATTATGACACTCAGAATTCCAGAAACAGCAGGTTGCTATCTCGATGAATGTCATGACAGGAATTTTTAAACTATTTTATGTACTTAAGATAGTGTAATTGCCTTAATTTTGCATTCACAAAGCTAAGGCTGCTCTACTGTGAATTTCTGAAAGTAAAAACACTGGTATGAAGGAAGATTTACCAGCAATATACAGTTGGCAAAATATATAGGATTACTTTTGTGGTAAATTAGTCAGGAGTAAAACCTTGACACTGCATGAGACTGATATGCAGAAGTGTGGCCTAACAGGTTTGAGAACTCCATGAGCTAGTTGTTAGCTTCACCTTCTGGAAACATGCATTTTAGGTGTCAACATATGTTTTTGGGCCACACTTTTTTCCTATCAAGGTTTTTTTTTCCCCCCAGTACTTAAATTCTTTCCTGTTTTCTGTGAAGGAACCATTTGCAAGTAGTCTGGCCTGGAAGGAGGAATTGAGCATAATACTAATGATTTGTACAGCTACTGTGCAAATTCTAGTGTTTCTGCATGAAAATGGTCAGTTTGATAGGTTTCAGTTTAGCACACTATTCTTAGCCTAAGATTCAGGAAGGAAGAAGACACAAATTTCATAAATCTGTCCTTTTTGCTGCTTTGAGATCACTTTTGCTATGTCCTGACATATTTTCAAACTACACTGCTTTCAAAATTGGCATCAGTGACACTCCATACCCAGTGTTGAATTTCTTCCCAGAGTGTAATTAAAAACTGAGAAAGTTATCTCGAGCTAATTCGACAAGTTGTTTTTCTGAAAAGTAGATGATAGGGAGGGGACAAATATGCTGTTATCAAGATTTAATGTTTAAGTTGTGACCTGAAGGTTTGATATTAAAGTTTTCTACTGAATAAAATTTTAAACAGGATAGCAAGTTTGAATATTAAATTCTGTTTACTGTGTATAGGGTTATTCAGTTCTATTGTCCAATGAGGTGGAGTTGCTGATGTCAGACTAGGGTGGACAAAAATAAAAATGTCACAACAGGTTTATTTGGAAGTACAAGCTTTTGGAGCATTTCTCCCTCGGGTAGCACACGGAAAGCTTGCAACCTGGTGTTGTAATTCAGTGAAATTGGTCTAGTCAGATCTTTCACTGGCTAATTTTTAATGAGATTCCAAATGCTCTGTTTTACTAAATTAGCTGCACACCTGAAATAAAATTAGAGTTGACCAGGTTTTTGGGGGGAATGGGTGGGTCTTTATGGCCCACCTGCTCCAGAGTTTTGTAACAAACATCTTCTGAACAGATTCATTAGAAAATAAATAGTCTTAAAGATCAGAGCCTACCACTAGAGGCCCTGTGCACAGTGATAGTGCCCCTACCTCTAACCCAGGACAGATGTGTGTAATGAAATATTTGAACCGGTTGATTTTAAAAACCTGGTCAACTCTAATATATATTCTTAAAAAAAAACAAAGTTTGTCTTTTGAGGGACTGGCATCTTTCAAACTTTTTGTAAAGCACAATATTATAGAATGCTGCTATTCATTGGAACTTCTGTCTCTACTGTTTTCCTGTTGTTGTAAGAGTACAACAGGTGCTAAGATGAGTTGGTTGAACAGTTTAGTTATTTGGTTTTTTTCTAAACAATCAGTGGTTATGCAGCTATCCAAGAGTGCACATTTGGTACAATTCAGTACTATTTAGAGCTCCAGCATTTTTCTTATGGGTCTTCATTTCTCATTTTGATAAGTATTGCAGAATGTTATAACTAATCTGTACAAGTTTTGAAGACTAACTTTTCCCCTTGATGGTACTCAATTGCAAGCAAACATTTTGCAATTTGAACTGCTCTAGTACTCATCAATTGTATATGAAGGCTATTAAAAGAACTTCATCTTCAACTGGAATTATTATGTTTGTCTGAGTATTAGATTTGTCAAGTAGTATAATGTTTCCACATTCTAAATATGGGGCCTGTAGTGTCCTGAATTCAGAGACTGTTATAGTTGATCGTGATGTTTTTGACTGCTTTTGCCTCCAAACATCCTTCGAGAAACAAATGTCAACTTCTATGGTAATCTTAAAATCCACAAGTATTTTTGTTTAGAATGTGGTTGTTGCTTATAGGTCAGCATTTACTATCCATTCCTAATTGTGTTGTAGGCGTGGAGGTTGTCATTGTTGAGCCATTTTAGTCCATGAGGTGGATATGCCAGGGTCTTATGAATGGCGTTCTAAGATTTTGGTCCAGCAACAGTAAAGGGACACTAACATAATTCCAAGTCAGAACGATGTGTGACTTGGTGCAGAAATAGTGATGTTCCCATGCACCTACTACGCTTTTTCTTTGCTTTTGATGTAGTGGGGATCACAGGGTTGGAAGGTGTTTGTGCAGTTCTGCATCTTGTAGAAAGTACATGGTCCTGCCATTTGCTTGTTTGAGGAAGGAAGACATGTTTAAGGTGATGAATGCTGTGCCAGTTTTGTTCTGGATGGCATTGAACTTCTAAGCAACACTGAAACTACCTTCATTCAGGCAAGTGGAGAATCTTTTCAATGTTAATTTTCTATATGGTTATCAAGGTTTTTAAATTTTGTTTTCAAACTGTCAACTATCTACAGAGTTCTTCAAATTCATTGAGTCACTTTCCTTATGAAATCACTAAGGACCGTACACTGGATCAGATGTGGTACTTTTGTTTTTAGAATGTTCTCTCTGCCATAAATCAACATCCTCTGCATGTATTAAACACGGTAGTCCACTTTCATTTGAAGTACCCAAGGATATTTTTGTTGCACTATGATTTGAAAATGAAACTTCAGCGTGTACGTTTTCACCCTTCTGAAGGATTTTTTTTCAGATCATCATCAATCTACCTATCTAATTCAGTTCAACCTTGATCGACTTGTGAATTGGTGATGACACTACTGGATTCTTTTGGTTTTGAATCAGCTTGACAAAGGGCAGTCTTATTTTGGGTTAGAAAAATAATTTGAGTTGTGATGACTATAAAGTGTAATTGCATGGTGATTGCATTTTCAAGGAAACATGCAATTACCACATCTAATGCATGAGGGAGCAGACCAAAATTTGTTGGGGTAGGTGGGAATGTGGAGTTGAGGTTAAAATCTGATCAGCCATGATCTCACTACAGAACAGACTTGAGGGGCCAAATATCTTGCTCCTCTTAATTCATATGATCAGTGTTGTGAGGTATGCATCTCAGGGTTGAACTACAGATGTTAGATCCCCTTTATATAACCACAATGTGGATGCCATTTCTTCAAGAACTTAGGATCTGAGCATGTCTCCATTTTTTAAAAAACTTCATTATTTACATAGGTTACCAAAACACCTATGTATTATTGATCCATAATTTCACCCCAACAGCTGTCATGTTATATCGTTATAACATCATATCAGGGAACTTTATGTCTGGCACGGTTTGAAAATTACTTTGGTGTTAACTTTGTTCATGGACTCGGCAAGCTAGTACTACTACAAATCTTGCCATTTTCAATAAAATTGTTTTAAGCCCAATTTTTACTAGCCCAGTTTGGCTGCAGGGCTTTAAAGTGCCTACAAACACACATTTTGCACAAGACAAAATCAGCAAAGCTAGCTATTCACAATAACAATAGACTGCAAATATTACTGAACCACAAAAAAAAGGCTATTATTCAGAAAGTGGTGTTTTAAATTGTGGAACGTTTTTTGATTTTTGTCCTCTTCGTTCTTCAATAGATGCCTTTTTATTCGTTCATATTGAAGACTTTCTGCATGATATTGAGGGTGGAGGATAGTACTGGAAGCAGGTTAACTAAGTTACTCACTGTTAAGAATTGATCAATTCAGTTCAGTGTCCAATGGACGGATAAACCTAATTTAAAACTTGTGAAACTCTATTATAGACTTGCTGAATCTTGCCAGGTGGTCTGTTGAAAATTGGAAGATTGTAATTAACTAATCAAATGCTGTAAAACTGTCGTTTACATTACAATTCCTGGTTTGTAGCAATATGCCAGATTTGGTCTTTGCATACAGAATTCTGTGGGAGACTGCAAAACTCATGAAATATATGCACATGTTGTATTAATTTGAAGGTTTGTTTTGCAGAAAAAAAAACTAGGTGCAAGACACCAAGTTGGCACTTTACTGCTAATTGATTTTAAAAAAATTTAGTCTTAAGCAAATAATTGGTACTTTTAAATGGGAAGGTAAGCTATATTTTGAAAATCTTCACCAAATAGAAATCAAATGTTTTTGGATGGATGTACCTGTTTGTGTTATATCTATGCAGTCTTAATTCAGGAGCACATTTTAACTTGAGTAATCTGCTCAATTTCCATTAGGATTAAGCTAAAAAAATCCTTTTTGTTTTGTATTAATTGCATTGCACAATGCAAATTTGTTAGATATTTAAATAGTTTAGAGGGTAAGTAACCAAATTTAAGTAGAGACTGTATGTACTTATTTGAAAGGTTTAACAATTGTTGAAAGTTGAGAACTGTGTAGTTGTAGGTTTATAACTGTCATCGCAACATCTTATTAATATTCTATATTTTTAAATATAGCTTGTTAAATACTCAACCAAAGTTATTTAACTTTTTGTTCTGTTTGAACCAAACCTCTATTATTTGGTGACATTATACCAAGCAGCTGTGCAGTGTTTTTAAGCTAGTGAAATAACAGTTTACGTTTTGCCAAGGGAAATTTCTACAAATGGTAGATGAGTATTGTTTTTTTTTTGCAAACTTTTGTTCTTTCTATTGAACAGAACAGTTCTTGATTGGGGGAGGGGTCTCATCCTGCCTTTCTTAAATTAAAGCATTTTGCATCTTGCTATTTTTAGTGTCTTAAATATTTAAAATGTTACTGCTTGCAGCATATGTTCAAAAATTCAGATTGTCAGTACTTATAGGATACCTAGTTGGATCTATGCCCTGTCGGTATGAAAGAAAGGGAAATGAATCTTATGTAATACAAAAAACTTGAATATCGAGTTTCATTAATATGAATACAATTTTGAATTACTGTTAGATTAAATTGTTTTAGATATTCATATAATTAAATTTCAGTTGTGTAATGTAAATATGGTGGCTGTTGGAATGTCTCTGGCTGTTTATTGTCTCAGTCTTTTGCTAGTTTGAGGGATGGGGGGCAGTGGGAGAACAGTATTAAATTGAAGGATATTAATCATTACATGCTGACCCTGACCTTGCTTCCATACAATTTTTGTGTTAAATCTTGATATCTGCAATTAAAATGAAATAATTTCTTTGTATACTCTATTCTAAGTCATTACTTTTTTTTAAGGAGAATGTTCTCCACACTGGTACCCCAACTTTGTAAAGATAAATTTTAAAGCTTGGTAAATAGTTTTTGCAATGCCTTCTGTGGTACTTTATTCTTTAAAGTTAATGTAGATTAGCACACTTTTTTTTTTCTGTTACGAAATCATTAGTTTCTGAACTTCAGTTAGTTATAGTTGTGCATGTTATTTAATTATTCTTGAATTATTTTAAATGGTTGAGGTTACACCTCTTCCCCTACAGCTTCCAATTTCCTAAAGTTGAATGGTAAGTTCTAACAGGGTTGGGGGGGGTGTGAGGGTAACTATACAATTCAAAAGTTTCTGTGAATTGTCCAGTTAATTATGTTAGTTTTGTTTAATATGATTTTTTAATGCTCTTATTATTTCGATAGATCTCCTAGCTTACACTTTTTTTAAAAAAAAAAGCTATATAGGTTTATATTAACTGAATATCATAGTTTGATCAGGGAAAAATGAAACTGCTTGTATTCAGCTTTTGTGACTGAAAAACTGAAAATGATAACACAAATACGTGGTCACCATTATGCTTTTCACTTCAGACAGAAAAATTTAAATCCAGTTTTTATGAAAGTTGTGGCATGAATTTGAGTGATGTTAATGTCTAACCAAAACAAAAATTACACTTCCCAAATCAAAATAAATTTTCAATTCTACTGTAATACAAATTTGTTCAGGTAAATTGTGTAATTTTGAATATTTTTAAAAGAAACTTCATTTCTTGAAAATGCCATTTGTTGACCTTGTAAACATCTGTGCAGTCTTCAATGAAATTTTAAAATTTTGCATGAATAAATCAGATTTGAAGTTACACTCTCTCGCTTGTTTATGTCTTGTTGCAGTGACTGAGATGCATATATTGACAGTTTAAATATAATCTGTTCTTCCTCGATTTGGGAATGACAGCTTTTGTAAGATGTTAACATTTTTCTTTAATAATCTTGTACATGCCACACAGCAAGCTGTAAAAGAAGAAAATGATAATTGACCGTTTTTGAGTCAGCTGTATTTTGATGCCAAGCATCTGATATTTTTCATGGTGTATAAAACCTGTAACTTTCAGGTTAAAAGGTTGCAGTTATCCAGAAATGGATTTCCTGCAAACTATTTTAAGTATATTTCATTTTTCTTTTTATGGCATTTGAAAAACAAACATTTAAGAATTAATATTTTAATGGCATACTTTTTCTTAAGGCCCATCTGTAACAGAACTAAATATTGAAGTACTTGAAATTCTACTTATTGGTTCATGAGATTTTATCGTTTATTCAGTTCAATATCAACAGCTTCAAATTTGAGTACATGTCTTACTCATATCCTGCAAAGGAAATCCTTTTTGGTATTCTTCAGCCTGAATATTATAAAATGTAAAAATAAAATATGTACTATTCTTATCTTTTCTCTGCCACTAATTGTCCCTCTTTCTTTTACCCCTCCTTTTCAACACCACCCACCCACATTCTTATTACAAATTTACTGAGAAAGATACGCCTTTTGGCAAGTCGCCATACAAGAATCTCCTTAAACTTTAATTTTGCATTGATATTACACAAGGCAGTGCTTATTTCTCGACTTTTGACATTATTTATAGGATTGGGGGTGTGTGTATGTGCTGTGAAAAGAATCAGAATCAGGTGTGCTTGAAAATAGTATGCAGTGCAAGATATGTCAGTGGGGAGCTGGCATGGCCTGGTCAGAGAGGCTTGGCAGTCGGTCTGTTTGTGCTTTGTTTCTGCGACATCTTGCTTTAATAAAGGTGACAATGGCTATGCTACTTTACTAATTGTTAGATCATAAGGATTCATCTGATATGCTGCTTAAAATGCTGGAAAATTCTGGCATATATTTCATGCAATATTACAAATGATTGGACAATCTTTTTATTCAAATGAGAAACTTTTCTGGTTTCCTTTTCACTGTTGCCAAAGTTTATTTTTCCATGCTCATTTTTCATTTATCTTATGACAGCATGTTTGTATATATTCAAAAGAACTACTTGAAATATAGCAATCAACCTATGAAAGGCAAAAGAACATTAAATTGTGGACATTTGATAGAACAGAAGCTTTTCAGTTTATTTTTGTTTGTACTTAACTGGGAAAAACCCATCTGTGCTCTTGAGATTTTGACTGCTCTTTTTTGAATTAAATTAGAAGGAAGTTGCTGATTGAAAAACAAAAATTAAATCATTTTGAGTATAAAATCCTTTGCATTCAGACTTGAAATTCAGTATCATTTTGTCTTAAATACAAAGGCCACTGATTTTTGTTTTTGTGAATGAATAATATTGAAAGAAATGAAATGCCATACTATGCATATTTTATTAAAACCCTAGTACACAATTGCTTCAGATTTATCTTTTAAGATCTTTTAGCATTTTGAATTTTGGGATCTTATCACACACAATTCTTCAACCCTGGGCTGCTATAGAAAGATATTCCTGTCTTGATTGCATTGACTTCAGTATCCTTTTTGATTTTGTTCTGAAGTTATTCTAGATATTTATCATTACATGTTTGTGCTATAATTAATCTGAGTTAAACCCAAGATGTGAAGTATTTAAATTTGTGTTTATTGTAAATTGCAAGTGTAATGGAAATTGTGATCATGGATGGTTGATAAAAATATAGTTGTAAGCTTCGGCAAACAATTGTACCACCTGAATGTACAAATATTTGCACATGGCAAAGTAGTAGTAGCAAAAAATGCCATTGAGTGGCCTAATTATGCACTGAGGCCTTTTATAAAGAAATGAATTTTGTATTAACTCAGAATTATGATAACACTATCAGAACACAATGAAAATACGTAGGTTCTGAATTCAGCTACCTACTTTCCAATGACTAAGCACAGTGCGTTTGCTACTGAGATTTAATTATTTTGCCAGTATTACAACCAGCATTCTGATTTGAGCAGTGGCATGTCCAGCAGTAAGTTAGTTAATACTTTGAAAAACCTATTCAGTTTATGCTTTTGGACTGTCTTTCTCTGACACCAGAAGCTAATAAATATGAAAATCGTACAATTTACAGAATTTGTGCAAGATGAGAGTAAAGGATTTACAGGAGAATTTGAAAGCAGCTTGTGAAATCCCAACGATGAGCCACACTGACTCAAGTGGGCCTTTGTATGATTTGCAAGAGCACCTGGAAATGTAGTCAATGGTGAAGTTTTTGTTTGTTTTATGGGCATGTGGCACCTGATAGCATTGAAATTCTTATTTAAATTATTCTATACTGGAAGTATTTGAAGAGATTTACTGGGTTGCACAGGTATGTGTTTTTAAAATTCTGTTTGATGTATGAAGTATGGATCTTTTTAAACATTGTCAACCACACCCTTAAAACCACTGCTTGACTTGATTTGCCTAGGAAAACAACAGGAATTATTGCGAAGTCTGAAGGGATAAAAATATAATGGAAGGTCCTCTTTCTTTTAATAAAGAATATACTAAAATTTTAACAGGGATATAAATGTTACTGAATTGTGACACAATCCCAGTTGCTAGAAATTGAGGTGTTTGGAGGCTTACTTCAGCTGAAAGCTTATTTGAAGTGAGTAATTGTAAAGAAATTAATGACAGGAGATGCCCACAAGCCCCATTCTTGATCTCATTGTTACTGCCATCCTGTACATTGAGACTGGGTTTAGAATACTACTTCCGGTTAAAAACTGCAATGTTGATTATTCTTAAACTTTAGAATTTGCTTCCTCAATTTTGTGCTTGCTGTTGACTTAATTTTTTAACACTATCGTGAAAAAGAAGCTATATATGATGTTGGCTGAATTTGGACAGAAAAGTAGAAGCAGTATGGTGTTTTCCTGCCAGGTGCCAGTATCTTAACAAAATGCCGCCTACTTTACATGTCCCCTCAAATTGTTCATCCATAAAGCAAAACTCCTTAAGAAATATGTGGCTTGCAATCAAAAATTGTTTATCTGCAGTGGCAACTGATCCAAAGTTAATAGGAGAAGAGATGCTTTAGTTTTTTTTACTATGCCTAATGCCACTTATCAGTTTCTTTGTCAAAAGTTTTTTCTGAATTAAAATCAAAAACACTTCTTTTTTTTGTCTCTTATTCTAGAAAGTATCTGGTATTTAGTATTTGTAAAATATTTTCACGTGCTGTTTTTGTCCCCTCCAAATGTCCCTTCCCTTCCTCCTCTGTGCAACCCCCCCACCCCACCCCCGTGCTGTTAAATGCTAGCAGACTTGGGAAATGTAGTAAAAGATTTGTAATGGATAAAAATATCAAGCTACAATACAAGGAGCTATATTCAGGAAAAGAACTGAAGGGTAAGGGTGTACTTTGTCATTACAGTAACCCATGGATCTAAGATTTTTTTAAACAACCTCCTGACTTTAAAGTGACTCTTAGGATTTGTGTACTACACAGGTTGGACTAGCTTTTTTTTTGAGGCCAGACTAAGATCACATTTAGAACTCCAAAGAAAATGTGTTGCTCCTGTGTGGCACCTGATAGCACTGAAATTCTTATTTAAATTATTCTATACTGGAAGTATTTGAAGAGATTTACTGGGTTGCACAGGTATGTGTTTTTAAAATTCTGTTTTGATGTATGAAGTATGGATCTTCTTAAACATTGGTTTAAACATTGTGTGTATCAGTGAAATATGTTTTCAATTAAGTTAGACACATTTGAGCAATGTATTTTTCTTAAAATCCTATTGAAATGTGATCTGGAGAACAAGCTACTGAATATGGTTCAAAAATGTAATTGATCAGGTGAAGTTTGTCTTGAGATTGTTGTCCAATTTATCTGCCTTGTAGTATAGACTGGCAATTCTCTGCAGAGTTGCTGAATGGACCCCTGTGCAAGAGCAAGAGATCAGCTTCAATTTGACTCTCTCCTTTTGAGTGCCAGTTAAATGAGGAATTATTATGGCTTTAGGAAAATCTGACCTTTTCAAAATCTGATTTCCTAGCTTAACTAGGAAAGAAAAAGCTGAAAGCAAGTTTAGAACAGAACTTTCATCCCTCCTGAATTTAGCTATTTCATTGACTTTAAAGTCCATTGTATAAAGCAAGTTGGCACTTAGCAATGTAGAGTGGAGACTGGATGAACTAGATTTTAGAGGAGAAAGTGAGGTCTGCAGATGCTGGAGATCAGAGCTGAAAATGTGTTGCTGGAAAAGTGCAGCAGGTCAGGCAGCATCCAGGGAACGTCGATTCTCCTGTTCCCTGAACTAGATTTTAGCCAGCAGTAGAATTTAGGGATTGTTTTAAAGGAAAGAAATTGAGGTTATTACAGAGCAATCTTATGGGGAAAACCACAAGTTGGGCCCATGTTGCTGAAGGTGCAGCCACCTGTGGAAGTGCAGTTAAAGTCAAGCGATCAGAAGGACCAGAGATTAGAGAGATGGAAGGATTTGGAAAGGAGGATGAGAAATTTCAATCATGTCTGTGCTTAACTGAGTGCCACTATAGATCTTCGTGCAGTGTTTATAGATTTGTTGGCAGTGCTTGGTGCAAGGTTGGACACAGGAAGCAAGATTTTAGACAACCTCTTAGTTATTGAGAATAGTCAAGATGAGGTAAGCAACACTTGAGCAGACAGGATGGTGCAGATATGTGCTTGAAACTCCTTACAGGATCAAATCTGACACAGTAACTGCAAACACTAGTTCAACATCAAACTGTTGCCAGGAAGAGAAATTGAGTCAGTGGCTAGAGAACATTGGTTTTGGTCTTTTTGATATTTAGTCGGAGAAAATTCCTGGCAGCGGATGTTGCAGAAACTATCTGATCATTTTAGACATTGGTTTTCAACATGTATACTGATGCAGTACTTCACTAGCACTCCTCTAAACACTCCAATGTGTGTTAGGATCATTTTGAGGGACAACATGCAGATAAGATACAGGAAGGATCCATGAGGGATCCCAGATGTAACAATCCATGAAGAGGAAGGAAATCATTTTATGATACTATTGCAACAATTAAAAATTGATGTTTTCTCTTAGCTACAATATGGTCCATGTGATGCAAGTGGTGCATCAGTAACGTCAACTTTATGGAATCAACAAATAACTATGTATTTGTTTGTATGCATCAAATGTTTTGTACCATACTTTACACCAAAAGTCTTGTGGTTTAATTGAAAGCAAGTAATTTTGAGGGATTGACATGATTTGGACACAAAGCCGTTTCAATGGGATCATCTGGCTGAGTCAGAATAGATCCGGATGGATTGAGTCATCCACTGTTATATCGTGTAGATCTTCCTTGTTATCATTGACCGTAGTAATGGCATCGTTCCACGAGTAATCCTTCTACGGTCAAGTAAATTTAATATACTGCATTTTGGGTTTTTTAACTGTTATAAGTGCCTTCATACATCCATTGGAATTGTGTTGCTATTGAAGATACTCATTCACTTTTGTTCGTGAATTATTTTTGCCTTTCCACATCTTTTTGGATATTATCCTTGAGGTTTATACATAATCGTGTCTGAGAGTTGAACATCACTCGAGCACTTGGAATAGCTTCCATGCCAGCATTAGTTGATCTAACAACACTGGTTATATTGTTGACAAGATTAATCTTTAATCTTTAACTTATCACAAATAAGCAAATTAATTTACATTGTCCACCTGGTCTCCAATTCCATGTTTCTTTTTTCATATATTCAACTTCTTTCTTCCATCCAGTCTTGAGAATAGATGGTTATGGCTTGCTGGAAACTCTTCTGGGAAAGGTTTGCATTTGAATGTCACCAATTTTAATTTTTGGCTATTCCCCATATAGAATAGAACTACTATGAACACAGCCCAGGCAACTTGTCATGGTTGTCAGCAATGATCAGTCAATAGGATCAGCAAGTTGCTAAACAGCACAATGTCACATCTAAATTGTGCTTGGCTGATGCAGCAAACATGCTTATTGTCCTGAATCCAAATGGCCATGCCTCAGGAGTGGTAAAGTCCAGGTGACCTGTTGTCAATCAGGAGATGTCACCACATTCTGCCATCCAACCTCTGTTCAGGAGTTTAGACATTGCCAATTAGCCACTTGGGTTCAGGGTCAAGGGTTCTGTATCATTACATCATGGGATTGAGTCATGGTCAGTCCTACAAGTTTAGTCCAAATAGTGGTGGTGGGTGGGGGAGGAAGAGTTAATGGTAAGTCAGCTGAGCAGCTGCAAAATGATCAATCAGGCGTCTGGTCACTGTAAATAAAGGGCTGAGTGGGAACAAATGGAAGTTCAAACCTGATGGTGTCAAAAAGGAATATGTTTTGAGAGGGTGGGTCACCTACATTGACAGCTCTTAACAAAGTGGATTGCAGTCTATGTAGCCTTCCATCAATTCTCATGTGAATCTCAAATATACAACAGATATTTTAAAAATGGCTGCCATAAAGCTGGAGTGGCATAATTGACTTATTTTCCTAAATCTCCTGGGTTTTTTAAAAACTAATTAGTACAAAATGCAGTTAATAAATAGAAAGCAGCAGTTCACAAATTCCCTATATAAAGGGAATAGGGCAGCAAAGCCAAACCCCACCATTCAACCAATTTTCAGGGAGATGAGCACAAACCTCAAATCCTACTTCTCATTCATCACAAACATAACAGTAACAAACATAGGCAAGACAGTGCTTGAACAAAGACCAAATACAGCTGTAAAAAATACACCTGGCAGTAGTCACCCTTCAAGTCTCTGGCTGCCCTGCATACTAACTGACCCTCTCCAGACCTGCTTTCCTCCAGGCTGATTGTCGACCACCCAGCTCTGTCACCCACATGCTGACCAGACTACACGGGGCCACTTTCCTACGAACTGGTTGTTGGCCTTCTGGTCTCTGGCTGCCCTGCGTTCTGACTGACCCTCCCCAGCCCACTTTCCTCTGGGACAGACATCTGCCACTGACTCCCTGCGTACAAACCAAACCACTCCCGACCTGCTTTCCTACAGTGCCTTCCAGTGCACAGCCACGCATACTGACTGACCCTTTCTCCTGGCCAGCTGACTAGCCATCGGCTGACTGGCTCCCAGCGTACTGACTGGTCAGCCTTCTACAGCCTGCCATAGGCTGCCTGACTCGGCCTCCCCGCATACTAACTGGCCTGCCCTATACCGGCTTTCCTGAGAAGACGCCATCAGTTGCCTGGCCCCACCTGTCCTATGTACTGACCAGGCTCCTCCCAGGTTGCTTTCCTCCAGGCCGGTCATCAGCCCTCTGGCCCACAGCCAGCCCACATACTGGTTGCCCCTCCCTTGACCAGGTTTCCTACGAACACACTCTGCTGCCTCGCCCTCAGCTGCCTTGTGTACCCCCCCTCTTTTCCCCTCAACCCCCAGCCTGTTTCCCCCCAGGCTAGTCATTGACCCTTCAGCTGCCAGCCACCCCACTAACTGACTAGCCCACTCTGGCCCCCATTGAAACACTATTACAAAACCCACATAGAATTCACAAAATCCTCAATGCAGGTCCACGTCTGAAAGCAAGCATTCAGTCTTCAGAGGCTTGGTACATCCAAAGGAACACAGTACATTGTAAAGGTGCAGTTAACTCTCAGGGGTTTGATCCACTCCAGGATGTGGTACCTCAACCTGCAGTTGGCTTGCTTCCTCTTGCTTGAATTTGGTGGAGCTGTACGTTTAGGATTCCTTTGTTTGTGGCATAGGGGATCCTAGATACCCTGATTGCTCGCATCAAACCAGCCATCTCTCTGGAGCTCACCTACAAGGCAAACAGGAAATGATTTTTGGCCTGGAGGTGAAGGTTAAACAAAGACCACCCATTTTCTGTCATCAAGCTGCTCTCTAAATGACACCAGCATGTGTGCATGCACAAGGCCAAGCTACAAACAGCTTGGTGAATGCATCCATGGAATGAGAGAATGGACCCCAGACTAAACATCCAGAAACTACCTATTCTCTACCTGCCATTCACACTTGCCCTAGAATGCTCAAACTGGCAAAGAAGCTGACACCAGCCACTGTGTTGTCACCGTGTGGAGGCCAAGCGGAAGCTGCAGAAAAAGCACCGAATCCACAACATCCAATCAATCTTGTCAAACACAACCTTCCCCAACATTCCAGATAGTGAAGAAGGGTCACCTGAAACGATAACTGATTTCTCATCAGATGCTGCCAGACTTGCTGAGCTTTTCCAGCATTACTTCTGTTTTTGTTGCTGATTTGCAATATCCGTTCTTCTGGGTTTATGCTTGTTTAAGCCATTGTTTCATCTCAAGTTCTGAGAGTACTTGAGCTTGTATTTTAAGATGCCTTAATATTCAGCCTAGTGTCACTCAACAGTGCAAACAAGTTATCCACAAGTAACAAGCATATCCTGCCTTTATGCTGAATAGTTTAAGTGAGATTGCCCAGTCATTGCTTAAATATCTCATTGAATACTTTTAGGCTTGCCCAAGAATGTATTTACTTCAAAGATTGTTGAAGGTAGGTGGAAATGTGTAACTCTCAGCACAAATAGATTAGCGTGATCCTATTGAATGCTGGAGCAGGCTCAAGGGGGTGAAGGAGCAAAAGTAGCCCCATGTCAGTATTACTATTGACAATCTTCTCGTCCTCTTGTGAACCACAATATCTACTGACAATCAGATAAATAACTGATTTATTTTTTGTAATGGATCAAGAGAAGCGCTTTTTGACTCCAACTGCAGTATTTATAATATCCACTTGACAAAAGTCTGGTTTTGCACTGTGGTAGATGCCTCCCTTCAAATCAGCAAAAAGTGCCTTGTCTAAATTACTCTGAATATTTTAAGTCAACCTTCTGACTGTAGTTTTTCTCTTTAGAGTGGTCCAACATTTGCAGTTTCCTGATTTTTAAATAATGAAAATATGTAATAAACAAAAATGAAGCTTTAAAGTGATGATGTGGGTGTACTGTACCTCTTTCTTTTAAGAAAGTTCAAAGCTAGTCGAACTACCAGGCAGCACCAAGTGTTCTCATGATTCAATATATTATGTGGTCCAGCAGTTAGGGTAGCTGGTTGTCTGGTGACAAAAACAGATTCAAATTAGGCCAATCAATTTAAATTTATACCCCAAAAAAGAAGCAAACTCCAATCCAGTCTGAATTTAGTATATTGAAATCTTAAAAGTCAATGACACAATCCAATGCTTTGGGCGTATAAGACCGAGCAAAATTAAACAGATGAGAGAAGAACTGCCAAGCCATTAACATGTAAAGTCTGCCCAAGAAATAGCTGTGTTAAAGGTACCTGTATCAATCAGTAACTTGTGAAGCAGAATTGCCAAGAAGAAGAAAAGATAGGAATACAGAGAAGAACCAAAAGCTGCCTGGTTTTGAGAGAAGTTTTGTTTTGTAAATCTTAATCGGGATTTTTATCAGACCAGTATTGTAGAGGGGAAAGTAAAAGGGGTGAGAGGAAGGAGTTGTAAATAGCTAATTACTTCTCGATTATACTTTAAGAAATAAAGTTAAGTTTTACTTTAAATAGTTCTAGACCTCTCATTTTCAGAATACTGCACAGGATAAATCTTGTGTTGCTGGTTTAAATTAAGCAGGAGGGTTTACCTCTTGTCGTAACAAAGTGCTGTCAAAATACTATGTTTTGGTAAGTGAGCTTCTAAGTGAGCAGTTTTCCATGTCTTCAGGAATATTTATTCCTATTTGATTCTATAGGCATCGGTTTAAATCTATACAATGCTAAAACTGTTTACTGATTTCTTGTTAGTCCCCACCTTTTAGAATTAAATAAAAAAACATGCCAAACTCTCTCTAATTTTGTAGGGCACCCTCATTGGAATGAGCTGCCAGTGGGAGTGGAGGAGGCTGGTACAATTAGAACATTTTAAAGGCACTTGCATCGTTATATGAACAGGAATGGTTTCGAGGGGTATGGCCAAATGCTTGCAAATGGCGCTAGATTAATTTAGGATATCTGATCGGCATGGACGAGTTGAACCAGAGGATCTGTTTCCATGCTGCACATCTGACTCTAAAATGTGAGGTGGTGCACTTTGGCCAGAAGAATACTGAAAGACAGTCTAAAATGGCAGTTACAGTTCTAAAGAGGATGCACAAATAACCGAGGTGCAAATGTGCACAATGCAGTACAGGTGGAGAAAGTACTTAATAAAACATTAGTGTTCTGTACTTTATTAATAGGGGCATAAAGTAAAACAGTGGGGAAGTATGTTGAAGTTGTACAAGATGCTTGTATTAGACCTCAGCTGGACTATTTGTGTACAGTTGTGGGAATCACGTCGGTAAGATATATATAGGTAAGCTATAAATGCATTGAGGGACATACATAAGCAATATGCAAGAATGTTTCCAGGACTGAAATTTCAGTTATGAAGGTAAACTGAAGATGTTGGGACTGTCCTCCTCCTCCAGAGGAGATTTGGAGGTTTTAAAAATAGTGGGCTAGATTGACTAAAGAAGGAGAAACTGTTCCCACTTTTTTTTTTTAAGAAAGGCATAGATTTTAGAGTGATGTACAAAAGAAGCAAGTGTGCTCTGAGAAAAGCTTTTTCCATACTCTTAACTACTTATTGTCTAAATGCCCTGCCTAGAAAAGTAGAGACCGGATGAATTCAAGAGGATATTGGATGACTTATTTGATTTGAAATTTGTGCAGGGATATGGGGGAGGGGGGGGCAGTGGTTTGGAAAAGACCAGAGATGTTTGCTGGACAGGAGAGCAGGCTGAATGGCCTCCTGTGCTGTAATGATACTGTGAAGAAGACAGCTCATCACCACCCCTTTGGACAATGAGGGGTGAGTAATAAATGCAGGCATAGTCACCAACGCCAACATCCGAAGAATGAATGTTAAGAAAAATAAATTCTTTCACCTCCATCTGCAATGAGCTTTGCATCCTAATGGGAGCGAGCATCACCGAAGATGTTGCAATTTCCCATATCCCAAACTCCTTATCAACATGCCTTTTGCAGATTTGAAGTAGAAATTATTTGTCATGACTCTAAATGCTTGCATAATATCTAAGACAAATATTAAGGCTTTTCGAGCTAGGGGCCAGATGATCCTGTCAAAACAACTATCCATAAATATGAGTCCAATGATAATGTGAACAACTTTTTAACCAAAAAAGCCAAAATTAATGGATCTTAGAAAAGCAACTTTTTCTTGTTTTAAAGGCACTACCTGTGCACAAATGAAGACTTCTGCTCTGAAAAAAACTAAATATGAATCTTCTGTCAACTTTCACAATTTTTGTTGATTTGAAAGCTCCAGTTCTGACCTTGCGTTCTTACTTTACAGTTCCCTTTATCCCAACTACTAGGGACTTTATTTGCATTTCCTGCTTTACCCTGGCTCCCAAACTTGTTGCCGCTCTTCTAGTCTCCTTCAGCCCCTCTTCTCCCCAACTCCCATTTTTGCCTTTTTCTTCAGACCATTAAAGTATCCAAGAGTCTGTTCCCACCCACTAGTTTAGCTGCTAATCTCTTCTGGTTAACATTGAAACCTTAGGTGCCATCTAGTGGAATATGTTGATAAGTACAGGTACGCCTGGGAGTCCAGCTGATCAACTTCTGCCACCAGATGGAGCCTGGTCAGCTTAAAACTGCAGTGAATGAGTGATCTGCAATATTTTTGATTTAAATTTTAGAAGTTGTGTCTTAACTTTACCAACTTTTTTGCTAACACATATCCTTAACCATACTATACTTTTTTACTTTGCAAGATATTTCCGCTAGGAATGTGTGGTACTTCCAATTTACAGACTGGAAAATTCAAGTATGGCCAAATGTAACCTAGATGAGTTTGTACAATATCTTCAGGATAGTTTTTTGCACAACATTAGATTTAGTACTTTGCTTTGTGGCTGGCTTCAGAACATGCTGTATGAGGTAAGACCATAAGATAAAGGGACAGAAATTAGGCCATTCAGCCCATCAAGTCTGTTCCACCATTCAGTCATGGCTGATGGGTTTCCCAATCCCACTTTCCCACTTTCTCCCCGTAACCTGTTGATTCCCTTGGCAATCAAGAATCTATCTATCTCTGCCTTACATATACTCAATGACCTGGCCTCCATCGCCTTCTGTGGCAATGACCTCCACAGATTCACCACTTCTCTGTCTAAAGTTTCTCATCTCTGTTCTAAAGGGTTTTCCCTTTACTCTACTCTAAGGCTATGCCCTTGGGGCCCCTCTCCTGCCAATGGCAACACCTTCTCAACATCCACTCTGTCTAGGTCATTCAGTATTCTGTAAGCTTCAATCAGATATTTCCCCCTGTCCCCATCCTTCTAAACCCCAAGTATAGTGCCAGAGTCCTCCTATGTTAAATCTTTCATTCCTGGGCTTATTCTTGTGTATCTCCCCTGAGCTGCTCCAGGACCATTACATCCTTCCTGAGGTATAGGGCCCCAAAAGTGCTCCCCATACTGAGGTTTGACCAGAGCCTTATAATGCCTTAGGTTGCTAAAACCTGGAGTAAACCCCCCCCCCCCAACTCCGCACAGCTAATTTAAACTAGCAACAGAAAAAAATTCACCTTATGCTGTAATCTGTGAAAATTTGCGAGGCAAAGAACTACTCTAAAAATCACTACAGTGTATTTTTAAAGTAAAAATTAACAACTTTATTTTTTTAGGTCTAACAGAGTATCAACTAACAACTATTTACAACTCATTTACCTAAACCTATCTACCACCTTCCCCTTGACAATACTGGTCGGATAAAACGCCCAGTTAAGATTTACCAAAAAATTCATATTTCAACCAGCCAGCTGTCAAATCTTCTCTTTGTATCTTCCTCTGTAGATTTGCTCTCCAGGTCGGTGTCTGTCTTTTTCTATGCAACCTCTTTCTCTAGACAGGTACCCCTTGGACTTTTTGCTCATAGCCTACATCTGTTGCTCTTTTAGCAGTTCTCCAACTATTCAATTTTTCCTGGTCTTGTATCCCAAACCATTGGTCCGTTTCATTGGTTTTTATATTGTCAAAATGCCAAATTCAAACTTGATTGGAGTTTAGTATCTTGGGGCATAATTTAAACTGGTCAAATTTGAATTTGTTGTTTTTGTCTTATAGTAACCCAGGTGCTGCTAAGCTACTGGACCAAATGTTACATTGTAAATTCTCCAGCATTCTGTGTGCTTGCTAAGTCCTTCAACTCTCTTAAAGGTATAATGCCCCTTACACCTTCATAACAGAAGTACATCCCTGCTTTTATGGTCCAGTCCTCTCGAGATAAATGACAACATTGTAGTTGCCTTCCTAACTACCAAGGAGGAGGCCCCAAAGGAAACTTCCATATCCGCCACAGATTCACCTGTACCTCCACACATATCATCTATTGCATCCTTTGCACCCGATGTGGCCTCCTCTATATTGGGGAGACAGGCCGCCTACTTGCTGAGCGTTTCAGAGAACACCTCTGGGACACCCGGACCAACCAACCCAACCACCTTGTAGCTCAACATTTCAATTCCCCCTCCCACTCCACCAAGGATATGCAGGTCTTTGGACTCCTCCATCGTCAGACCACAGCGAAACGACGGTTGGAGGAAGAACGCCTCATCTTCCGGCTAGGAACCCTCCAACCACAAGGGATGAACTCGGATTTCACCAGTTTCCTCATTTCCCCTCCCCCCAGCCTGTCTCAGTCAAATCCATCAAATTCAGCACCACCTTCCTAACCTGCAATCTTCTTCCCGACCTCTCCGCCCCCACCCCAGTCTGACCTATCACCCTCACCTTGACCTCTTTCCACCTATCACATTTCCGACGCCCCTCCCCCAAGTCCCTCCTCCCTATCTTTTATCTTAGCCTGCTGGACCAACTTTCCTCATTCCTGAAGAAGGGCTAATGCCCGAAACGTCGATTCTCCTGTTCCCTAGATGCTGCCTGACCTGCTGTGCTTTTCCAGCAACACATTTCCATTCCTAACTACCAACTCAACCTACAAGTTTACCTAAAGAGAATCCTGGACTAAACACTCAAGTCTCTTTACACTTCAGATTTCTGAATTTTCTCCCCATTTAGAAAATATTCTATACCTTTATTCTTCCTACCGCAGTGCATGACCTCACACTTTCCCACATTATTTTTCATCTGCCACTTATTGCCCACTTTCCTAAACTGTGTATATTGTTCTGCTGCCTCAATACTACCTACTAAATTGATTCTGTATATTTCTTTGCATGCTTAGATTATCAAGCAAATGGTGTCCAGTAGCAGAATAACATCTAATGTTGGGCAAAATTGCAAGTTTCTCAAGTGGACGAACAGATGATATGGTTGTATCTTGTTGCAAACAACACAAGGCATAGGCTGTTTGATTAAATGTCGAGGACTGACAGATTGCATAGGCTACAATCCTGACATCACACCAGCACTAAAATGTGAATTAATGTCTGTCTTTTGTGTAATTGTCTGTCTTTGTCAATATTACCCACTTGTGTGATAAGCAGACTGTTCTTTGGCTTGACAACATTCTGTTAATGGCAAAACCATTCCTCCTCCTACATAGTAGCACGAAACCGGTAGCTTCACTCATTAATCAAACTTGTAGATAATGTTTCCGTTCCAGGGTAATTGCAAGTAAACTGGGCACCTTTCTTCATGATGATGGTTGGCAACTGGACTCTGATTTTTTTTCTTAAAAAAAACAGCACTTTCTTCTTGTGTAGTATATTTGATCTTGCCCCTTCAATTCATATTCTTGTGATTTTGTCCTGATGAGTGCAAATCAAAAAGCTTTGCCAAAATTGAATTTTTTTCTCCAACGGGGGTATTCTGTTTTGCAATTAAAAGAAACTTTTCTGTTTATTCCTTTGTTTCCTCTAGCACAACTGACACTTTTAGCTCCGTCATGAGGATGAGGTCCTCCTGCTCACTAACTGGAGGGGCAGATTGCTTTGCTGTGCTCTGGATTTGTCCATGATTGTTGAGTCAAAAGTTTGAGTTGGTGAGTAGGATGAAAGTACCTCCTTTTGGTCTTTGGTATAATTGCTTCAGTTTTAGACAATGTATTAATACTGTAAAGCATGCCAGGCTTCATGCTTCTAGTGTTTATACGTAGAGGTAAATGACATTTAAAGTGACTTTAAAGTGCACTCCCCCACCCAATTCTTAAGCAGAAGCTTTTTTTTAACTTTTTTTTATTGTTTTCTATTTTGAAATAGGCCATCCCCCTCAACAATAAGCATACCATTTTGGATACCGTTGTGGGGGGGACCTATTGGGGAAACCCTCAGTGGCCAGGTCTCTGGCACTGAGCTTAGCTCTGGCTCAGAAGGGAAGGGGGGGAGAATAAGAGAGTGATAGTAATAGGAGATTCAATGGTTAGAGGAACAGACAGGAGATTCTGTGGTCATGATCAATACTCCCGGATGGTCTTTGGCTCCCAGGTGCCAGGATCAGGGATGTTTGAGAGTCTACAGGATTCTTAAGAGGGAGGGACAGCAGCCAGAAGTCATGGTACACATTGGTAACAATGACCTAGCTAGGGAAAAGATGAGGACCTGAAAAGCCATTATAGGGAGTTAGATTGGAAGCTAAAGGCAGGATGGGCAGACTGGTCATCTTAGGATTGCTACCAGTGCCTCGGGCTAGTAGGGTGAGGAATAGAGAGCAAGTGCTGATGAATATGTGGCTACAGGGCTTGTGTAGGAGGGAGGGTTTCAGATATGTGCATCATTGGGATACCTTCTGTGGAAGATCAGACGTGTCCAAGAAGGAAGGGTTGCACCTGAACTGGAGGGGTACCCATATCTTAGGTGGGAGTTTTGCTAGTGCTCTTTGGGAGGGTTTAAACTAGTTTGACGGGGGCATGGGAACTGGAACTATGGATCAGAGGCTGGAGTAGCCGGTGAACAGCCAGGAGCAGTGTGCAGAGAGTCTGAGCATAGACAGTTGATAGAGTAAAATTACAGTCCGTGTGATGGGTTCAAGTGTCAGGAATAAGGGTGATGACCTTAGAGCATGGGTCAGTACTTGGGACTATGATGTTGTGGCCATTATGGAGACTTGGCTTTCATGGGCAAGAATGATTGTTGGATGTTACAGGATTTTGGTGTTTTGAAAGGAATTGGGGGGGAGGGGTGTGATGGGGGTAAAAGAGGTGAGGAAGTAGCATTACTCATCAGGGATAGTAGCACAGCTACAGGAAAGGGACAGTCACTTTTTTAATAGGGAGTTTTCTGCAGACCCCCCCTCCCCAGTAGCAAGAGATATGGAGGAGCATGTTTTGGAAAAGTGCAGAAATAACCGGGTTGTCATCATTGGGGACTTTTTACTTCCCTAATATTGATTGAAACCTCCGTCGTTTGGATGGAGCAGTTTTTGTCAGGTGGCCAGAACTGATTACTGACTGTCTAGATAGACAGACTGACTAGAGGGGAGGCCATATTGGGTTTGGCAGCGAACCAGGAAGGTGTCAGATCTCTCTTGGTAGGAGAGCATTTTGGTGATAGTGATCCCAACTCACTGACCTTTATTATAGTTGTGGAGAAAGATAGGAGGAGATGGTAATGGAAAGTATTTAATTGGGGGAGGGGGAGTTATAATGTTATTAAGCAGGAACTGGGGCACCGAAATTCGGAACAGATGTTCTCAGGAAAATGCACAACAGAATGTGGTTAGGGAGCAATTGCTGATAGTGCTGGATAAGTATGTCCCACTGAGGCAAGGAAGGGATGGTAGGGTGAAGGACCTTGGTTAAGAGACCTTGGACTGTAGGTTCATAGTTCCTTGAAAGTAGAGTCGCAGGTAGATAGGATAGCAAAGAAGGCATTTAATATGCTTTCCTTTTTTGGTCATCATTGAGTATAGGAGTTGGGAGGTCATGTTGCGGTTGTACAGGACTTTGGTTAGGCCACCTTTGGAATATTGTGTGCAATTCTGGTCTCCTTCCTATCAAAAGAATGCAATGAAACTTGAAAGGGTTCAGAAAAGATTTACAAGGATGTTACCAGGGTTGGAGGATTTGAGCTATAGACAGAGGCTGATTAGGCTGGGGCAATTCTCCTTGGAGCGTAGGAGGCGGAGGGGTGATTTTATGAAGGTTTATAAAATCATGAGGGGCATGGATAAGATAAATAGTCTTCTTGGGGCGGGGGGTGTGGGGATGTCCACAACTGAGGAGCATAGGTTTCTGGTGAGAGGGAAAATATAAAGAAGGGATGTAAGGAGCAATGGAGGGTTGTGTGTATGGAATGAGTTGACACAGGAAGTGGTGGAAGCTGGTACAGATGCAGCATTTAAAAGGCATCCGGAACGGTTTAGAGGGATATGGACCAAGTGCTGGCAAATAGGTCCTAGATTAGGTTAGGATATCTAGTTGGTTAGGTTAGGACCAGTTGGACTGAAGGGTATCTTTCCATGCTTTACATCTGACTCTATGATTTAAGTGGCAGAATGGAGCTCAACCTGGAAAAGTGTGAAGGGATTCACTTTGAAAGGTCAAATTTGAGTGAAGTATTTGAGAGCAGTGTTAAAGGTAGGATTCTTGGAATGTGGAGAAAGAGGGTTCATGTCCATAGATCCCTCAAAGTTGCCCTCCAAGTTGATAGGGTTCTTAATGTATATGGTGTGTTGGCTTTCATTTAGGGAGATTGAGTTTAGGAGCTGTGAGGTTATGCTGCAGTTCTGTAGAGCCCTGGTTAGACCACACTTGGAATACTGTGTTCAGTTCAGGTCAGGTCGTCTCCTTAAAGGAAGGATGTGGAAGCTCTAGCGATGGCGGAGGAGATTTACCAGGATGCTGCCTGGACTGGAGGCCATGCCTTAAAGGTTGAGGGAAGCTAGGGCTTTTTTCATTGGAATGTGTACATCATGATGATGAGGAGATAGATACAGTGGATAGCCAGAGACTTTTTCCCCAGGGTGGAAATGGCTATCGTGAGGGGGCAAAATAAGGTGATTGGAGAAAGGTTTAGGGGAGATGTCAGAGGTTGGTTCTTTACACAGTGGGTGTGTGGAATGCACTGCCAGCAATGGTTGTATAGTCAGATACACTAGGGACATTTAAGTGACTCTTGGATAGGCACATGGATGATAGTAAAATGAAGGGTATGTAGGTCAGTTTAATCTTAGTAGGATAAAAGGTTGGCACAACATCAAGGGCCAAGGGGCCTGTCCTGTTCTATGTTCCCCTCCATCCCCCTGTTTGTGAAGTCCATTTTTAAGTCACATTTGAAAAGGTCTTTCAGATTAAAATAAAAGTATGATTGATTTTGTGCATTCAAACCTTAGGGTTGATTGTTGACACATACGTTTTTAGTGTGATCATGTTAGTATGTTTTCTGAAGTGTGATTTTAAAAAGTCAGGTTCAAGTAAGGTTCACTTCTGTAGGAGTTGAAAATTCAGATTCCTTCTAAAGCTGACAAAGGCTAAGCAAAATGACATTGGTGTACAGTCTTAGTTAATTTTTCTGACAATGTAAATTAAGGCACAATGATCACTGAACAAGAGCATTTGATGTGTAGCTTAAACAGGTTCTGTCATAAATTGGAGACAAAACCACAAACACTGCATCAGAGGAAGAATTATCAGGATACTTTAATCCAGGAAACAGTTATAACCTTTGGATCAGAGTTTTTTGATTTGGTCACTGGCTAGAGAAACCAGGATGTGACGGCAAGGAGGTGCCAAGGGGGCAGGAGTCTCCTGCTTTGAAATTCTCCAACAGATCTGAGGTACATTCAGCTTGTTTGGATGCTCAATCAGCTCATCTGTGGCAGAAAGCCAGTGGGTGCAAAAAAAATGCAGTGGTAAAGGAAATAATATGTTGCAGTGTGAGGGAGTAGTTCCAGTCGTCATGGTCCATGTTAGTGTTAATGACACAGGCAAGGCAAAAGGAGGTTCTGCATATTCAGAGTTGCTAGGCAAAAATCAAAATCAAAGATGATCTCTGGATTTTTCTTTTCATTCATGGGATGTAGGCTTTATAGTATTTATTACCTATCCTGAGTTGTCCTTGAGGTAGAGATTTAGGGTTGCAGCCTTGAGCCACTAGCCATTGAAATAAGGAGGAAGTTGCAGGATATTGACAGTGACTCTGGAGGAGCAGAAATTGCATTTCCAAATTGGGATGAAAGGCTCAGAGGGGAACTTCCTAAAAGTGTTCCCATGTATCTGTTACCCTTGGTTTGTTTTGGTAGTGATTGCAATTTGGAAGATGCTATCTGAAGAGCATTGGTAAAATTTTGTAGGTGCTTCACCATGCTGAAACTATGCTTTGGTGAAGGGAATAAGTGGCTCTATATCCACAAAGTCAAACAACTTGCATTATCCTGGTTGGTAGGCAAAAGTGAGGACTGCAGATGCTGGAAACTAGAGTTTAGAGTGGTGCTGGAAAAGCACAGCAGGGTGGGCAGCACCTGAGGAGCAGGAAAATCGACATTTCAGGCAAAAGCCCTTCATCAGTTATCCTGGTTGGTGTCAAGCTTTGTGAATTTTTTTCGTTTTTCCTTTTTTTTTTTAAAAATTTAGTCTATTTTTTCTTTTTTTTTCTTTTCTTGTACTTTTACCCCCACACTACTGCCTAACTGAGGTAGTGCTTATTTTTTCCCCAGCACCCATGTGTGTGTGCAGGTGTCAGACACAGTGAAAGACATAAGGTGTACATTCGTGAATGTTTTTAAGAGCTGCATTTAACCAGGCATGTGAGGAGTGTTCTATCATCCACTTGATTTGTGCATCGTTGATGGGAAGACCCAAGTCACATTACCCACACAGGATTTATAGATCCTGACCTGCTCTATTATGCACATTACAACAAACTTTTAACCAGCATCTTCTGAACTAGAGCACTTAATGATAAACTGGCAAAAATTATATACCTCAAATACTGAAGTTTCTGGCAATGTTCTGTCCAATTATTATAGTTTTAATTTACTTACCTCCATTTTAAATATGCTTATTGCTCAATCGAATGGCCACACAAAATATCAACAGTTGATTCAGTGTATTGTCCGATACCGTAATGTTGAAATAGTCAAGTTGAGGGTGCAAGCGAGAAGGCTCTCTGCTGGTAAGTCTTTTTTATTATTTAAGGCAAAGTTACATTTTTATTTGTGATTTACACTGAATAAAGTATATAATGCCTGTGCATTACATATCTATTACTTAGTGTGTTTTGCCATTGATATATGTGGACCTCCTTGATGATTTGGAATATCTGATTAACCAAATTAAGAAGTTTGCTGTGTTTATACGGGTAGTTCGGCTTGGTTTCTGGTCAGCGGAAAGCCCCAGGATGTTAGTGGTAGATTCAGTGGTGTTAATGCATTGGATGTCAATTAGTACATGAGCTACAAAAATAAAAATGGCATAGGGCAAATATGAGTAGAGAGCGAATGAGCAGCCCAAAAACAAGTGGTGGAAGTGGATTCAAGTTTGGGGCCAGCACTCTCCACATCTGGTCAAAGTGGGGTTGTACCATTAGGATGATCTCTATTTGAACCATACTGGCACAAGCTGCATAACTAGAATGTCAAGAGCATTTTAAATCGAATGTTTTGGGGTTAGTGATTAAGTTGGGAAGATGTGATAGAGGAGAGTAAAAGAGAATGGTATTAATCTGGGACATGCTGTAATAGATTTGTATTCTATATGCCTTCCTATCAGGCTAAAGGTTATAAAGAACAGAAAGACAGTATCTGAATACACATACTATTCAAAACAATACAAACTATTTTAAAGAACAAATCAACACAATATGAATATGCTGGCTATCTGACCAATGTTGTGGCTACAGGGTCTGAGAGAGATTGGGACCCAAATATTTAAGGGCATGTGATCTTTTAGATGGAAAGGAATCTAGGAAAAACTAGAGGTTAATGGATGGTGGCAAGAGCACAATCGAGAGGGAAGGCCTAAATTTGCGAAGCCAGGATATTAAAGCAGGTTTGGTTGAGATGAGAAATGAAGGCAAGAAGTAATTTTGTAAGAGGCAGCATCCTAGAACTTTTTTTCAAGATTGTTGATCAAGAATCAATCTGCGGTGGAAGGTTAATGGGGATATGTAAACTAGTCAAACCAACCATGCTCTGTCATTCATAAGATCAGGCTCAAGGGTCCAATTCCTTCTAATTGTTGTTTTATGAGCTAGCTGAACACTGATTGGATTTGAGGCAGGCTTTCTGGTGAGTGTGTTGAAGGTAGTGATGTTAACAGTAGGTTATTTGTTTTACCAGACACAAATAATGGTGTCAGACGATGGGGATTATATTGGTCATGAGTTCCTGAATGAGTCAGGTTTTAAAACAATTGGTTTTAGTCTCTCTAGCCAGAGGTCCAATATTCGTGCTGGGAGATAAATGGCAATATTACCACTCCTCAAGTATAAGAGGGCGATGCTTCTAAGCTCCTGGTCAAAAACTCATTCTTTGTTCTGAGATATGCCTTGGGCCATTTTTTTTTTAGATTAGATTAGATTTGTGCCACTAAAACATAATGCATTTCAATAACTCCATGTTCAGACCTTGCTGAAGAAAAATAATGTTCCATGTTGGTTTTACTTGTTAGAATGCAAAGGTATGAAATTCCTGGAGGGTGGTCTAAGCTCCATCCTGGTTAGAACCTTTCATAATGTGAAAAAATAAAGAACTGGATGCTGAGGATCTGAAACAGAAACAGCCATTGCTGGAGAAACTCAGCAGATCTGGCAGCATCTATGGAGAGAAAGCAGACTTAATGTTTTGACTCCAGTACAGAAGGTTCATGGACTTCATAGTAAATGTGCTATCTCTCCTCAGATTCTGTTGGACTTATTGAATGTCTCCAACAATTTCGACTTGTGATGTGATTGCCAGTCGTAAATAGTCACCAATAAAGTTAATCTCAAATCTAGCATTAAAACAAGATGATCTTTCCCCTTATACATGTGACACTAGCAATAAACATTTTTCAGAAAAGATTTACCAGGATGTTGCTGAGAATGGAGGGTTTGAGTTATCAAATGGGGCTGGATAGACCTGGGACGACTTTTTCACTAGACTGTAAAGGTTGTGGAGTAACCTTTTTTAAATTTGGGTTTATAAAATCATAAAGTGAATGGCAGGTGTCTTTTCCCAAGGGTAAGGGATTTCAAGATTATGGGGCATATTTTTAAGGTGAGAGGAGAGTGTTTTTTTAAAAAATGACCAGGGGCATTTTTTTTTTTTAAAGTGGTCCATCTGTGGAATAAACTTTCGGAAGTGGTGACAGTAACTGGGACAGTTAGTGTATAAAAGACACTTCGATGCGACCATGAATAAGAGCAGTTTGAAAGGATAAGGGCAGGTGGAATGAGTTTAGTTTGGGATTATGGTCAGCATGGACTGGTTGAACTGAAGGGTCTAATTCTGTGTTGTGTAACTCTGTATTTACTGTAGAAGAATACAATACAGTAAATTGAATATTTATTCATCATGTTAATTGTATTCTGGAGTGGATTTAAACTGGAGACCAATCAAACTGTTGTAATGTGTAATATTTAGAATTTTTTTTAGTTTATGCAGCTATGTTTAGTTTCTAAGGTCTTTTAAAAATTGAGAATATTATCTTTGCTATTTTAGACTGGACAACTATACTGTTCATATTATATTGTAATTCTTAGCTTGTTTTCTACTCCCAGAAGATTCAATAAAACAGTTTAACCACAAATGTATTTCTGATCTCAGCCATTCATTCATTATTAAGATAATTAATAATTAATTGTTTTGCACAACTGATTTTGGTACATTTTCTTTCCTTGATAAAGAAGAGCTGCATAAAATTTTGAGAAGAAAAATATTTCTATATGGTGATCCTGTAGTGAACTAGCAGCACATAATGGTTTGTGAGTTGTACGGAGATGCAGGCCATATTGTGCTGCCACATGAAGACAGGAGAATAATCTGATTTCATTACAATGTCTTTTCATCTTCAAAATCAAATTGCTCCCTGGTGCTTTAGTCATGCTAAACACTGAAAGCAAAACACCATTCTGATGTCAGCAGTGCCTTAGCAGCACGTAAATATTGGAGTTAAGCTCCTGTGAATGTCCCCAATATTGATTGTGCTGCTGGAGCAAGGCTGACTGCTTCTGCCACTACAAGGAGTTGCACACTCCTCATTTGTGATGAGTAAGGTAATGGTTATTTTTGCTGTATGAGAAATCTTAACATTGCTTTGTAATCTGCCACTAAGCGGATATCTTTTCGTATCTTCTTTGTAACTGATTTGTAATTTGATACAATTTACAAAATGTAATTTAAAATGCTCATGTTAACATATAAAATTCTAAGTCTCCAAACATGACACAAACTTAACCTGGATACTCATCAGTTCATCCTATAAAGCAGAGAGCAGCTGAAATTACTACCACAACAATTCTTGTATACCATACTGAAAACCAATACTCTTGTATTAGTTTAAAATAATCCAATTTGTGTATTATTTCTTATGGTAACTGTATTTTATCTTGTTTTAATTATGAAATAAACAATTAAAAATCAACGAACTACTGCAGCTCACAGATTTATTGTTTTATTTTGTACAAATGTTGCCATTTAGAGTTGAGTAGTGGTCAATCTTGAGTAAAAGTTGACTCTTCATTTCGCTGAGAAATCCAAATTCGACATAGAATCATAGAATCCCTACAAGGCAGGCAGAGGCCATTTCGCCCATTAAATCTGCACCAACACTCCAAAAAACATCCCATGCATGTACATGCTATTCCTGTAACCCCACATGGAGTTTTTACCATGACCAATCCACCTTGCACATCTTTTGGACTGAAAAGAAACCGGAGCACTCAGAGGGATCCCACGCAGACACCACGAGAAAAATGCAAACTCTACACTGTCACCCAAGACTGGAATCAAACCTGGGTCCCGAGGACTGCGAGACAGCAATGCCACCTGCATTTACCACACATTGCTGAAGTCAAACCAGCCTTCATCCAAATGCAATTAATTGATAGGATCATGGAATAGCATGTTTAGTGAAGGCAACTGTTCAGGTCCTGTGTGCACAAGTTAAGGTTCCTTTTATACAAATTTGGGAGAAGGATTGGCAGGAACAGTCTCCAATCTGACAATGTGGGCAGTGAGTCAATGGGAGAAAGTGGATTTCAACTCCACTATTGTGTAAATATTGACCCTCTTTTTTTTTTGGATAAAGAAAATTAGCCTCAACCTTGTGCACAAGTCAAGGTATTAGATAATCTAACTTTCTTTTTTGTAACAAGTTTATATTTTGTGAAGGTTGTCACACAACTTAAATGTAACAATCACTTTTAATAAAACATCTGTGCATAATGTTGCTAGTAATGTTTAAAAGGATGGGGAGGAGTAAAGAGGTGGGGGGGAAAACATTGATCAGAGACTTGGAGATTATAACATTTACAATTGACCTCAGCACGGGGGCTGGTGGCGACTCTGGACGCGCGCCGGGCCTTTCCTGTGGATCGCCCCAGCTGCGGTGCCCGTCGTCCTTCCATGGCAGGCGAGTGGCCTCGGCCGGCGCCTAGCAGCTGACTTATAACTGGTGCGGTCCAGGGGAATCTGACTGTTTAATTAAAACAAAGCATCCCAAAGGCCGCAGGTCGGTGTTGACGCGATGTGATTTCTGCCCAGTGCTCGGAATGTCAAAGTGAAGAAATTCAATGAAGCGCGGGTAAACGGCGGGAGTAACTATGACTCTCTATAGTTTTTTTTTGTATTTAGCAGATTTTCTAATCCTGTTCCAATGTTATTGTACACCTCCGAAGCAGGTGGGACTTAAACCTGGTCTGCAGTGGGGCACTTACCCAGCCACAGGAGGGTCACAATCTCGCCAAAAGGCACTGCTAGAGTTAGCATATGGCAGTCGACAATTTATTTCTATCTGCATATGTTGTAACCAACTAGCTGTCCTAGCAAATGATCCTATTACCCAGAAGAATGGTTGTCGAAATAACTCCATGCTTTATTTGCTGCATTTAACTGTCTCACAAATGGGAACGTTTTGTAACTCATCCACCACCTTGCAGAAAAATGCTCTATGCATCAACAGTGCTCTGTTTAGAAATTTTTCTAAACTTCTCTCTTCAACGGTGTTTGAGTTCACTGTAACTTGCAGTCCAACTGTACCCTTCTATCAAAAATTCATAATTTATGAAACTATCTGATTTCCCCTTGCTCTTCACTGGCTGCATTTCAAATAGTTCCAGTATCTCTAGTTTATCTTTATGACTGTACTTTCAAATTCCTTACAACTGGATCTACACTGATTTGTGCCTTTTTAATATTTTTACAATTTAACGATCACTCAAAACTGCATTCGTGATTGCACTTATGAAGATGTGGGTGTACTGTACCTTTTTAAGAAAGTTAAAAGCTAAGTAGAACTACCTGACAGCACCAGTGTTCTCAATAAGATACAATGTAACGTGGTCCACCAGTTAGTGTAGCTGGTTGCTTGGTGACAAACCAATTTGAATTTTGCCAATCAGTTTAAATTATATTTATATAATTACACAATTTAATAGTCTAGCTCTGTTAAAGGAGCATTTATCGATCAGTAACCTGTGAAGCAAAAACCCCAAAGAAGAAAAGATGATTCGATATGAGTGGTTTTGAAATTTGGCATGTTAACCCCTCGCCCAACCAATTATTGGCCTGTTCTTATAGAAGGGAAAGTAAAAGATAGGTTAGAGGAAAGGGTTGTAAATAGCTATTACTTAATTATTCTCTGCTATACTTTAAGAAATAATGTTGTAGCTTTTACTTGAACTCGTTCTTGGCCTCTCAAATTTTCACAGATAACTGCATGGGATAAATTGTGTTGCTGGTTTAAGTTAAGCAGGACTATTTACCCCATGTCGTAACATTTTCATATACTGTCTTTATGTAGTGTTAATGTAGCATTACTGATTTATGTTTCTTGATGTAGCCTAGAATTTTGGGGTTTTTTTTTTTGTTATTTTAATGTCCCTTCAATGATTGTGTTTTAACCCTTTGATTTTCTTCTGCTCATCCATGTGAGTTAGTCATCATACCACATGAAAACCGACCCTTTAATCCAACTAGGCTGACAATGTTCCCAAACTGAACTAGTCCACTGATCTATGTTTTGGCCCATATTCCTCCTAACCTTTCCTAATCATGTACTTATTGAACATTTTGTAACTGTACCTGCAACTACCACTCCTGCTGGCAGTTCATTCCATACACAAGTCACTTTTTTTCAAAAATATGTTGCCCCTTATGTCCTCTTAAGTCATCTTCTCACTTTAAAAATATTCTCCTAGTTTTGAACTCGTCCATTCCAAACACTTGCTATTCATGTTTTACAGGCCCCTCATGGTTTTATAAACCTCTATAAGGTAACTCCTCAAATCCTTCAGTCCAGTGAAAAAAGGCATGGCAAGTCCACCTAATTTTTATAACTCAAACCCTCTGTTCCTAGCAAATCCTGGTAAATCTTTTCTGAATCTCCTCCAATTTAATATCCTTCCAAGAAGAGTGACCAGAACTGTGTACAATACTCTAGAGGAGGCTCACTGCCAATCTTTAACTTCAGCATGATATTCCAACTTAAAAGTCTGAGCACTGAAGGCAAGCATTAAATGCCTTCTTACCCAGCCTACTATACATGATATAATTTTCAAAGAATTATGTCTCTGTTCTACAATACTACCCAAGGCCCTACTTTTAATTGTGTAAATCCTGCCCTTGTTTGTTTTATCAAAATGCAATACCTCATTATCAAATCAAGCTTCATCTGCTACTCCTCAGCTCATTGACCCAATTGATCAATATCTCTTTGTAATCTTAAGTAACCTTCACTGTCCACTATACCACTAATTTTGGTATCATCTGTAAACTTACTAACTATGCCTCCTATATTCTTATCCAATCGCTTATAAATGACAGACAAAAGCAGACCCAGTACCGATCCTCATGGAACACCACTGGTCACAGTCCTGCAGTCTGACAAACTACCCTCGTCCACCTACCTCTGTCTCCTACCATCAAGCCAATCTCTTATCCAATTGGCAAGCTCATCCTATATCCTATGTAATTTTAACTTTACTAATTCATCTAGCATGCGGAATTTCAAAGGCTTTGGTAAAGTCCAAGTAAACAATGTCAACTGCTCTGCATCCTATTTGGTTACTTATTGAAATAAACTCCAAGTTTGAGACTCTCTTTCCTTCACGTTAAGCCATGCTGATTAATCATTCCTTTCCTCTCCAAATGCACGTAAATCCATCATTTTAAGAATTACCCACCACCAATGTTGGACTTGTCGGTCTAAATGTCCAAGATTTCTCCTTACCACCTTTCTTAAACAAAGGCACAACATTAACCATCTTCCAGTGGTTATAACCCATGGTTATAGATACAAATATTTTCTCCACAATTTTCTCCCTAACTTCATAACATCCTGGGATACATTTGATCAGTTCTGGGAGATTTATCTTTCTTAGACCTCATTACTTCCTCTTTTGTAATGTGAGCTGTTTTCAAAACACCAGTATTTGCTGGAGTTCTCTAGCCTTCATTTTTTTTTTCTCCACAGTAAAAACTGACGTGACGTATTCATTTAATATCTCCCCCATCTCCTGGGGTTCAACACTAAGATGACCTCATTGATCTTTAAGAGGCCCTACTCTCTCCAGTTGTTTTTTGCTCTTAGTGTACTTGTAAAATGTCTTTGGATTATCCTTTTCTGCCAAGACTATCTCATATTCCCTCTTTGCCTTCCTGATTTTCTTCTTAAGAATGCTCTCTCTTTTATTCTATATGTTTCAAGAGATTCATTTGATTCCAGTTGTCTCTGTTTTTATCCTTGGCTAGAACTTGAGTATCTTTTCATTCATTGTACACTAATCTTACCAGCTCTGTCTTTGACTCTAACAGGAACACAATGCCTCTGAATTTTAGTTTTCACACTTTTGACAGCCTCCCATTTGTCAGCCAGTCCTGTACCTGCAACCAGTCAACTTTTGAAAGTTCTTGTCCCCTAGCATTAAAATTTGCCTTACTCCAATTAAAATTTTAACTTTTATGGAAGGCTTATCCTTTTCAATAACAATTTTAAAACAAAATTGATTCGATTACTTAGTGTGGAAACAGGCCCTTCGGCCCAACAAGTCCACACCGACCCGCCAAAGCGTAATCCACCCATACCCCTACATTTACCCCTTACCTAACACTACGGGCAATTTAGCACGGCCAATTCACCTGACCTGCACATCTTTTGGACTGTGGGAGGAAACCGGAGCACCCGGAGGAAACCCATGCAGACATGGGGAGAACGTGCAAACTCCACACAGTCAGTCGCCTGATTGATTACTAATCCCAAAGTGTTCCCCTACTAACACTTCAGTCTCAAGCAAGGTCAAGTCTTGCTCCTTCTCTCGTAGAAGCATTTATATATTGATAAAGAAAATTTTGTTCAACCAACTTAGCAAATTCCTCCCTGTCTTAAACTTTAACACTGTCAGTCCTAGTCAATGTTTGGGAAATTAAAATCCTCTACTACTACAATGCTGTTATTCTTGCATCCGTCTTATATCTCTCTACATGTTTGCTCCTCAGTTTCCCTCTGACTATATTAATGGGCCTTTAGTGCACACTCATCAAAACGATCATCCATTTCTTCTTTTCTAATTTCAACCCATGTATTTTCACTGGATGACCCCTGATAAATATTCTTTCTCATTACAGTAGCAATGTTTATTGTCTTTGCATTCAAATACGCACCCTTCCATGTGGCTTTTTTCCCCAAATGGATGAACTCCTCCTTGATCAACAAGGAATTTTACCTGCCACTTGTCTGTCTTCACTTTGTTGGCTTCCTCATTTGCAAAATAGTCAATGTTACAGTCTCTGCCACCACATCATCCCAGTTCTTGTCTGATATAAAGCCTTGGAAAATCTGGATAATTCTTCATTTTAATGTGGATGATTTTTGACAGCTATTCATTTTGGAAGATTATGGACTGTACTATTTTGTACCTGTAGAGACCGAATTGTGTGTGGCAGTTCCTTCAGAGTAGCTTTGGCTGGATTGACCATTTCCCCTTCTGACAGGTTCTTTTTTCTACCACTTTTTATCTGTTTTTTTTTATTCTCGCTCCTCTTTCTCTCCCCCCACCCACAAGTCCTTACTGACTACTTGTCTCCCATGCATTTCAGTCAGCAGTGAGGATTTCCCATGTATCAGATCTGTCCCAGTTAATCCTAGGTCTCACCTATAGACATTCTAAGCTTAACCAAACTGTTCTTAAGTTCACTTAACTTTTTCAATTGCACATTTAGCCTGGCTGTTATAAGACCATAAGACACAGGAGCAGAAATTAGGCCATTCAGCCCATCAAGTCTGCTCTGCCATTCAATCATGGATTACATGTTTCTCAACCCCATTCTCCTGTTTTCTCCCTGTAGCCCTTGATCCCTTTCACAATCAAGCTATCCGTCTCCATCTTAAATATACCCTGACCTGGCCTCCATGATCTTTAGTGGCAGTGAATTCCATAGATTTACCACTCTGGCTGAACAAGTTTCCCATATCTCCGTTCTAAAAGGCCTTGCATTTACTTTAAGGCTGTGCCCTCTGGTTCTAGTTTCTCTCAACAATGGAAACCTCTTCCCAACATTCAGGCTGTTCAGTATTCTGTAAGTTTCAATTAGATTCTTCCCTCTCCAGAGTCCTCTAATGTTCCTCCTTAACCTTTTTGTTCCTGGGATCATTCACGTGAACTGCCTCTGAACATGCTCAAAGGCCAATACATCCTTCCTCAGATAAGGGGCCCAAAACCATGCACAATACTCCAAATGTGGCCTGACCAGAGCCTTAGAGATTCAGAAGCACATCCCTGCTTTTATATTCAAGTCTTTGCAAAATTAATGCCAACGTTGCATTTGCCTTCTTAACTACTGACCCAACCTGCAAGTTTACCTTGAGAATCCTGGATTAGAACTCCCAAGTCTCTGCATTTCTGACTACTTAATTTTCTCCCATTTTAGAAAATAATCCATGCTGTATTCTTACCAAAGTGCATAACCTCACACTTTTTTCCCCTATGTTTTATTCCATCTGCCACTTCTTTGCCCACTCCTAACCTGTCTAAATCCTTCTGCAGCCTCCCCGCCACCTCAATACGAAGTGTCCCTCTACATATCTTCGTATTGTCTGCAAGAATGCCCTCCATTTCTTCTTCTAGTTTATTAATATATGAAGTGAAAACACTGACCCTTGTGGAACACCACTTGTTGCTGGGTGCCATCTTGAAAAAGATCCTTTTATTGATACACTATGCTTTTTGCCAGACAGCCAAGTTTCTATCCATGCTCGTACCTTGCCTCTCGCATCTTATCTTGCTTGGCAACCTCCTGTATGGCACATTATCAAAGGCCTCCTTGTAGTCCAGGTAGGTAAAATCTGTTGGCTCTCCTTGGTCCAACCTGCTCATTACTTCCTCAAGAAATGCTAGTAGATTTGTCAGACATGACCTCCCCTTGATGAAACCATGCTGACTTTGCCTATTTTACCATGCATTTCCAAGTATTCAGAAATCTCATCCTTCACAATGGACACCTAAATCTTACCCATGAACGAGGATAGGCTAATCGGCCTGTAATTTTTCTTATTTTGCCCTACTCCCTTTTTTAATAGGGGTGTCATGTTAACAATTAAATGTTTTTATTGCAAGCTGTTGAAATTATTGTAAACAATAGAATATTAACAAGTTCTTATCTAATAACTTTTCAGATTGTAGATAAAGGTGAAAGCTTAAATAACAATATTTCTAGAATCCTGATCATGTGAAAACAGGTCTGTCAGCCCAACAAGTCCACACTGGCACTCTACAAAGAGTAACCCTTTACCCCTGCCTAATGTACCTAACCTACACTTCCTGAACACAAGGGCAATTTAGCACAACCAATTCACCTAACCTGCACCTCTTTGGACTGTGGGAGGAAACCTATGCAGACACTGGGAGAATATGTGCAAACTCCACATAATCACCTGAGGTTGGGATCGAACCCAGGTCCCTGGTGCTGTGAGGCAGCAGTGCTAACCATTGAGCCACCATGATGCCCCTTTATTGTACTTGTTTCTTCAAGCTTCATTGAGTAGGAGTCTAAACTGGGCAAGAGAAAATGAGGTCTGCAGATGCTGGAGATCAGAGATGGAAATGTGTTGCTGGAGAAGCGCAGCAGGTCAGGCAGCATCTAGGGAACCGGAGAATCGACGTTTCGGGCATTAGCCCTTCTTCAGGAATCCTGAAGAAGGGCTAATGCCCGAAACGTCGATTCTCCTGTTCCCTAGATGCTGCCTGACCTGCTGCGCTTCTCCAGCAACACATTTCCATCTCTAAACTGCGCAAAGCATGTCTTCAGAGATAGTGGATACTTGGTTTCATATTAAAATAATTTCAACTATTAATTTGTTTCTTTAAGTTTAAATTGTAAGCACTTCAAAATCTGCAGATTCACCATCCCATCCATACTAAGGAACAGAGCCAATAAAATTGGAAGAAAATAGAAAAGGATTGAGAAGATTTTATTACCAATCCAGTAACATTATGAATGTTATTTCAATTGGAGCATAAAGTAAATAATAATTCCATAATTTAATTTGTTTAACTTATTAATTAGCTATTTGCGAAAAACAACTCTGTTGGAAGTTCAATATTAGATATTATTAAATACAAATTTACTTTGGAGTTTTCAAAACATTCTCTCTTAGATTTACAAGTTAGATTTACAAAGAGACAAAGGCATATAAAAATCATA